>NW_005841856.1:4112998-4161578 GCF_000455745.1 Alligator sinensis | reverse complement strand
GCTGAAGTCAGCAGGAGATTTTCCATTGATTTCAGCTGACTTTGGATCAGACTCTCAGGGCATATCTATATGTGCTCCGGGAGAGGGGAGGAGGGGGACCACTTTAGAGGCTCTAAGAGGTGCTCTAATTAAAGCATCTAGAGCATTTTGTGTATCAGCGTCCCCATGATATCAGCATATTTTTTTAGACAAAGCACTTCACCACCATTTTGAAGCTTGGGGATGCCATTACACGAGATGCAGGAGGCTGTTGGAGCACAGTAATCACCATGCTGCAGCAGACTCAAGTCTGGTCCGACGTGCTGTAATTAGTGTGTCGGAGCAGCATCGCTACTCATGTATGGGTACTCTTAGGCTTTTGGCCTCTGTTATCTTACTGCATCAAACAGAGAATTTCACTAGGAAGCAAAAGGCACTGTTTGGTAATCTGCATTTGTATTCCTAGGTCTAAAGACACCTACCTTGTAATCAGTAGCCTACTTTTTCAGTCACATACGAGACCTAAATAACCCTCACTCTTCTCCTTTCGAACAGCATAACTTTTCTATATTAATATCTATGTCAGTGTGCATATTAATTATAATAGTTTGTAAAAAGAAACTTTTTTTCCTTTGGCAAATTACATCTATCTATCCAGTATGCACTTTAGTGATAGTTAATGATACTTGTTGTAATTACGGTAATCTCATCCTCAGATCCGTTGAAAGTATTCTTGGTTTCAAGGCTAAAGCTTGGAAAAGTGTCTGATAATTCTAGAAGTCAGAAAACTGGAGGAGGAAAATACTGCAGTGTGCTGATATATTTTTGAGTGTAACTATCAGAAGTGGTTTCCTTTTTTGGACGACTTTGTGCGTAAGTACTGATTTAATTATCTACCAAAACACACTTGTTGTTTTGTTTTTTTTTAATTATTTTATCCTCCTTGTTTGCGCAAAACACAGTCCATATTTGAAGCCAGTTTAAAGGTATTGATAACACGTGGGGGAATGCTACAGCATTAATTCGCAGTCCTGCACTGGATATGGGGAGGAGTTGCTTAGCAGGAGCTAATGGAAGACACTAACCTCAGATTTACAGTACATTTTGAATCTACTAGGTGTTATATCTTCTCTACCCCTTAAAGAGTTGCAAGTGTATACTCCTCTTAGTGACTACCCATTTCAAGTGGAAGAGCAGTTGAGTTTTCCCCACCTCCCTGCACCTGTTGTCAGTGCACCTTAGGCAATATGGGATGGCTAGCAATATTGGCAGCTTTTGCTAGAATAATTCATGTACTTAGGAGAGTACTTTGATAACTTACAACAGTGTCTAGTCTCTGACTGGGGGAAAAAAGGAAGAAATACAAAGACTATTCACAAAATAGACCCAGGACTGCAAAGTTTAAGTTATATAGGGAGCTTTATGTTCCACTTTAAATTCTAGTGTAAAAACTAGGAAACAAAAGTGTCGTATACATTTACATTTTAAATTGTGTAATCATGTTATTATCTGAAACTAATACCATGCTGTTAAAATTTAGATAAAGTGTCCTGCAATGCATACAAAATGTTCATTTGTTGAAGGCCATTAAGTTAATTTCCTGGGAACAAGATTAAATGCAAGGCATTTACATAATCATTAGTTGTGAGGTGTAGAATAGATAATTAAATATTCCACCACATTAATTTATATTTAATTAACTGTGCTTCCAGGATCCTTCTGTCTGAATATTAATATTGTGTATATAAACAATTAGGATACATGCTTACTTTATGAAAGCCTTATTGTAAAAAATGTGATCATAGGACTTTTGTGAAAACTGTCTAAATTAAGAAACACTTCAAGGATTCATAAGGCAGACTTGTTGATCTTCGAAGTTTTGCTAAGTAGTCCCAAGTACCATGATTTCAATGCTTTAATTCTCCAGATTTGTATAATTTGCCACAAAAATTAAACCTTTAACATTAGCATTTCATAGTACTCATTTCACAGTTCTGGTCTTTAAATTAATGAACATCTTTCAAGTTGCATAGATGTTAATGTCGAATTCTGTGTAAAAATATACTTGATTAAACCTCACGTTAAGCACAATGTTCTGTAAACCTTTGCAAATGAAACGAGCATTATGATTTCCAATAAAGATGTATGTCTTCAAACCTGAATAAACTGTGAAAGATCAGACTGAAATTAAAACTATTTTTCATTTTATCCATGTTTATTCACTTCTCTTTAATTGCACAGCCTCATCCAACACAGTTTTTTTCTGGACATGCTATACCAGCACCTCTTAAAATCACTGGAACTCTAAAGTAACATTTTGGGGGATATAAACTGGTATTGTGAGAAGTACATTAAAGAACACAGATGGAGCAAAAGAAATCCAAACAGCCCTTTCAGCCTCATCTGGAACATAACAGTCTGTGTCATATGCATGCTATGCTGACTACTAATTTTCCATTAAAATAATAAGTATTGGGAGAAAAATATAAGAGCTAGTTTTCCTTTTCTGGCTACATTTCAGTGATTATTGGTCTTGATTTTCAGAATTCTTGAACATATAAAATTACAACCATAATTAATGAAACCTCTAAGTGCTTTGCACCTCTAAAAATGACACCCATCCTTTTTCAGATTTTCTTCAAATATGCAAGCTTAAAACATTGACACATACAGAAGTGACTATTAGAAAGATGCTATATTTGGTTAAAAACAGAGCGTGTCTGTTGGCACGGTGAAGCATGTATCTGAATCGCCTCTGCCCCACTATTGAAGCAGCTGTTGAAAAATAAAGCTGTCACCTTCTCTGGCTCTTTGTGCTTCAGCCCTACAGTGGCAGTGAAAAGTTTATCTTCCCACATCCTCCCCCAGGGGCTTTCAAGAACTTTGTCCTTGGCATGCCTGTAAAGTTCTAAAAGTGAAAGAAAAAAGTTTTACAACATTGAATTACTTGGTCATTATTGCATTGCAATAGGGATCTTCTTAAGGCTTTAGAGAGAGGCTTCCCCTAAATATCTACAACTCTGTCTGTGCCTCCTTATAAACAGCAAAATCTGTCCAGTTCTAAAACTATATATATTATACAAAAGCATGGGAAGATCTAGGATTTGGAAAAAGGGGGAGGGGAGGAGATGCAGATGCTGTGGTGTACTGCCATAACTATAACACAAGACTTTTTTCTTTTGTTAAAAAGAAACTAGATGTTTTACTAATATGCTAGGGGTATAGGGCTATATTATTCATTTTAAGATTGAAGCAAAAACAAATATAGTTTTATTGGAAGGCACAATATCCTTTCCTATCCTGTCCTGTCCTATCCTGTATAGTGAAATCCACAACAAACTAGGCAAAATAAGCAAAATACATTGTTTCATAAATCTTGTGGTCATTGGAATTAAATGTGCATCATTCTTTCAGATTCATAAAACAAAATCCAGCCTTCCTGAGCATCTTGACAATGCATCCAATACTCCACTGAAAGTTATTTCCACACCTAAGTCAATGTTTGTAGCTAGAGTTTAAAGCAGCTTGTGAGGCTGTAAAATAGGAGCTACATTCCCAGGAGCAGCCTAATTGCAGAAGAAAGGGGTCGCTTGATTAATGGAACATCAAGACTATAGACAGGAGAGAGGGTCCTTAGCACTTGTTGAATGAAGAGTTTAGAAGGAATCAGGTAGATTAAAATGGTATGTGAAATCTATTGACTCTCTCACTGCTCCCTGATAAAAATTCTGCTGCCACTCAGTTGGTTTTAAAATTTGTATGGAACCGGCATCAAAGTGGGGATATAACTACACTCTTTGTTTCCCTTTTGTTTAGCAAGTCATTTTTTTTTTTGTTGCAGTTTATTTTTGATGCCAGAATACAATATTCAGTAGCATATTTGGGGGTGGTAATGGTGGAAGGGGTGGCAGGGAGAGCATCCCCGGCTACTACCTTTGACAGGGGGGGAGAGGGATGAATAATAGTTAATAATGAATAATAGAGGGGGAGTTGGGGAGGGTACAAAAATAGCATTGTTGAAGCTAGTGGGTGGCCATTGGTAGCACAGCAGCCAGTGCTACCCCATACCAGCTGCTACCCAGGGCACAGCACTGCCCTGTTATATCTCTGGCAATATTACTGATTCTGTATTATCTTCTTATGCTGGTCTGATGTCAACAGAAGACTATGGGTTTTCCAAAGAAGAGAAAACTGTATTTAAATATTCCCAAATGCTTCCCACCTTCAGGTTATTCATCTTGTGGTCTGTGAATAGAATGGTATGAAAAAGAAACAACTATTATTCATCCCAGATGAATTGTAGGAGCTGGTCAAGGTACACAGTTATTGAGAATAAACCATAGTGGTTTCTGAAATCATTAAAAATACTAAGAATTGTGTTATGTAACATAAGAGAAAATGGACACTGGTAATATAGTAAAAGTGGGACTTCAGATGTGACAAAGAAGCATACAGTGAAACATGAAGGCTGAGAACTGCCACTTGAGGTTTTAAACAGCAAACTCCTTGAAAACATCAAGTTGAACTGATTCCTGAATGTGAGACAATCTTCCTACTTCTTGCAGTAGCACGGATGGGGTCAGAAAGGTCAGGAGGAAAAAGAATAAAGAATATCCCCAAATAAATTGAAACTGGGCAGCTGGCACAGCAGAGGTGAAGGCTATGGTAGAAATGGAGCACATCTGTTAATAAAGGCGCACCAGGGCCTGAAAGCTGCTGGCTTGCAGGAATGAAAATTAGAAAAGATGAAACATTAGGTAATAGGTAGAGCGCAGAGAGGCAAATGGGATAAGAAGGTTGTGTTTTTTGAGAAATCCGTGCAAATTCACAAGCAGGAGAAGATGTCAGTATTAGAAAGAGTTATTAAAGGGAAACTTGAAAAGTAATTAAGAACTATATTCAGAGCTGAGTGAAGGTGGATTAAAGGTTAAAGTCTACCATTCCCATCTAGTGTAAGAAAGTAAATACAGATTGAATTTGTAGGATGAGATCAACTGATCGACATGTAACACAGGACTACAGCACTGTTGAATTCTACAATAACCTCATTGACATCAATAATATATCTCCGAGTGTAAATTTACCATTAGTCTCTGCAGGATTGGGCCTAGGTGTTTAAGCTGTTTGTTTCTGTCTTTGCTTTGAAACTATGAAACAATGTTACAGTGCACTGAACTTACTTGAAGAGGTGAACTTGATACACAGTGGGCACATCTACATGAGCTATTTACTGTGAAGTAGACTAATTAGCTCTGCAGTAAGTGTCATGTGTCTACATGTGCAGCCCTATTAGGTTGGAGTAAACTAATTAATTCCACAGTTTTTTACTCCGCAGCAGTACATGTGTAGATGATGCCCTGGCTGGCTAGGGTATGAGGGTGCTTCAGTGCTGGAGCTGCCTGTTGGCTAGACCCACTGGAGCATCCTTGTGCCCCAGCCTGACCCTTGGCTCACTGCCCGCCGGGTTCGTTTTGACCCAGATCAGTGTGGTGTAGTCTTGGGTGCGTATGTACATGCAGCACCCAGAAACAATAAGCTCTGGTGCAATAAGCATGCATGTTAATACTTTGGCATGTCCACACTTGCATATTAATGCAATGTGCTAAGCACCAGTGTTTATTGCATTACATTAATATGCATATGTAGGTACACCCTATAGGAATCATTATCAAATTGGAAAAAAAATATCTGGAAAAAGTTTGTGTTATATGTTTTCATATGTTTATGAGTTAACATTTAAAATTATTAACATTAAAATGGTTAACATTACAAATGAAGACATCTAGACAAAGCCAAAACCTAGTGTCAAGTAATGGGAATATGCCCACTCTGGAGAACCAATGAATTATCAGCCTCACCTTTTTTCAGAAGCAAGATGATTTAAGATATAGCTTAGCTTTCCACATGCTTACAGAACCACCAGTACACTCATTTTCATTGTTATTCAAGCTGACGTAAGGCAATTTAGCATGCTTTTTATACTCGAGAAGACCACTGCATTAGTAGTTCAGAAAACAAACCATCTTCTGGGGAGCTACTGTTAGTCTGAGTCTTGTAATGCAATTATTTTGTGACAAGATGATCCTGTGGTGAGATTATCCTCTAACAAGATTATCTTGTGGCACAGTTATCCTCTGACAAGATTATCTGGAGAGATGATGTTGATAATTAGCTGGGGATGTGGAAGACTGATCGAGGAATTTTAACAAGGAGAGGGGAAGTCTAAAGTTAGCTCTTTATGAAAATGTTTCTAAATATATGTGGGCAAATTTGGAGTCCCTTATCTGGATGATTTCTTAAAAGAAAAAAGAAAAAGAAAGGGTTAGGAGTTTCCTGAGTTCCTTACATTCCTGTTTTACCCTGGGCTTCAGCCATGTAGCTTGCTTGGGTGTATTTTGGCGTCTTCTTCCTGGAAAAGGAGTTGTTGATAATTAATTCTTACTTTTCAGGAGCGGACAATTTACTTTACCAGAGTACTCAGCATGTTTTGGCTCTGATGTGATCCTTTGTCATAATTACTTCTATAATGTTAATTCATGAAGAGATGTCAAGGAGTGTAATGGAGTGGAATGATATCAATTATATCTACATAAGGATGCTACTTAGTGTGACATATTTTATCCATCTATAGGACAGAAGACAATGCATGTTTTACATGTCAGTGGCAATCGCTATCATTGAGAAACTCTTTTTTTTTCTTTGTAGAAAAAATTATCCTACTTGGTATTTTTTCTGGAGAAAGGAAAGATGGTTTCAATCTATCCAATTGTTTCTGACTCCCAAATAACTGAGTTTACAAACCTACTATTACCTTTCATTCCTAGTAATATTTGGGGGGAGGGAGGGGCAAGGGTATGTATATTTGATCCTAGGACCCCTGGCAGCTACTACACTTCAAATGTGATTAACCAGTTAATCATGTTGTAAGTAGTAAACCAGCTGCACATTCTTTCAGTTAATCACATAATAAAACAGGCCACAAAGTTGTTACACAAAATATGTGTAATACTTTTGTGGCTGGTTCCCATAGCCTCTTAAATTGAATGTGTGGTTAGCATTGATCAGCTGATCAGTGCTTCCAGCTTCAGAAGTGCATCAAAACCTTTCAAGACTCAAGTGTGCTCCTGCAGCTGGGAGTGCCAGTCAGCTGACCATGGAGCCCTTGATGCCATGTGCACCTGAAGCTGGCAGCGCTGATTAGCTGACTGATGCTTCCTGCCCAGCCACGAGAGTGCATCAGAGTCTCGAAGGGCTCTGATGTGCTTCCACGACTAGGAGTATCAATCAATTGACTAGTCAGCCCAGCCCTCCCAGCTTGATACTTGCTGGAATAGAGGGAGCCTGGGACCTTGATCCTGTTTTCCGTCTGCACCCCTCTTATGGCATGATTGGGATCCAATCGCTGATCCCACAATCATGGATCAGATCCCACTGAGCCTTTAACTGAACTTGTGTCAATGGCCTAAGAAAAGAAGGGAAGAAAAAGAAAATCTGAAAAATATATTGATTTATTTTCTTCTGTTCAAAATTCAACAGAGCTGAGATAGGCTTTTTGCTGTTGCTAGGAAGCTGCAAGCAGTAGATGGAAGTTAATGTTTTGGAGAGTGACCAGACAAGAACTACAAAACTAATCAAAGGTTCAGAGGGTCTTTGCTAGAACAGGCAGCTGAAGAGTGAAAGGGGACAAAGCTGTATTTTCAGCTGACCTTTTACATGCAGGTTTGGCATATGCAAACAAACTTCATATTTTTTAATACAAGTTGGGCAAATGCGAGTCTTCTGACGATTTGATCTGTATTCAAATGTGGATATCATACAGATAGGCAAACGCACACAAGGGCTGTTAGAGTCGCAGTAAAGCTCTGATTGCATATATCCGATTCCATGCAGTTCTTAACAGGTTGTGGACCTATTCTGATACACTTCACACAGTTCCCTGCTTAGAGGACTTCCTACACATTTTCCCAAGTGCTCAGTACACATGGAGTGAAGAAGCCTGAGTCAAGCAGCACGGTGCAAGGTGGGCTTTTTTCTGCCTTATGGTAGCAAACTACTCTGATCATTTGGTTAGTTAGCTTTGAAACAGCCACGAGGTTTAAGGATTTCTTCAAGCAATGGCACATAAACTGTCTGTTAACTCACAGATGTATCATATATGTGACAAATTCTTGTCTCCCTGCCGTCTTTGCTCAAAAGTACACCGGGGTTAAGAGAACACGAAGCATGAAATAGTCTTGAACCATCTTCAGTGGGTAAGTCTGTTGGTCAGGAGTGACCTGCAGCATTGGCAGAGTGAAGAATGCAAAGCTTTCACTAGTCCTGCTTATATTCTTCATCTGCCACCCTTCATTTTTTGCTACATTCATCATTTAAATTAAAAAATGATAAAAAATGAAATGTCACTAATCTATAGACATTAAATATTTCTTGATCACGCAGCCCTTCTCTGAAAAGGACTCAAGCAAAAATCATCACAATACGAATGTATTCCCCTTTTGTTCCAGGATGAGCTTATGTGTCCGCATTAATTTCTTTTCTTCTGTTCCACAGATAATTAATAGAAGATACTGGGAACTACTTAACTTTACTTCAACCTATTTGAAGTTTATTACCCCTGTGACTCATACATCACAACCCCCCAAAATGGATAAATTGTAAAATCTACAATACTAAATCTTCACTTCAAGGACTACTACTCCCAAATCTCCTAGCAGTACATTTTCAGACTGCCCTTTCTAATAACTTAGTTTCCTACTGAGTAAAAAGCTTTTAGTACATTGAAAATGGAAGAGTGTTATTCTTAGGCATTTGATTCTCAAACTTCCAATTTTGCTTTGGTTCAAGTGGCAGCTCCTTCACATTCAGCAAACCATTTTAATACTATTAATATAAAACAAAATATTTGTGACATATAGTAATTTAATCTAATTGTCATTTGATTTATGTGATAGGACTATATTTGACTACATCTAAACTCCAATAAGACTTAAACATTGAGTATTATGTTTAAACTGGCATTAAATGTGTAAAGCTAAAAAAATGTGGCTATTTTTTGAAGTTTAATGAGAACTGGTAACATTTTCCTAGACTATCAGAATGTTTATAATACAGACATGCAAATTACTTGTTTGAGTTTAAGGAAGAAAGAACCTGGCATTTTCAATGGCATTTAAACTATGAGGTTATCATAGTTCCATATAATTAGATATCCATCACAAATTACCCACCACACACAAATGACTGAATTTTAAAAGTGTACACAGAGGAAATGAGGATGGTATTGCACAAGTTAACATTTGGTTTATAGCACAAGATGAGAAGAACGCCGCTTGTTCGAATTTGTTTGAGACCAGCAGGAGTCAATGCTTTAACTGATGGCTGGATAAGGTTGAAATACAGAACAAGTAGACTGATTAATTTGTAAGTAGTACATTTTCATAGCTTCAGCAGTTATAAGATCTAAAGAGATCGCTTCCATCACCCAGTCGTATCTCCTGCATAACACAGGAAAGAATTTCACCCAGTACTTTTTTCATGGTTCATTAATGTCCGAGTGGTGCTAGACAACCTGATTTTTAGAAAAGATGTACAATTGTTTAGATATCATATATCTAGATTTTCAATTAAGCATAAACTTACATAGGCTAAGGAGATCAAAATACATATGCTAGAGAGATACACACAAAGTATGTGGTCCATAGGAGAAATAAGAGAAATTCAAATATAGAAAGCAGTTCTTGTTTTAGTTTTAGCTCTAAATCTGGAACATCTCCAGCTGTGTAATTGGGCATATTGCTAGTGTTCCCAAATGCATATAAGAAAGTGAATAAAATACATTGTCTGTATTGGAAGTTTAATAATATTTTTGATTCTATGACCTATTCTTTCCAAATTAAACTTATATAACTGTTATATTGCTACAAGCTTACTTTAATAATGGTTATAGAGAGACTTTAAACATCTACATATACATGAGGTTTATTTATAAAGGTTCTGAGATGAGCAATAGAAAAATACATCCATGGCTGGGGGGAAAAAAAGTAGTATTCAGGAAGTTATAGGGAGGTATCATCAAGCTAATCAGCACAGTCATATTATACAAAAAAGTTTTTCTATGAGTGACATAAAATTCCACCACTGATCTCTGGCCACCCTAGAGTTTTGAGTTATATTAGCTGCTTTACATATTATGTAGACATTTTACTATAATTTCCATGGATCAGACTATGGCTGATTTGTTTCTCCAGTAGCAATGGGTCAGCTGTGTGGTGGTTGTGTAGGGGCAGTTGTTGGTGGATGTGTGTAGGCACATGCATGTGTGTGCATGCATGTGTATATGTAGGGTAATGCACAAGAGGCACAGGACTGGTTAGCAGCTTCTAAATTGTCCGGTGCCAGAAAAAGTCCCAAACTTTGCAGAACATCCTGAAATTCCTGAAATCTAAGCGGACAGACCAAAGGTGTTGGAAGTGAGCCCAAAACTTAACTTTATGATACTTTCTTGAAGCCAGCCCCCTTTGGCTTTAAACCATGGGCCTTCTATCTCAGGTATATTGGCTGCTGAGAGGTGTTGTGGGTGACAGGGAGTCCATGCCACAGCAGTCGTAGCCAGGGTGTGGAGGCATCACACCGCAGGAACAGCAGTGGTCTACCTCTTGCTGCCGTGGGTGGGGGACATTGCCACAGTAGCAGCAGCCAAGGTCTTTGAGCCTCTGGGGCAGGTAAGATGGAAACCACTCAATCTCTACTCTCGGGCACACATACCCCCTTAGCCCTACTGCCCTGCCGTGCCCAGGCATAAAATTTCTTAACTGCACCTCTCAAACTCAGTGATAAAATCAGAATCCAGGTATTCTGAACTCCCCAAAAGTCTGGGTGGTTTGGATTTGAGGTGTCCATTAGGGCCAGTTTCCAACCTTAAGTTCTCCCACCTTCAGGCAGAGAGTAAACTGGAGTATAATAAAATGTTCCTAATTCTGTACTGATGTTCAGTGAATTTTATATTTACAAGTTATCCAGTCTGGATATCCTTTGAGTCTCCTGACATGAGTCAATATATGCATTCAAAAACAACCGTTTTATGGCCTGATCGATATTATTAAAATAGCCTCTTAAACATGGCTTCATTCTGACTTGACAAGGAAGACAATCTCCTTTAACAGTACTGTCCATTTAACTCCTTATATTTGGAGATTCTGGCAGGAGATGGGAAAATGCTGCTAATGCTGTTATACCAAAGCATTATACTCCTCAGGTAAACAGTGGGGGGAGAAAAAAACAACCCAGGAAGATTGTCCTACTCACACACGTTCCTTCTGGATTGCACTGCAGCTCCTGTGTGGAATCAGCTATGCATTTATCCAGTCGCTGTTCCACAGAGATCCATCTACCACTTTACATAATGAGAACTCCCTAAAGAAACTGTTTATGTTCTGCTGCCTAAAAACATCTCCCCTTTCATTTTGTACAAAGTGTGAAGATCCTTAAGGGCATTAAAAAAGAAAGGATAGTGGCAGCAGAAGTTATTAAAAGAAGCTCTAGAGGCCGGAAACGTATTACATTATTATAGATTATATTTTTATAGCATACACAGCAGCAAAGAGAATTAAAGTTGAGAAGGTGTTTCTACCAAAAACCCATGTTTTCACTCATGCATAACTTACTAGGAAATGTTTCTAATAGGATGAATCTTCCTAGGCTTTATCTCAACCCACAGGTGGGCTGCTTCCGCCCCCCCCCACCCCCGCTTTAATTTTTGTGAGCTTTAAGCAAAATCAGTTCAGCCTCCATTTCTTTTATATATATATTTTTTTTGTTGGGGAACAAAACTTTGCTTTTTATGGGTTTTCTTTGTTTCCTTTTTTAAAAACAAAAAACAAAACTCTGCACAATTCTATTTCTGTACTCGAATAACTTCAAAAAACATTGAAACAGAAATATGAAATTTAGCATGACTGCAATCCTGGAGGAAGATGAGTTTAAAAAAAGAATGGCTGAGGGCAAGATTCTGTTACTTACTGGGTGCATCTGCACGTGTGTTTTACTGCTGAGTTAGTAGGCTTTGGTCCAAAGCATCACCATCTGCACATGCACTGGTATTAGGGCGCAATAAATTAACTCCACCATAAGACAGTACTGCCTGGGACAGTATTATCTTATAGCAGAGTAATTAACTGCACTAAAATGAGCAGGGGCCAGATTCCTGCTTGTCGCCTAGCCACATGGCTCCATGGGGTCAGCACCCTCGTGCCCCAGCCAGCCCCTCTGCCACCTGCCACCACCACCCAGAGCCCAGGGCTGACCTCCCGTGCTCCTTGCAAACCTGGGCCTGCTCTGCCCTGGCTCAAATCACTGTTGTTCCAGGCACACGTGTAGACGCTGCACCCAGGAGCAGTTTACTCCAGTTTGAACACTTTGGAGTTTATTGCTTCATTTCATGTATGGATGTACTCATTAACAGGGATCCTGGTTTTCTCTGATAAAAAAAAAATATCCCCAAGTTTCAAATTAAAAATAGTACCCCAAAATCCACATTTTTCCATGATTAAAATGACACATCACTGATATATGTGTGTATATGTATACTAATATATCACAAATCTTAAAAAGCCTTTCACTGAACAAGGACATGTCTCCAGAGAGATAGATCTCACATTTGAAAGAGCCACCCAGATAACACGTGAAGAATTGCTGCAGTAAAGAAGGAAACCCCCCCATGAGTTGCATACCTCTGGTTACGACATATCACCCCTCCCTCAAACTTATTCGGAAAATCCTCAAACAATTGCAACTCACATTAACAGGAGACACAATTCTTAAAGAGATCTTCCCTGAACCACGCATCCCAGCCTTTAAACATGCACCGAACCTCCCTAACCTCATCACCAGAAGCAAACTCCCTACGGCCCAAAACACATCAAATGGATCCAGACCGTGCCATGACAAAAAATGCAAATCCTGCCAACACATCTCCACCACCCCCACAATTACTTCATCCCACAACAGAGCCATCAGCATTCCTGGATCTTACAGCTACACCTCCAGAAATGGTACATATCTCATCCAATGCACCAAATGCCCTGATGAAAAATACGTAGGAGAAACCAAAGAACAACTCCACCACAGAATGAACGCACACTGGAAATCTAATAAGGACAAGATGACACAATTACCGTAACTGTGGGTGCACGCTTCTCAAAAGAAAACCACTCTTTCTCCAATCTCTCAGTTCTAGTCCTCAAAGGGAATTTACAAACCATTTTTCACAGATGAGCCTACGAATTTCAGTTTTTCAACCTCCTAGATACAAAAATTCATGGACTAAATATAGACACAATATTGGATTTATGACACATTATAACCTGCCTAACATCTGACTCCCCAGGTACCTCTCCACGGTACCCCCCCCCTATTTCCCTGCTACATTCACCCCCCCCCCCCCCAACCTCCAGCTTCTTTCTTACCCACTGACTCCTCAATTTAAATCCTCAATTTACATCACTGATTGGTTTTCTTGCATGCATACCAACCTCTGGCTTCCTTACCATTCATTCTATCCAGGAAGAGCACAGACCAACTGCAGATGCTTCCTCAGCCTGACAAAGAGTTTTTAAACCTAAAAGCTTGCTACAATTTTTTTTTCCAACTATCTAGTTGGTCTAATAAAAGATATCAGATTTACCCAAAGAACCTTGTCTGCCTATGTCCTTAGACCAACGTGGCTATAACCTATATGCCTGGCTCTATGTATATAACTTTTGATTGATTTTAACCAGACATTTTCCCAGATTATGGTACTAGTCAATGATACATGAATTATGGTGGTAGAATTAAGCCATAAGGCTTTTTCTGAAAAGGTCAAATGTATAAGTCAGCAAAATAAAATCAGTCTGGTGTGAGCCTCAGCTCGGGTAAGCTGACATAGCTCCATTGATAAAAGTCGGCTGAACTGCCTGGGCACAAAGACATTACTTCCCCAGGCACTTGTACACAAAATGAAATCCATGTAACAGTTTCTCTTTTGGAATCATGTGTCAGATGTATGTGCAAGGAACATTTTATTCCCAAAACTTCTCCCCTTTCCTCTCCCCACCATTTTAGCTTCCCTGACTGATAGGAGGAGTAGCGTACTCATGGGTTGATTAGGGATCTATTCAGCAAATCCAACCCTCACCAGAAAGAGTTCCCTCACAGGTAACTCTTGACAAAGGGATAAGAGAATAGAAAATGAAGAAGCATGGGTCTGATGCTCATTATAACACAGGATAATGCAACTGAAGTCACCTGTGAATTAACACCAGATGCAGATCTATCCGCAGTTCTGTCCTCTTTAGCTTTGAATTTTCCCATGTGTTGGGAAGACAATGTGCCCTGGGCAGTAATGTTCCTAGCCTGCAGTTTCAGAGAAAGGAAAAATAATTTTGTCAGATTTAAAACCTATTCAGAAAGATATTGTCTGTGCAGAGAATAGAAGAGAACTGAAACTTTGAAGAATATAGCTCAATTTGCCTCTGGTTTGGAGGATGGGTGTCTATATTATAAAGGAGTTTTGGAAGCAAGAACTACTTCAAAAAGAATCATGTTGTTTGCATAACACAGTAGTCCATTAGAAATGCATGTCATTGGCTAGAAAGAAATCTTTTTTGTCACCATCCTGTGATTCCCCAAAATTGTGCCTCGTGTAACTCCACTAATTTGAAGAGAGTTGGTAAAATATACAACTGGGGGAAAACATTTTCAGGCTTTTAAAGAGGGAAATATTTATAACACCAGGGAGTGCTGCTTATGATTATTCATTTCTTCTCTCAGTGCAGTGTGTTTTCAGCCAGATGTGAAATCAAAGTACAATAGGTCAACAGAAGGCCATTTCACCTCTAGGCTTTCCAATGTGTCTCCATTGACCTAAAATCTCAAGGAAGTCAATTCTAAGATGAAAAGCTCAGTTGATGATGAAACATTTAGAAGTTTTATAATTCAATCTGGGATCTAGAGAAATGAAAAAGCATAAATAAAAAAGGAAAAGGCTAGTCCATTTGCTGTTTGCCACATCGAATTGTTACTTCAAATACATGTATGGACATAAGAGGCAACAGGAGAATACCAAAAGAAAAAGAACCCTATGATTTATGGTTCTTTGTGGGCACAGGTATGACATTCTTTTGAAGAAAGAAGTAAAAGTATGAAACAATAAACATAAGTTAATAGAAGCTCTGTGTTTTGTGGCTAAAGTAGAAGTGATATTTCATCTCTCTAATGCTTTTTACCAAGGGACACTATTGTGAGTTTGGGAATAGGCTGTGAGTTAAGAGAAATAGGCAAAGGGCACTTCTTATTTCAAAGGCAGCTTTAATGCAACTAATTACTTGATGTATAAAAGTCTCAGACAGTCACAATTTTTTTTCAAACTTGGATTTGATTTGATAGCTGGCAAAAACAAGCCTTGACTGAAGACGGGTAAGTGCTCACTATTTGGAACTACAGTCCAAAGTTTTCTGCATCACATAATTGTTTCTTAATATCCAGTGGACACTTAATATATAGGTGGATATATATCTCATATTGTCTACTGGAGTATTTTGTACATGCTAGTGCAATACCTGAATTTGACAGATAGTTCTGTAAAGAGAGATGATGTAAGGTTACCTTCAGTTAAATGCTTTTATACTTTCGACAGTGACACCATAATATTAAAAATAGAGCTAGGTAGAGGGGGAAAAATCCCTCCCTTTCAAATCTTTTTTCTGTTCTGTATTGGGATGAAGCCAAGAACTTGTGAAAAAAGGAAGTGAAATCTCAGAATAGTGAATGGCTTGGTGTCAAGGGCGCTCCCCTGGAATGTGAAACGCCCAGCTTCAAGTCCCTGTTATGCCTAATTCAGAGCAAGGACCTGAACCTCAGTCTCCCTGATCCCAGATATCTACCCTACCTGTTACGAAAGAGCTGTACATGGCAGTCAGTTTACCGTCACCTCAGTCAAGCCATCTTGTATTGCAAACTGGAAGTGTTGCAGCTTTGTTTTCCAACTTGCCTGCATACTTTGTGGTTGCTGTGCCATCAATGATTTAATCTAAACCTGAAAGTCATCTCTCACCCTTGGAAACCTCCAGATTTTGTTTTCTTTCATTTTGGATAACCTGTTTTGGATCTTATTTTAATTCCATTTGAGAAGACTTCAGCTTTTGTTTCAGGTCTTGTTTTAAGTTCTTTTGGCCATTGTTAAGTTCTGGGAGTCATTTGTTACATCTTGGTTTAATGGGAACACAAGATTATGATTTCTCTTTGGAAACTGTAGTCCCTTTGCTAACCCTTATATTTCCATTTTTGACCCAAGCAGTTAGCCAAAAAATTGGGGTCTTGCTCCAGTTTGGAGCAGAAATTGGACCTGGGATCAGGTGTTTCTTTGATACAACCCTGTTTATTTACAAAAAGCGTACAAAATATAATAGAAATCAAACAACAAATAATGAGGGTTTTTTTTCAGATTGTACACACAATCCCCAAAGCAATCTGTCTTTTCTCAGGGCTATGCTCCCTGGTTTTTCTTTTTTAGGATTTCTGGTCTTTGTGATGTTTTTTTCTCCTACATACATAAAACTTCATAATAGTCAGAAAAATCTTTCCATTGACATATGCCTTGCATATGGCTTTTGGGGGCTGGTAATGTATAGTGATCCCTACGTTCAATAAATAACAACATACAATGAATTAGAATGAACAATAAACTATTTGTGGAACAGGAGGCAACATCTGCAGACCCTTTGTCTATCTCTAACTAACTAGCTTAACTGAAGAACCATTTCCCAGTTTCCAGCTTCTGTAGCCTACTAAATAAGGGAGTGTCTCTAAATTATGACTTCTGTCACTGCAACATGTGTCTTGTTTGGGATGGAGGCTACTCTTGAAACCAGTTTGGTTTCTTACCCCTGCTTCTGTTGGAAGACTGTTGTATATCTTCACTCTAGTGTTAACAGCACTTCCAAATGATGCTTTCATTTGGGATCAGAAGAAGAGAGACAACTAAATAATCCTTTCTACTATTAAATCCCCCTCTGAGATTAAGTTAATGTGTATGTTTTTTTCACTTTCAAGGAAAAACAATGTGGTCCTTAGAGAAGTTCTAAGTGTGGGAAGTTCAGTTTATTTAATTTTTTTATTGTTTTGAATAAATGTGAAGTTTTGATGAGAAAGACTTGGATTTTGAACAAAAATGTTTTGTATTGTAGCTAAAAATGGAGGCTTTCAAAATAGAAACTCTCACCTATGCATTATTTGCAAAGCAGAGGTTAGCTGGCTGAATCAGCTGGACAATTTCATGTGGAATGTAGAGTATTTCATTGGCAGACAAGGTTCTTTGGGTGAATCTGATATCTTTTATTAGACCAACTTAAATAGTTGGAAAACAATTATTAAGCAAGCTTTCGGGTTCAAAAACCCTTCGTCAGGCTAAGGAAGTTTCTGCAGCTGGTGTGTGCTCTTCCTGGATGGTGTGCCAGAGGCTGGGCTGGCATGCATACAAGACAGGCAGTCAGTGAAAATGTAGACATGGCTTTTAAACTAATGTGACTTGTATTAATGACTGCTCCACATTAGTGTTCTAGAGGAAGGCGGGAAAGGGGGTAGGGAAGGAAGCCTAAGGACTTTAGATAAAGGCTGTAGATGTTATCAAACCTATAAAAATGTTAACTTTGTTACTCACTGCTCATGGGTAGCCATTGGTCTTGGGAGATTATGGAGATTGCACCTTACATAGGTTATTGGGTACCACCACAGCTTCTTGAGTATTTCATTGCAAATTTAAAATAATTCCAGTGAGCTTTCTGAACACTAAATCACAAATTCCATCATGAAAGTGTTTGAACAAGTTTGAGAGTGCAGTTATCAAAAAAAGTGAGGAGGAAACTTTTTGTTTTTAGATGGAAAGTGAGATTTTTTAGATCAAGGAGAAAATAATTATAAAAGCCAATCAATCACATACTTAGTTAGGAAATAAAACTTGTTTTCCTTGTTGTATATATAAAGTACAGTAGACTGTGTTAGGCATAATTTTACTATTAAGAAATTAACTAATAAAATAGAATTTTCCATCTGTCAAATGATATCACTTCTTCTCAAGTAGGTTTAGGTAATGTGAATGTAATGCTTGTTAGGCTGTGATTATTAGCAATGGACATCAGTCAGGAATTTAAAATTTGTACTTGGATCCCAATTTGAATTTTCCTTAAGTTGAGTGAGGGGCACTTGAATTTTTATTGTGTGGATAATGGACTGTGAAAGGAGACATCCCACAGACACACTGCTGTGAAAATACCAATAGAGGGAAAAGGGAGAGAAGAGACAGCAGGGGAGATGAAAGAGTAAATGGATTTTTTCACTTCTGAAACACTGGTTTAAATCCAATCAATGTTCTTAGTGACCTGAATTTATGGCTTTCATTTTCCTAATTTTTCAACATTTTGCTGGGCGTTTTTTTACATATATTTCTGTGTGTAAGTGCATGTAAATTCACCCTGATTTGGAGTGGGGAGAGAGGTGGGGGGAGAGAGGAGGGGGGTGCAACTGACATGGCTTTTAAACTAATGTGGCTTGTATTAATGATTGCTCCACATTAGTGTTCCAGAGGATGGCGGGGAACGGGGTAGGGAAGGAAGCCTAAGGACTTTAGATAAAGGCTGTAGATGTTACCAAACCTATAAAAATGTTAACTTTGCTACTCACTGCTCATGGGTAGCCATTGGTATTGGGAGATTATGGAGATTGCACCTTTCATAGGTTATCGGGTACCACCACAGCTTCTTCAGTGGCTGAGTCCCATGTGCAACAAGCAGACCCTTCGGCAAGTTGCACATACAAACTTGGTTAAGCTCACACTGGCATTCTGAGTAGTTCAGTTGGTTAGAGTGTTGTGCTAATAATTCTAAGGTCAGAGCTTGATCCCGGTATGGGACACAAGACATTCCTGTATAGCTTTACAGATGTCCAAAATTTGTGATGATTTTGTTTTTGCAATATATGATTGCATGAGTTTCAAAACTGACAGAACCAACGATAGGGTGCTTCAGATGATAGTCCCATTGTATCCAAACTCACAGAGTTTGGAAGTTGAGATGAGTCTTTCAATTTTATTTATCCCTTATAATGTCTCAAGGAAGCTGCTAAACACCCAGCTCGTGAGCTATTTACACAATATTTGTATGAGGCATTTGCTCACAGTAGGAATCAAAAGAATTATAACCGGAGTGAAGCTCTTTGTGTTAATGTGATGAAACACTGATGAGAATGAAGATGACAAAGAAGATATTTCTTTTGTAATTTTAGTAGCTTTATTAAATTGTTATAAAAGATCAAAATAAGAAAAATGGAAGGCAGGAAGGACTCCTGAAAAAAAAAGTTTCTATAATTAAAAAAGAGTAAATGCACAAATTTGTATTACAAGAAGCTTCCATACCATATAAAGGTCAGATTATTCTTGTCTTTTGCATGGAGATGAGAAGAAAATAATTTAGACTTTTATGAAATACACTTTCTGAAAATTATCTAATGGACTCAGACACTGAGATAGCTACTCATAACACTAAAATAACAATACTAGGTCAACATATCTTTGTGCATTCATTTTGTATCTGCATAGAATGGGTAGTATGAATGCTATCAAGGTGGATGACAACATTTTGTATACAACTGGCAAAGGTGTAAATGCCTGAAAAAGTACAGAGAAATATAGAGTCAATGGGTGTGTCTACACATAAGCATTTACTGTGCAGTAACTGAAATTACTGCGCAGTACAGGTGTACATCTACATGTGCATGCCCATACTGTGCAGTAAATATGGTGACATGTGCCGACTTGAGCATGTTTGATACCTGCATCATGCATGTATCATATCTACGCCTGATTAATTACTGCACAATAACACATGTGTAGACATGTTACTGTGTAGTAACCCAGGGGGCCTCCTTGCTGGGTCTGCTCAGCCGCTAGGGGGCCAGCCTGAGCCCAGCCCCAGGGCTCCTGGCTGGTTGCTTCTCCTAGCTTCACCCCCTGAAAGTGCCGATGCACCCCCTGCCAGGCCGCGCTCCCTGTTTAACTGGTGGGCAGGGGGGCAGGCGGGAGCACCAGTACCCCCACTGTGAGTGCTGGCTGGGGAGCAGGGCTACCGGCAAAAGTGACCGCACTGCCTTGGGAAGTGACTGCAGCAAATCTGGAAGTGGTACAGCCACTTTCATGGTGAGTGAGATCAGCCACTGGGGCCCCCTGGCCTGGTCAGCAGGATTGGCCACCAGGGGACCCCCTGCAGGTTGCTGACTGGTGTCAGGGGGGGCACATGCCCCCCCCGACTCCAGAGGCACCAGACATACATGGTCCTAGGTCACTTGCACGTGTAGACACTGCCTTATTCCTGCTTATTGCACACAGTAAATTTAAGCCAACATAAATGCATGTGTAGACATGCCCTGTGCATAATCTATAGTGACAATTAGCCTCTGAGATTAGTTGCTTCAACAAAGGAGCTCTTTTATTTCCAGATGCAGTAGATCGCAGTCCTGGATACTTCTGAGTTAGGCTCCTAACTGTTCTGCAAAAATGTAAACTTAGGTACTAACAGGGGATGTGCAGAGCCATAGCTACTCAATCAGGACTGCTGAGAGGCTCCAGTTATCATCTGCAGCTTTTGTTACAAAGGGCATTGCTTTTTCAGTCAACTGCATGGGACCACTTACAGACTCCAGATGAATGGGGAAGAAGTAACCTTTGAAGCAAAAGCTGCATCAGATAGTTGAACAGTTTGTGTTTAGGTTGGTGGCCAGCTGTAAATTAAGTAAGTTCCAAAACACTTGGATATGAATGATCTGCATTCTGCTCTACACTCATCTACAAAAAGCTATACCAATGCTTACATATATATTTATAAATAAATATGAATCTGTAAAAAAGTAATATGAAATATGTGTAAAGGATCTAAAGGTTTAAGAAATGTGAATGGCAAAGTACAAGGCATCTGCCAAGTTAATTGAAACAGAAAAGTGGATGTTGATAAGGTTTTGAATACATCGGTCTTCATTTAACATCAATACTTCATTTGTTCTAGCATGTCCATAACCTGATTTATTCATACACTGTAGGAACACCCTCTGTATTTTTACTCTGCCACTTACCCAACATTTTTATTCCATTTAATGAGGTGGGCTTATTCCTGCTTTAAATTCATGCGACTATAAAGGGAATTTGATCCTGTTTATACTCTTCATTTCATCAATAGTTTTCTCAGAGGTATTTGGTCTGACAACAAGATTGTATTGTCATTTCTGTGATAGAGTGTATCCATAGTATTAAAGACTATTTGGTACATTTGAGGGACTGTAGTGTAAAAGGAAAGTTGTTCCCACAGAAGAGAGAATGCAAATAATAAAGAAGGAAAGATCTTTCTATTGTGCTTGGAATGAATTGAGCCTGAAAGTTAGGCTAGGCACAGACATTCAAAGAGTCCAAGGCAGAATCAATCTAAGTTATGTGGTTTTCTGTAAGTGACATCGTTTAGATCAGTAGCAAAGAAAACACACATTCACCCTTGGTCGGGGGTGTGAAGTAGGCTGCGTATCTGAGACTGGGTTCTGCTATTTTAAAACCAGTCTATGTGTGCCGAATTTCTGGTCTGTTATGGGTTTGGACCAGTTTCACTTATATTGGTAAAAGTGTAATGTCTGAACCTGGCCATAATAATTCGGTTCCAGTTGTATTTGAGGCCTATAGAATGATACTGTCTGGCATTTGAAAAATCTAATGTTGTTGAAGTACTGCCAGATTGTAAATAATAAAAACAGTAGTAGGTAAAGAAAGACATTTCAAAGACATACAATACTGTCATCTCTTTTTGAACGGTGCTAGGACATGGTAAATAGCTATCTAGTGTCTTTATGTAGCACTATCACCAATGAATTTAAGTGGCTGAAGAAACTATTAGTTTAGTTTAAGTAGACACAGGCAACCTCTAGGAATAGATTTCTGTTTTATTGTAGAACACCATGTTCACAATCTTGTTCACTTCTGTACCATTAGTTGAATTGTGAATATGACTTTGAGCCATTAAATGATCAGTTTTCTTTTTCTTTTCTTTTTTCTACTACTAAATAAACAGTCACTGAATGTGAAGGAAGTATATTGTGCCGGTATGCATACTGTTTATATTAGATAATAATAACGAATATGCTAAGTAGGGGCAAGGAGTTTTATTTTTGTGCATCATAATTTTTTTCAGTATAATTTCATCATAAACTGAAAAGTGCTTGACAAAATTCTCCAGAAATATTCATCTAATTTTTGTGAGTGTTGTTTGTATTCAGCTGCCACTGAAGACATTAGAGCTAGATACAGACATTCAAAAAGCCCAAGGCAAAATCAATCGAAGTTGCACGGTTTTCTGTAAGTGGCAAAGTTTAGATCAGTAGCAAACAACACATGTTCACCCTTTGGTTGTGGCGGTTGAGGCGGCAAATCTTACACCGGGTTCCACCATTTCTAAGCCAGTCTGCACAACCCCATTAGTACCCAAGCTTACATTTTTGCAGAACAGTTAGGAGCCTAACTCAGAAGCATCCAGGACTGGGATCTACTGCATCTAGAAATCAAAGCAATTAAACTCAGAGGCTAATTGTCACTATAGATTACGCACAGGGCATGTCTACACATGCATTTATGATGGCTTAAATTTACTGCACGCAGTAAGCGGGAATAGGGCAGTCTCTACACATGCAAGTGACCTAGGACCAGTCTATGGGTGCCAAACTTCTGTTCTGTTATGGGTGTAGACCAGTTTACAATCACTTATAGTGGGAAATGCGTAATGTCTATACCTAGCCTTGGAGGTGAATAGTGCTCAAACAGAGCCCACCTTTTCTAACTTTCTTATAATCCTGCTTCTTTCTCTCCAAGTTTAAGTCTAGCTACCATTTTCAATTTAGTTTCACGAGCACTCTGGCAATGCAAACTTTTATTTTGTCTTTTATGAAACCAGATCAGGGGAATGCAATACTGTTCCTCTGGCTACAATTAAAAGAAAATGAAAAAAGCTGTGTTCTCCACCAGTAGAACTGCCTACACGGAAAGCGACAGCTCGGTGATAATTTCAGCCTTAAGCCTGCAACACTTATGCAGGTAAGTAATTTTACATATATGAGGAGTCCCTTGGACCTCACCAGAATTATTCACTTGTGTAAAGTTACTCAGCTACCTCAATGTTTGCAGGATCAGGCCCTTAGGCTCCTGCACAGAAACACCGAAGTAATTTCCCTCCTGCTGTGCTGTTCACCCTGCTCTCCCATTCAGTGCAATTGAACTACTGGATGGGCCATTTTCAGCAGCTATGTTCCATTATCAAAGGTTACTTTGGGATTATATACACATAGGTTTTTTTTTTTAATTATAAAAGATAATTGGTGAAAACATTTCTGTAGCAAACTAAGTCACAATGAAAGCAGCACCGTCCAAAGATAGAGAAAAGAGCTGGCGATCAGAAAGGGACTAGTTTTAAACTGCTCCACCATTTCAAAGTTTTTGATATTTGGACGTTTTCAACATTCTCTTTTTTTTAAAAGATAATAACATAAAAGGAAATAATGTAATTAAGTTGAAAAGAGGAAATAATGAAAAGAAAAGAAAATTAGGTTCCTCAAAAACAAAATGAAGACTCATAAATTCTTCCCTATTAACATGAGCCAAAAACTTGCAACATATGCCCGAGTCCTCAGCTGTCATAAGCTGCTTTATACCAGCTGAAATACTGGCATGTCCTTTATTGACTATATATTTCAAAATGGTGAATGACATCTTAATAAAAAGATGAGCTCAGGTAGAGGACTCTCTGGGTATGTTTGCACAGCAGTGACTGCAGTATGGCATAGACATACCCAAGCTAGGTTTCAGCCATAAACAGGGACTGCAGTATAAAATATACCTTATATCAGCGATGTGAGCATATCATGCACAGAGCCCTATTTTTCCTCCATGTACTGATATAAATATATATCCTATACTCATGTAAATAAAAACCAGTGGCTAATAAAATATGTAAAAAATAAGTTGCATTTTATATGCATGCCTGGATCATTCTTCATCTTGGAAAAATGTCAAGGTTCTGGGTTTAGGGGTTATTTTAATCTAGCTGTATAAATAGCTATACATACATGCACACATAACAAAAGTTTCCTTTGTTTCTTCATGGAGATTTGTACTTTAAAGCACCCTGAAAATAGAGTCCATCAGCAAGTGGGACTCTGCCATCTATAATCTGTTCAATCCTAGGTGTTTTTGAAGTTGTTTCAAATTCATTCTTGATGTTTACTTACAAGCTCTTTGACACTTTTTGTTCTCTGTGAATGAAAAATGAAACAAATAAGCAATATTTTTCCACACATGGAAACACAAATATACAGACTTTGTGCGAAGGAACAATAGCTGTATTTGTTTGCTGCAATGAGATCTCCAAATAGCACTTCTGAAACAGCTCTTACTGAATGTTCACGTTTCTCAGATATGGAAATAATCTTTTAGCACCGTGGTGTGAAAAAGTACCTTTATACAAATAGGCTACTTAAATTCACTTATTAATCCATCACCATCATATATTCAGAAAGAACATTTAGCTGTTAGTAACTGTAGTGAATAGTGAAGGAATCAAAGTTAACTCCGTGGTGTCCTAGCTGGGTGCCCCAGAATGCTGATAGGGGCATTTTGAAGATAAAAAGTACAATTAAGGTGGAAAATTATGACGACAAGGAAGAGAATAGTCCTGCTAATTAGCAGGGATTGAAATCTAAGGTCCAGATGCCATGGGCTGCTTGGTGTCTTTAACTCTATCCAAAGGAAATGCCAGTTAAAGATGCTGTGGACTTCACAAGAAAAGGCTGTAATATGGAGTTTATTTTTATGCAGCTGTGTGCATCGTGCATAGTGAATCATCAATTCTGGGCATCTTCTTTTCCTCTGTGTTTTAAGCAAGAAATGTAGGATGAAGCTCAATCCCAATTTTTGAAGCAACAGTGACAGAAGATGGAGGCATTTATTGCACTGACTGCAGACAACAGTTAAAAATGAAGCAATCCCTGTGCTCCCAGCAATACCTGACCTCCCCTCCTTCCTGTTTCCCCTCAAATCATTTGGGGGCAGCAAAAGACTATGTAGACTTTGAGCTGCAAAAACTGATGTATATCTTAAATATGTAAATCAAGACAATAACCTGAAGAAAGCCCTCCTTGTTTTTATTATGTGTGTCCAGAGTGATTAATAGTCTTTCAAATGGTCTTTGAGTCAAGAAGTTGCTGTGAACAATTAGAATGGCGTTTGTGCCTTTGCAGGAACTAAAGCACTTTTAAAATGCAAATTAGCAAAGAACATATAAATTCTCTGATAGGATTTATGACAAAGCCAAAGGTTGATTAAATGTTGAATCTTGGGTGGTATTTAATTGGTAACTGACGGATTAGAAGTAGACAAATATTAGCATCCTTTCAAATGGGACACAGGATTTAGACAACAAGCATTGATAAACTGCTCAATGCACAGGGCAACAAGAGGGCTAAGCCTGGTCAGGGAGGACAAAAAAAAAATAAATCTCCCTGACTGGAAGAAGTATGAAGGCAAAAAATAAATCTCCATAAGAAATAGGATCATGGTGCATTCCTCCATGGTATAACTACTGACTAGTGATCCCATGTAAAAATGCTCAGCCCCTTTTTTTGTATTTGTGATGTACATTGAAAGGACCACTGTTGCCCTTTCAACACCATTGTCTACAGTGGAGGAGGGGCAGGAGGACTGCACTTCAGTGAAGGCACTTGGGAGGAACATTGCTGATTCAGTTACAATTTCTCAGCCCACGTCAGAGCTCCCTTTCTTGGGCGGTATAACATGCACTCCCTTCAGTGCGCAGACAGCTGGGCTCACTTGTCCTTGACGACTGACTATTGACCCCACCTAGCTTTCTCCACATTCCTGTTGTCTAGTGGTGTGTTTTTCTTGTTGCCACAGCCATGCACTTGCTCACAGTTGAGATCTTAGCTCTGAAACCCATCTGTTTTTTTTTCCTGCATGCCTCCAGGATGAAGTCATGAGAGTTTAAGCATTGGCTATACAGGAAAAAGGGTTTCACTTGTTACATTAGTAATAGAAAATACTAATTGAGGATAGATAATGAAGGGACCTGTTGGAGATGGGTTGTCAGGAAAGAAAAAAAAAGAAGTAGCAGTATCAAACTCTCCGTCTTCTCTAGGTGGAACTGCCAGTTTGTGGTCCTTGCAGTCATTTTTATCATTACAAGCTATAAAAATAGCTTAACTGGGAACTGTTATTTCAGAATGAGTTGAAATGACCTGCTGATGGGGAAACAAAAATCTAAAGTCTGCTGAATATCAAAGTAGGCAACCACAGCCTTCCCCATGAGCATACCCCAATCTACCTAGGAGTCACACTAGACTATTCGCTCATCTATAAGCATCAAATTCAGAAGGCCAGAAGTGAAGTCTCTGCACAGGTAGCTGCTGTCAGACATTTAGCCAGCACAACATGGGGTGCCAACTTCACAGTGCTCAGAACCACCGCACTTGCAATGGTGTACACCACAGCAGATTACTGTGCTCCTGTATGGTTCAGAAGTTGTCATACTAGAAAGCTCAACACTGTACTTCATAGTGCACTGAGACTCAGAACTGGCTGCACAACTTACACAAACACAGATGTACTCAGACATTAGACCAAGTGATAGAAGAAGACAGACCCTAACATCATTATTGGCAATAGAGGCATGAGATGAGGAAAATCACCTACTGTATCAACTGTTAACTGAAGACCTGAAGAGATGGAGGCATAAAAGGCTTAAAAGTTGTAAACCAGTTGCATCTGAAGCCCAAAAGCTCCTGGAAGAGATTGGGAATGCTGAACCAAACCTCTATGCAGCAACAGAGTAGGCTGACCGCTGGAAAAGATCTGACCTGTTGCTGTAGTCTTTTATACCAACACCAAATGAGTCTAAGTCCCACATTGGACATGACCTTGATAGAGAAGCGTGGGTCAAGCTGAACACACTGAGAACTGGATATGCATGCTACAAAGCAGCGCCTGACAGGATGAACATTTTGGACAGACCCCTATGAGAATGCAGCGTCCAACAAGCAGCACAGACCTTAATCAAAAGCTACAATGTTTACAAATGCACAGATACTTAGGTTAGATGGAATTGCACATCAAGCCATAATCCCAGACAGTGGCTCATAGATTTGGAAGTTGGTATCTGATGCCACACAAAAGAAAGAGATGGGAAAACAAAGTATTGAAGGGCATCTGGGTGGTCAAAGAGTGAGTGTTAGTGAAGATGAAGATAAGGACATCAAATGAACCTGGGAACTTTAAAGAAAGAGAAACAGGAATGGGGAGGATGGCGGGAATGCGCACACATACAAGGGATATTGCAACAAGCGCCTACCTCATTGCTGGGGAGCTACGCTAATGTTAACGAGTAGCTTTTTCAGACTGTGGGAACACCCACTTCTGGGTCCACCCATACTAAGGACTATAATCATTGAAGACCTAGCAGGAGGAGGCCTGTAGCAAGAGTACACTTTGGCCACTAAAGGGGTCAGAGTTCATTGTCAGGGAAGCTGGTGGGTAACTCCTAGCAGAGTCTGGGAAAGCTGCAAGAGCTGAGTATTAGCGAGGCTGCTGGAGTAATAACCTAGAAGTCTGTTGCGGCAGGGCACTGAGAAGGGGCTGCAGGAGTGAGCTAGTAGAAAGGTGAGGGATGTGAGGGAAGAGAAGAGCCCCAGAGAATTAAATGCCCCACCTGAATTGCAAAGAACTCCACAGGGCTCCTTCTTCACCCGGTGTTTCAGGAGGGGTGGGGGAGTCAGCTGAAACTCCAGGACAAAAGGAGACCCGGGGCAGGCAAAAAGGGGACACCAGAAACCGGCAGTGACTGACTCCGGCAGAGAGATGGCAGGGATAGCCGAAGGTACTGAGAAAACAACAGAGACCGGGCTTAAGGGAAGCAGCTGTGTGGAGGGAGCTGCCAGGGAAGAGGACCCTGAAGGAAACCCCCCCAGAGAAACTGAAACTGCCAGGAGGAAGTTAGAAGGTACCATAAAGACCCTAATAGCAGGCCTAAAGAAAAAGGGTACCATAAAGTTGGGAATATAAGGGCAGGAGAAGTGCCAGTTTGTTTTCGTTCTCCTTTTTGTTAGAGTGAGAGGGAAGTCATCCCAGATAGATAGTGCATTTGCAACTATCAGGACAATAGGCCAGTAAAAGAACTGGCTAGGATTAATGACAGGTCTGTGCCAGGCTCCAAGCTGGGTGAAGTACAATTGGGCCCATCAGGGCTATTGATTGGCCAGACCTAGAGACCCACAGAGCATTTGTACTGCTCGAAGGCAGATTGCCGAGACGACTGAATTAACACCTGGTGGAACGGGTGAGGTATAGGGGTTGGTGGAGCCCTCACTACACTAAGACAGATTGCAAGAGTGAAAGTGTCAAAACCCACACGCCCCGGCATTCTATTTTCTCCGGTAAAAGCAAGTTGTGGCAGGAAAGATCACGGACATGTGGGAGAGTCCAGCAAGACGTTGCAGTGGACTTCGGCCCACTAGCCAAGGTGCTAAAACTGTCTTGGTGCAGAAGATAGAGTAAGAAAGGAAAAAAAAAGAGAAAAATGGCTCAGACAAGGCGATGAGCACCAGAGATTGATGAAACATAGAATGATAGAGACAAGCCTCTACCCCAGATAGGGGCAGGGTTTTGGGGTGAAAGCCCGCCATTGGACAAGGGAATGAGGGCACCCATACATGAGCATTGGAGCAGACTCAATCAACCAAGTCTGCTGCAGTATGGTAATTGCTGCATTCCCCAGGCTCCAGTGTCATGTGTATCAGTGTCCCCACGCTGAAAAATGGCTGCTGGTGTGCTTTAACTGAAGCTCATTTGACAAGCTTTAGTTAAAGCACTCGCGCCACCATTTTGCAGAACAGGGCCACTGATACATGTGATGCTCCAGATGCTTTAATTAGAGCAGCTCTTGGAGCCACTCTAATTGAAACACCCCTGTCCTCTTCCCCCCCATCCCTGCCACCTGCCTCCCACCCAAGCATGTGTATAAATGCCCTGAGAGTTTCATGTTGATAGTCAAAAGAGAAAGGCAATGTTGAGGTCTATAAGGAGATTGTTGTGGGACTAGGATAGGGAAAAAGGTGGCTGAATAGTATGTTCCAGGCAGGAAAACCAGATATCAGCTTACATATAACAGAGACAAAAGAATAGAGAGAGAGAGAGAGATTTTTCAAAGTTTTCCTGACTAATTCATTTTTTTCCTTTGCCTGGGGACTATTACTCAGAGTGGAAGAATTCTATTAACTACCAGAATTGTTTTATATATTTTTTTAAAAAGTAGATTAAATGAACCACAGTTCAATAGCACTGAATCACTTCATGGCAAAGGCTACAGATTGCCTATTAAAGCACCTAATTTGCTGTAGCAGCTAATGCTTGTGCACCACTTTTAACATGAAAAATAAAAACATCATAAATGCAGTATAAGTGGATGAAATCCTGGCTGCATTAAAGTCAATGGCAGTTTCACTACTGCCTTCACTTTTAGAGAAAATACCAGTTTATTGGAACCAACCCTTCCTTTGGGAACATATTCATTTCAGTAAATTTTCAGTGTTGACTCTTTTCAGTTCTGAGCTTCTGTTATTTTAATGCTTTTATATTAAAAAAGTTAAATATGAAACACTTTGAATATATGAAAAATAAAATAGTGTCTAAACCTTTTAAACTTAAAAAGTTCCATAATTTGGCTTTTTGTGCTAATTTGGGACAGATAAAAAATTAGTATCTCAGAAATTTTGTAGGACAAAGAATCTCTGCTGTGACTAGCACCTCCCCAAGCGCTCCTGTACAAGTGTGGGGCTGCTGCTCTGATGTGCTGTAATTACAGCATGTTGGAGCAGACTCGACTGATTGAGTCTGCTGGAGCATGCTAATCAGCACACACCAGCACCAGCAACCTCTACATCTAATGTACTTTAAAATGGCAGTGGGGGGCCTTTAACTGAAACTTGTTCAATGCTATTTTGAAGCGCGGGGATGCTGCCGCACAAGATGCTGCAGCCACTTTAATTAGAGCAGCTCTTGAAACACATGTAACGATGCCCCAAGATGCCGTCTTTCAGCCTCTATTTCTTCCAGCCTTAAAACAGTTCCAGTTGCAGCTTGAACCCATTATAATTGCTGAGTGCAAACGGAAAGCATATTGCTTTCATTCTTTAGTGGTAGGGTATATTTTCATTACAATTCACGAAAATCATTGAGTATGGGCAACGACATAGGGACAGGTTATTTAAGGCTTCATTTTGAGAGGTGCTAAACACTGATTTCAATAACTGCAGTATACCTCAAAGTCTTTACCTATCAGCTCCTTAGTGAACTGAGGCAATTAAATGTGAAACCAAAATGAGAAAAGTAATTAATATTACCAATGGCATTTGTTTAAATGTTACTTTTCAAAAGCACTTTAATTACAATATGCTTTTCATGTTGGTTGAGTTCATTTATATAGGGAATACAATCATTAATTATCATAATTAAGACACCTGAATTCAGCATGACTGGCATTTCTTCCACCCTGAGTTGTATCATTGTTTTATCTCTGACAGTTAGGTTTTCAATCAGATGTTATCTACTTTTTCCTAATCATTAAGAAATGCTTTACTAATTAGCACATGAAATTCATCCTACATCAGACTGAATTGAATCAAGGTCTATTATCTTGAACAGTAAGACACTTCAGAATTCACAGTAATAGGGCATGAATATGTGATACAGTTCATACACATTTCATGAACCTCCACGTTACTGTTATTTCTTCAAGACTCTGCAATTAGTTATGCCATTTTCAGGTCACTTAATTCTCTCACACTGTTTAACAGTCTGTTAGATTACAACTCTTGAAAATCATGTATTAACCCCTCCTGTACCAGACTGTGCCAAGATATTTCTATTTTCTTAGCACATGCGTATGGAGCGTCCTGTCTTAGAATTCAGCCGAAGAATGTGCCATGCATGTAAAAGCCCTTGACATTCTTACCTGAATGTCATTTCTCAGGAAAGCAAGAAATACTTGTAATTAATTGTCACTTCACCTTTTCTCAATTTAATTCCATAAATAAACAAGCATAATGTTTGACCACATTGGAAACTAAAGCCGCAGGGCATGTAGCAGCAGTACTGGAAGTTGTGCCTTATTCAAGTAACATGCTTTAACTTTCATCTGGAGGCTATACTTTGAGATGATAAACCTACTTAAGGAAGTTTCCCTGGATAAGGAGGTCAGCCTCCAGGCTCATAACTTAACTGATGGACTAGTTATTAAGACTAATGAGAAAGATACTAATTAGTTCCAGCTGCAACACTGGTGGGATTTTTTAGTGTGGTGTGAATGATCCTGACTGAGACAGGACCCAAGCATTCTGCAGGCCATATTGCAAAAAAGACCAAGAGCATACTGGGTTGTATTGTGTCATTTGTAAATCAAGGGAAGTGATTCTTCCACTCTTGTCTGGAATACTATGTCCAGTTTTGAGCCCCACACTTCAAGGATGTGGACAGATTGGAAACACTTCAGTGCAGGATGACAAAAATAATAAAAGGCCTTGAAAGCAAGGATTTGCAGGACAGGTTGAAAGGGCTAGGGCTATTTGGTATGGGGAAAAGAAGACTGAGTAGAGATTTGATAACCTGAAGGGTGAGTCAAATGGCTGAAGGGAGGATGAGAAGGGGCTTTTCTCTGTGGGCACAGGAGACAGGATGAGAAGCAATGGCCCCAAGTGGCAGCAGAGGAAATTTAAGTTAGAGATTAGAAGAAAATCTTTGTGAGGGTGGTCAAGTATTGGAACAGGCTACCTATAGAAACTATGGAGTCCTCATCCTTGGAGATTTTCAAAAGCAAGTTGGACAGACCCTAGGCTGGGATGGTTTAGTCCAGGGATGGGCAAAATGCGGCCCACAGGCCGGGTGTGGCCCACCAGACCATTCTATCTGGCCTGTCGGGCCCCTAAAAAATTTAGAAAATTAATATTTATCTGCCCCTGGCTGCTTGTCATGCAGCCCTCGATGGCTTGTCAAATCTCAATAAGTGGCCCTCTGCCCAAAATAATTGCCTACCCCTGGTTTAGTCAGAGATGATCCTGCCTGGAACAGAAGTCTTGTCAAGATGACCTTGTGAGGTCCCTTCTAGCCCTACTTTCCTATGCTCCTAGGATAGCACAATACAGATTATGATGAAATGAGGGATTTGATGTAGGATTTTTGATGATGCCAATGCTTTTGGAAAAGGCTTTTGTCCATGTTTCATCTTCTCCTTTTATTGGAAAAAAGTTCAAGAAAAAACTTTTCAACAACTTGGATTTACTTTGTGCCTGATTTAAGCCACTGAATGAGAGATTTGTAGAGGTGGAAGAAGAAGGATATGAGCAAAATGCTGGGGTGGTATGGGCTTAGATGAGTGAAAATTCAAGTCCTCTCTTCTTCCCAGAACTTTCCTACAAGCAAGCTGGCTGAAACATTTTTCCTGACACCAATTTCAATGACATCCATAAGGAAAAAAAAATCGTATTATGCACAAAAAGTTGGAAAATAATCTTATCGCTTCAAGAAACTAATTTCAGGGATATCTTTCAATTGAACATACAGCACCGTAAACAGATATCTAGGGTCCAGCATACTTTTCTGGGAAAAGCAAGATTCTTAGGAGACTTGCACCATCTGTAATTTGCATTATCACAGATCCTCGCAGGAGGTGAGAAGGTTCATCCCAGATATGAACTGACTGCCCAGAGGAGTTTTCCACCTATTGACTCCTCTGTGAAATCCTATGAAATATGTACTACCCAGGAGAACCTTTACAATCTTTTCTCCAATGCCCGATGAAGGGTGTTTGTGCCTGAAGGCTTGCAATTAAAGAATTATTTTTGCAAAAATGTTGTTGGTCTAATAAAAGATATCATCTCTACTATGAGTCCTGATTACCCATTAAAGTTATAATCATGAATCTTGGGCAGGGCTTCTGTACCAAAAGAACACAAGGCCTGGAAGCCCAATAATTAAATGGGAGTGATGTTACTAGCTTAGTTGTACCTTCAAGTGGCCAAGCAGCACAGACATAACACATGAGAGGCAAGGATATGCCAGCTTAAACATATACATGAGAAATAAGAAGGGAAAATTGTCATGAGCAAGTGAAAAAAAGAAAAAGCTAAAAAACCAAAACAAAACAAAAAAAGAACTACACTTTCCTTCCTTTAACAAAACCTCCAGGCAGCAGCAAGAAGCCTTAATATACTCTGAATGATAGTGTCAGTGGCTGTCCTGGATTGTTGGTTGTACTGTAATACTTGTACCAGAAAAAGCACAAATAGGAGCTGTAATCCCCAGGACAATGTCATTATTGCTTTTATAACACATGTAATTCTACAACACCTATTATTAGATGCCAGAATGCTAAATGAAGCCTAATGCCACACCCTGAGCCAGACAGTACTACATAGCTGGGGATAGTGAAACCTTTGCTTGAAGCTGGCTGAGGCCCAAAAAAGATACTGTTATCCAACATTGAGCTTTGCTAGATATTTAAAAATAGTAATGAATCTTGAATATATATATATAGGGTCTGACATGAGGATCATCTATGCAACTTGCATGGCCTCCAGTGTAGCTAACCAGTATTTGGCAGAATACAAGAAAAAGAAAGCATGGAGAAAAGGTGGGCAATACCAACTCTAAACCAGTTAGTTTGTAATATAGAGGCATGATTCTGCAGTACCCATAAAAGATCCACACAAAAGAGCCAGTCTGAAGGCACTGATGTCTCAGTGGGCATGTCTACATGTGCCACTTTTAAGTGGGCTTAGTGTAAAATCAGCATTTTTAAGGCACATTAAGGGTGGAGGTCTAAATGTACGCACTCTTAATGTGGTGATTTAAGACTATGTAAGCCTAAATCTGATACCTGCATAAAGCAGGTATCAAATTTAGGCATGAATAGCTAAGTTGCATTAGCACACACGTAGAGGCACTAATGTCTCCACGTGTGCTAATGCGGCTGAGCTATTCCCCCACCTAAATATAATGCACCTTAATGTACATTAGCATATCCATGTGTAGATGCACGCCTAAATCACCTTAATGCATCTTAAATAAAGGCCCATTAAGTTTAGGTGTGCATAAATATGCACGTAGATATGCCCACTTTCATGCAGCTACATCTCAAGACTAAGTCAGTGCAGTATGTGGCTGTTCATGCAGTACTCCTTCACAGTGTGATACACCACTAACTGCCATTTGGCTCCTTGGAGGAAGGCAAAGTGTCACTCATTTCAAGTTTGGGCTTCAGGGGAAAATATCTGTCCCCTTCTCCCCATCTCGTAGCAGTACAGATGAAATGAAAGAAGATCCTTGAGTGAATAAGACCTCAGGTTATAGGGCAAGAGGCTGCTGATAGGTCATTTCCACAGAGGAGTCCTCAACTCCATTCATTTCTACCCTGTTTCATGATACTAAATGACGTGTCTTTCTATAAGAGGTTTCCATTTTCTCAGGACAGGCATGAAGCTTCAATGCCTAAACATAGTGGGTATCTAAGCCTATACAGACATCCAAATAAGTGGCCCGTATTTAGAGATGCTGAGTGACTGTAGCCTCCAATTCTTTCACCATAAATAATTAACTTAAAGGTCCTGAAGGTCAGGATCTTTGCAGAGGTACTTAAATATGGCATCAAGAGCCTATGTTTAGTCTGATGTTTGAAGGCTGAGTTCAGTGGAGTAGCTCCAAATAACACTGAATTGCGCCTGTGCACGTGGATTGCCGGGATCAGGTTCTTAGGTTTTGTTAAGAAAAGAGAAAAAAAAAAAGCAAACATTGCCATTTTGTAATAAATCTTGATCTAGAAATATTTAAATCTTTTCTTTTCTTCCAAGTAATATAAAAAAAGTAGTAGTAGCAGTTGAATTTTATGTACATACTTCTATTAAAAAATTACCTATGTTCTTCTGCTAGTAATGTGCCAGCTTCCCAGAGGAGGACTGACCGATTCTGTTTCCACTTTCTAAGACAGAGTTAACGCTCCAGGTAATGTGAAGTGCTTTCAGCATGAGTATAGAAACTACCTTAAAAAATTGTCAAAATGCCAGAAATAAATTGTTTCCTTTTGAAGAAAATTACTACACGTCAGTTCTACAGGAAATAATACTGATATGCAAGTCAGGGGAGTAACATATTATTCCTTTCTCCACCCACAATAGGTAGCTATATTTTGCAGTTATCATTTCCCTTTAGCTTTGTGTACTCTGTAACTGCTCAGCTCCCTCAGGGATTTTTATCGGTTAGAGGACTTCACCAGAAAATGGAATGGCCTGGGCTCTGACAAGTGAGACAGATGCATTTATCTTTTTATCTGAATGAAAGGAACTAATCTTCAAATAAAAATCAGAAGGTAAACATGTATTTCTGCACTCTCAAAGGTTACTCTGCCATTTATGGAAAGTAGTATAATTATGAAACATTATTAATTAACTCATCACAGAGGTATTTATTATTCTCTTCTGGGGAACATACCGTAAATAGTACATGCATAAATTTGTACTTTGAGATTTTGAATGTAAATAAATAGTTTTACCCTGTATGCTACATTGACTTCATAGGAGGTTGGACTAGATGACCCATGGAAGTCCCTTCCAGGCCCATTTCTCTATTTCTTTATGATGTTGTTAGATGTGGCTTTGTGCTTGATGTCAAGTGAGACTAGAAGTCAACAAGTAAAAAAGGAGCTCAATAAGGCTAGTGCATGTGTGAGTACAAATGCACCTCAGTCAACCATCCCATGAACCAGCAGTACTGTCTGACAAAGTCTGGGGACTGACATAAACCTGTGATCATCCAATAATCCATCTATGCCAAAGAGGGCAGTGATTTGCAGAGAGCAAGCTGTGCAAAAGCACTATCACTCATTTTATCCACAGCACTGTCTCCTAGTGTCAGTCTGATGCAGCAATGCTTTAAGACCTTGAAGGAAGTTGTTCACCAGAAGCTCTTCCTTGACCAGTGTCACTTTTAACCATCCCTAGAATGATTCAATGGTTGAATGCCACAATTTCCCCCCAAGTGTATCTTAATGATCGTTATACTGTACCCCAATAATGTCAAGGGACTGCCATTAAGGGTTGGGGCATTCTCCAAACACATAACGAAAAGCTGTTCCCTGGCTCCAACAATTTCCAATCCAAGACGAGGATGAGGGAGAAGTCTTCATTTTTAAAATGGGCACAATGTAGTAGTGAGACTGCATTGGCTGGTTTTGCAAGCAATCATCCCAGCACACAGATTGTATATAATGATCTTCAGAACATTCTATATCACTCAATATTGAGTCTTGCAATCGTTATGTTCTTCTTATTTAAGATAAACTAAAGCCACATGGATGTTGCATTTGTATTTTTCCGCTAACCTCACAAATAGTTAAATTTTAAATAAAAAACATTAGTCCCGGCCTGTCTAAAAAGTGAATATGAAAAAGCAACTCCACCACTTGAGCTATTAAAGTTAACTTACCCAACTGCCAATTCCATTGCCAGTGAATTGATTGCATTATGATAAAACACATTCCTTACATCTCAAGATTATAAACAAGTGCCATTGGATTACAAACCCTTTCCTAAATAATTGAAAATAGGAGATGGAAGGGCTGGATGTCCCATCAGTATAGGATTATGGAGTGTTTATGTATAAATAACATTGGAGCAAATTCGTTACATTTATTTACAAAAAAATTTGCAAATCATTTGGGACTGGATTGTAGCACTTAGTCTCAGCTGTGCATTGGAGTTACTTGAATCATTTTTTCTCTTCTGCTTCGCTGACTACCTTTATCACCCATCTATTCAGTTTCCCCCATGCGGCCCCTTTGCTTGGGAGGATCTTCTGGTGACAGTCCATAAAATACCTATGCTACCGCCTTTCAGATACCTTCTTAAAATGCATCTCTGCTGCTGTGCCTACAAAATGCTCCGCAACTGATAACCTATTTGTGTGTTGCAACCACTGTTATTTATGCGACTCATAGTATTTATAACCTTTTCTTGTTAACAGCAGACACAAAGTCCATTTCAGTGGTATTAAATATAAGAAAGACTGCTGGAGTGGAAAATACTTGTAAAACAAGAATTAACCTTGAAAGTGCACCTTCTCAAACTTGGCAGATTGAACCAAAACAAGAGCCCATCATAAAAGGCAGAATGGCGGTCTCTCAAGGCTCCTGAATCACAGCTGTCAGGAGACACCGTTTCATTATCTCCAAATCAAAATATTTCAGTTTTTGTCCAAAATGTTTTGGCATATGAATTTCCAGCCAAAAAACTGTAACATTTTTTGTGGGGAGAGAAGGCACTTATACTTACTGACATTTATTGACCAGCTATACTAAATAATGATAAAACTACCCTGTACAATTTATGGGTACAATTTATTTACAATTTATTTTTCACCAAAAGCTAGGCCAGGAAGTGAAGTAGACAGAACTATAGAACTACGTATTCCTTGCTATCTCACATCAGTCCACCCTCCCTTATGAAGCACATCAATAGTTGTTTTTATGCTGCAATTTTCGCTCAGCTTTCTGCAGATGAGTTAGGCTTGTAATGGCCAGCTACCATTTGATTCGGTCTGAATTATTAATAATTCTTTAGTAATCACTGTTTGTCAACTCATCTCAAGCAAGCATCAAATGACCATAATGTATGTCTAATAGGGGGGTTTCATCCTACTAGGCAACAAGAAAGTTCCCTCATTGCCAGTTCCTAATGGACTATGGTGTCTCTCACTATGAGCATGAGTTTGTTGGTCAGAACCAAGACACAATACTGGTGCAACAGTTCCAGTGAACTGCTGTCTTCACTGCAGCATATTTTCGGAGGATAAATATATTACTTCATTTATTTGGGCTGTATCTCTGACAGTTTTCATGAACTCTAAATTCACTCTAAAAGCAAGAAAAATGGAGAGAAAACAGTGGAAGTACTACACAGAATGGCATTATCAATGTACACATAAATATTTGATGTAGAACAAGAACTGGGAGAATAAAGGACCAAAATTTCAAATATAATAGACCTTAAATTAAAGTTCTTTGGCTCTGCAAGTCACAGGATGCTCAGCTGTACTTATATCATTAAGTCAGACAAGATATGAAAGTCTGTAAACAGCAAATTGCTGGTAATGCCATTTTAGGAGTTTCATTCCTCCATCCCCTACATCCTTTTGCCCTCTTGGAGATTGTATTTTTATTTTTTAATTTATTTATTTTTAATGAGGAGATAGCATGTGATGGTAATTTTCATCAGTCTTGTTGCTCCTGGATTTTCTTTGCTGTTTTCCATATCTCTCTCTCTCTCATACAATCCCCACCAGTTTCTGTTAAAAGGGAACCCACACATTTTTCAGTAGTGCTTCCACAGTCCAGTAGGTTTTTGGACTGGTATGCTGTCATATTAAAGATATATTTCCTCTAAATTCATTGTATTTTCACCTTTTGATATTTTCAGCTACCATTTTTTTCCTGAAGTCTAACGGGTTGCAAGACAAGATTTTAAGTATTTACAATCATCTCTAATAAAATGCTTCATGGATATTTATGAGGTGCTGTTTTAGCAGGCTGTATTATAATATTAATCAAAATCAAGACTGCTGCTTGGAAACACTCCAAGACTTGGGTCTTTAGTGAAATCTTTCCAGGTATCTTTATTTTCCCCACTCCTTTTTGTTGATATTGTAGTTAATTTCCATTTAAGTTACTTATCACATGAATGTAGCTTTGGTAGAAAGTCAGACAATCCCAAAACAAAATCACTGTTGAAGATTGATTAATCAGTCATTATATTTTTGTGCCCTGTTACCAGAAAACCTCATTTAAGGCTTCAACATGCTCTGCTATGCTAATACCATCACACTGGACAAGTATATTTCTTCCACCCAAATCTCAACACGCAATACAAAGATTGATGCATTAACTTATTTTATTCCCATTATGCCTACGCCAATTAATAAACAGGGAAGGTGAGATTTAAATTTTCAAGTGGTCACTTATTTTGAGCACCCAAATTTCTGGGTGCCCAGCTTGAGGTATCTAGATCCTGAATTTCAGATGCTATGCTAAGCACCTTAAAAATTTCCATAAGGCCTTAAAGAGAAAACCCACAAAACATTTTAATCTATTTTTTTCCTATATTCACAAAGAAAGTCTATATTAGAGCTAAGCTTTCCTGACCATTGTTCCTTTGCCTTAACCTTATCTATTTTGTGCCAAATGACTACTAGCAACTGAAAAATCTTAGACAATATGGCAAAGAGCTTTTGAGCTCTTAACATGGAAATAAGTCAATGATGTATGAAATACTTAGGCAAGAAAGAATCAGAGCAAAGTAATGCAGAGAGAAAAAGCACATTATTACTCTAAATAAATTGGTTTTAAAATATTATTTCATTTCAGTTGTAGTGAACTGAGATGCTGTCTGTGGCATAGATTAATGAATGAGGATTTTAAAAATCTATAGTATTTAAATTTGACTCTGTTCCTCTTGCTGCTTTCTCTAGCACCTCACTATAGCCAATAGTAAAGAAGGAGGTGACCAGAGGTTAGAGCTCAGTCATTTCTAATTAAAACACACGGCTTGTATGGTTAAATGCTACATAATGCTATTAATTAATTTTGTTATAGCAAAGAGATTTTGCCACTCATGTATGAAAACTTACTAGACTTGCTGTAGAGATGATCAGTGTAGATTCATAGAAATACATAGATTAAACCCCTGCACATCATGTGAGGACCATCTGCTTGTTCCATCCAATAAATTGTAACAGCTGATCTATCTGATCTCGTGGAGACTTTTTCTCGCCTTACCACGATATTTTTCTTAGACTCTAATATTGTAACATTTGGTCAATAGCTTCAGGGAATTATCATGGCAACTGTATCCGCAGAAAGATGACAAAGTCTGAGAAATAATAAATGTTGATGTTCAAGCAGTTTTACAAGAGTGTTAGGAGTTGTCATATCCACTCCTCATCTCCGACAAAGCCTCTCTTAGTTCTTCCACGTTGAATTTCACTCTAAGGGCCCAGTTCTCCACTCCATTGCACTAGTTGGATGTCCATTGACTAACTCGAAAGCAGCTTACAACTCTGATAACAAAGTGGAGTATCAGGCCTGGTGTCATAAAAGAGACATTCAGCTCACTTACACAGTTTGGCAGTTTTGCCTAGTTATATCATGTGGATAATGGTGCTCTTTTTAGTGGGTCTTGGTGATATGCCATCACTCCCCTTCTGTAGCACTGATGCAACAATTATGATGACTACTGCAGATGGTTGTTAAAATGGGGAGGAGGGAAAGGGGGCAGGGGAATGCTCCTGTGAAAAATGCACATTTTCATCAGACTTTCAAAGAAAATCTTTTGTCTAAGGGAAGAAAGTTTTGACTTGCTCAGATGACCGTGCTGAGAGGTTGAGCCCCATTGGCAGCGCCAAGGAACAGGAGCATAGTAACAGTAGTGGGTCACTTCTGCTGATGCCGGCTGAGTGCGTTTGAATGCACCGTGGGGAGTATTCAGGGACAGGTTTTTTGCCTCAGTTCTGAAACTGCAGCAAGCTTCCCCCTGGAGTGGGCTCAGAGCATAAGCTTCCCCGGAGGGTAGTGACCAAAACGGCTCTTTTTATCATCTGTGCCCTCTTTGTTATGCTAACATCCCCTTTGTGCTCCAGAGATGCAAGCAGAAGGATTTTGCCTCTCCCTCTGCAGAAAGCCTCTAGGCTTGGCAGCTATAGGATTTCCTTCCTCTGTCACTACCTGGTGCTTCCCCACTGTGGCATTTAAAGGGTGCAGGAATCCTTATTGCACCCTTCTGCATTAAAGTAAATGTGGAGCTGGTGAGGATTTTTACTCAAAATAAGCCTAAACCATTTCACAGATCACAAGGTATGCCTTCAGAGAGAGCATTGATACAGCATTACCAGGAAGGCTAGAGACAGGAACAGGCTCAATGTATTTTTGCTATTTGTGCCATAATCCTAAAGACATGAGAGCAACTTTTCTTTGAGAGAAAGAGAGAGATTCATTACCTCAGTCTGAGGAAAAGGAGAACCCCTCCCCACTAAATATACAAGAAATATTGATTCATTCTGCAGATATAATACTTTACTAGAGCAAAAGGAAGGGACAAATGGGGCCATTATATCCATTATTAGAATGCCACACACAATTAGTAGTTAATTATACCACTTCCTTGTTGAGACAGTTCTGCATATATTTAAATAGTTGGGTTATGGTTTCTTAATGGCATGCAGTTCCTTATGGTGTGCTGCAAGGAACAGGTGGAGACTGGCTGTATGCAGAATGGAGAGAGGTTCTGAATAAAGCCCATTGTATTTCAGAAATCCTTAAATACTAATACTTCATAATACACAATTTAAGCAATATTTCAGAGTGCTTTACAAAGAGTTCATGAAGCTTTCCCAGCCTTGTGAAGAAGGTGTATGGTAGAGAGAAGGATTTTTAGAACCGTTCATGGAAATCTGCATTTACGGGGCCAGATCTTTGGGTTTAATTTTTGGTAACCAGAACAAAAGAAGGCAGGGGAGCTACCATTTGCAACTCCCTTGTTCAAGGGAGACCAGGCACTCTTGGATACTTAATTCCCCCCTGTGATTTTAGCCTGCCCCTGTGTCAAAGCAGGAATTGCTAAGCCACCAGATGTGTATGCAAAGCAGTTTTCTCTTCAATCAAAAGTGCAAGTTTGAGGAGGTAATGGAGAGGCAAGGATTTTTGTGGGTAAAATCATTTATTGGACCAACTGAACGCTTGGGATAAATTAGACAAGCTTTTGAATGGCAGGTTCATATCTCTTTCTTTAAGTTTCTCTGGACCGGTAGCCACCTCCCTGTCTTAAAATGAATGCTTCCACTATTACCTCCCTCACTCTGCCTGCACCACTTCACCCCTCCTGGAAACCTGTCTGCAGCCTTGTCCAGGCAACCAATGACCGGATTTTTAAACAGAGACTTTTAAGAAAAGACACTGCCGTCTCAAGCTGCCTCTCAATAGTCACAGCATGATAATCCCAAAAAGCAAAATGCCTGTTAAGTATGGTCTGGGCAACAGGTGGCTTCTTCTTAACCTCCTGCTTGCTCTTCTGACCCAGAAGGGTATTAATGAGAGTGGGCTTTGGAGGGGGTCTCCTCCTGACAGAGAGACCATTTGTCCCTGCACTCTTAATGCTCATTTTTCTCCTTTTTGGGCTGAGGTATTGAGGTAGTCTAAAGATTGCACTAAGTTCCCTTGATGTGCAAAGCACATTCACCCTACATTCACAAAGTAAGCTGCTATTAAATTCCCCATTTGGCAATCTTTCCTTTCTGCTAAAACATATAGCATCCAATATCAGCCATTCACACGGTCTGTCCCTGAACCACCTTGCTGAGGATAAAGGGGTGCGTTTTCTGCTTGATGAGATCTCCACAAACAGGTGCATACCCAAGGTACACGCAACACCCCTGAGGGTTTGAATTAGGTCCAACATAATTAAGGATAGTTAAAGGAGGATCTGCATCTTTAAAGTCCTCCCATGGCGCCTCAGCCTTGTAGAAAAGCTTCAGTCAGGGTAAGGACAGAGGAAGTTTCACTTCAGTAAGAGCAATGCAATTTGAAATGTTGGCAGCTGATAAGTGCAGGTGAGGATAAACTCACGTCGGCATCATTCACTTGAATAACATTTTGAATATATTTTTCTTTGTTGGAGAATCCTGCAGATTTATATAGCCTTCTGCTTTTCAATCCCCATTCTCTCACCCCTGATGTGTTCAATTATACCCTGCCTGCAAAATCTCCAGTTTAAATATTCATTTAAAAATATATTCCTGCCTCCCCAAAACGCTTTTGTATCTTCCCAGCCAAATTCAGGGTGAGAAATGTGTTTATCTTGTAAAATAGGGTTTTCTCCCAAATAAATGAGCTTAGAGATTATACTTCTGTACCCTACCTTATTTGAGTTTTGCTTTGTCTCATGGCAACTTCCACTTCCCGAAAATTTGGCCCATAAGTCTTGGTTTTCTGCCCTCAGCCAACACCAACACTTTAATGTTTAGCAAGTGTGGGAAGGTTGAATTTGTATGTGCACAAAACCCTTTGTTCCGGAAAATTCGACCACTTGCACTTAGAGAAGATTAGTTTTGCAAATGCGGAAACAAGGAGGAGAGCAGCTAAATGCATGTGCAATTTAGGGGAGTTACCAATGAAAATAAGATTGCTTGTCTACCCTCACTTGTCTACCTTGAAAGCCTTCTGCCGGAGGCAGACAGTTGCCACGGGGCACCCTGGGAGACATGGTTAACAAGGTCACAGCTGCTAGCAGAAAGCCCTTAACTACATGTGTTTTTCTGGTGGCTTTTCTATGAACGCAGAACCCTTTTCTCACTTGCTGAGCAGTGGCACAGGGTCAGCATGAGGGTGCAATCTAGCACGAGGGCCCAATCCTGCATGTGCAGATCTGTCCTCATGCCTGCCTGACCCCACACATCTGGATTCAGTCATGGAGCAACCCTGCATGCCAGCCTGATTATACACCAGTGTGACCGAGCATGCAGGGCCACATTATCCAACCTGCAAAGTACTCTAAGGGTCTGGAAATTTGGCAGTAGGGGAGTGGCAATTAATGCTACCACTGCTCCCCTTTTACCAAATGTTGGGACTTGTGATAAGTGTCATGGGATGGTTGACACGGCTTCAGCAGCCAGAGGTTGCCCACCACTTGTAGAGAAAATGGTTTATAATATTAGGGTGTGTGTAAACAAAATGGGGGCCCTAAATCGAAGCTGTGGTTTTTAAAAAAAAGACTTCTTCAATTTAGGGCTCTTTAAACTCCTGTGTTGCACACACACCCAAACTTACCTGCCTCTCTGGTGGTGGGGAGAGGAGGGTGAGCTGCTGGCAGGCAGAGCAGTCCCTGGGCTAGCGGGGTGGTGGTGCTTTCCCCCGTAGCAGCAGTGCCCCCCCCCCCGGCAGCACCTGCCTGCAGGTACCTGGGTCAGGTGATCCCAGGGGGCACCGCAGCTGCAGAGGGAAGTACCGGGCCCCCACGCAGCTCAAGCAGGCAGGGGGGCTCCAGGGAAAAAAGGAGTAGCCTGCCTTCCCGGGCTGCTGCCAGGCTGCCTGCACGGGCTTCCTACAGAGCCCCTGAGCTACATGGAGCCTGGTGCTTCGCTCCATGGCTGTAGGGCAGCAAACTAAAACTCCCTGGAGGAGTTTTATTTTGCTGAGCCCCAAGTCATTTAAGGTGCATTACACCACCTAATTTGCTATAGAGGCTGGAATTACTGCACAATATGCTGCCAACATGTGCAAACACCGACATCATTAAAGTGGTGCAAAAGCATTTAACCCACTTTAAAGTGTCATGCACACATGCCCTCATTTCATCTACATACGGCGTCAGTGTGTTTCATGATTCAATTATTTGTTTGGTGCTTCATTTATTTCTCAGGCATAGCTGACACTATACAGCTTTTACCAGAACTCAAAGCTGCTCTGCCTCTTCCTTTGCTGGCAAAGTAACACCCTCACTCTCGCCACAAGAAAGTAATCCAGAAGCCAACAGAAGGCACATGCATGCATGCTCATGCCTCCCCTGTCCCTTCAGCACACCCTTGCCTTCCTAGATTTCACTTTGCACCCTGCCAGTGCAGCTGATGAAATCGCTCTCCACAGACATGGCATAAACCATGTGGACCAGTCAGAACCTGTTTAGGTATGCATGTGCCCTGGTACCTTTCCTCCTGACTCTGGCCAAACTTCGGCCAGAGCTCCCTAGTACAGACAAGTTCCAACTATTTGAGTTGGTCTAAAAAAAGATATTGGATTTACCTAAAGAACCGTGTCTGCCTAGTACAGACAAGGCCTTTAAGAGAGGGTGACTCTATTAAAATGTATTGGTTTTATTTATTTTGAGAGTGGACACACACCACCATTGCCCCACGGTATGAGTCACTATACTGTGGACTAAAGTTTGCTCTAGGTAGGTTGGGAGCACGTGTATGCTAGTGCATGGGTAGCGTGTCCACAGTTCTAGTCCATTTTATAATGCAGTAATCCTTTGGAAAATGCAAACAGACTATTACCCATTTTACTTGGAAGGAGACACTGTACTGCCAGCGTCTGTCTGTACAACAACGATGTACAAGTTTCTCTCAATTTATGGGATGCAGGCGTTCTCGGAGAATGGCGCATAAATCCAATTCACATAAAGTGAACCCACTTTACAACGTAACAAGTAGAGATAGGTTCCCAAGGTGGTGAGGGAGGGAGGGAGGGAATGAGGCTGGGACTAGGAAAGGGGCAAGGGGAAGGGTGTCACTCCTAGGGCTGCACAAGGCAGCAAAGCAGAGGGAACATAGTGGCACTCACCCCAGGCCCGGCTACAGCGGTCCCAGGAGCGGCCAACTCCAGCTACCTGGGCCAACTGTGCCCTGGTGCAGGCAGCTGGTGTCAGCTGCTCCAGGGGTTGCTCCAGCATGGGCTGGGGTATGTGCAGACAAGCAGAGCCCTGGGTGGTGTGAGAGACGGCTCTCATTCCAGCCCCAGAAGCAGCTGACACCAGCTGCCTGTAACAGCTGGGTTGCAACCCCCCCAAGGCTCTGCCAGTCCCCACTCACCCCTTCCCATGCTGGAGCGGCCCCAGGAGCAGCTGACAGTAGTTGCCTGCACCTGGGCATGGTACAGCTCAGCAGCTACAGGCTGCTGGTGTCGGCCACTCCCGGGGCACTCCTGCCCTGCACCGCCCAGGGGTCCACTTGTCCGTACTCACCAGCCCGTTCTGGAGAGACGGGGTAGTATGGTGCAGCCCAGCAGCTTCAGGCAGCTGACACTGGTCACTCCTGGGGCTGCTGCAGTTGGGGCTGGGGTAAGTGGAGCCATGGCCCTTTCCCCTCGCCCCACACATTACTTGCTGGGGGGGGGGAGGGGGGTCTATGCTGATCTCATAAGAGCAAATTTACCTCGTATATAACAAATTATGGGTCTAAATATGTTCATCGCATAAGAGCAAATTTGCATATAAAGAACCTGCATAAATCGAGGGCAACCTATTACTTACACTGGTCATCACATACTGTGTTCAGACCCAGAGTCTAAAAATGCAGATAATTTGAATGTCGTATTTCAGGAGAGTATGTTAGATTGTATGCCTTGTTAAAGTTGGAGTTTGCAGCTGTTTCAGCATTATAAAGTCAAATGATCACATTGATTTCCACATGGTACTTAAGATAACTATAAAGGAATGATATAGGCGGTAATCAATACATAAACTAGTTTTCATCTCAAAATAAGATTTGAGTGGCTTATTTTTTTTAATTATATTCATTTGAAAGGATTTGTGTTGTTTGTTTATTCTTACAAACTCAAAATTTTCAATGAGCTATCTGAGAATGAAAGGAGACAAAACCTTTGCAATGAATAATCCTGCTGGCAAGATTATGTAGGATTTCGTTTAATCCTTATTTTTAACCTTTTTGACCTTTTCCTTTCATCAGACTAAATCAATAAATATGATTAGTATTTGGCAGCCTGTTGTTTCAATGGCCCTTTGAAAACATCATTTAAACCTGGTTCTGTTTTTAATTTGGATTTTATCCTCCCTGGGGCTTGGCATCGTGTCATCAGTTGTACCTTACCCCAGAATCATCTCAAGTATTGCAGATAGCATGAAAATACAAGTCTAAGTACATATGGCAAGTTTTCAAAGTCAGGGGACCTAATGTCAGGTTCAAGTTCATAGGTATTTAAATAACTGGCCTACTTTCCAGAAGTGCTTAAAACCTCCCATTGCAAAATTAGACTCTTTCCTTAGATGGATTAATATACACGTAGGCAAACATCCTTGAACATTTTGAACATAATGTAAATATTCTGCTATTCATGTGCTGCGTAGTTTAGTCATCATCCAGTTTATGCTATTGTTTGTGCAAAACCAGGACACAAGCTAATACTATTTGCTGCACAGAATTACTTCAAGTGCATTGTTTAACTAATCATATTCCAGAATGTTACAGTGCAAAGAGAAGAAAAAAGAGATATTGAAGTATGTCACCTTTTGGGTGTCAGTTTAAAAAATGAAGCCCAAGATGAGGCAGATCATCAGAGTCATTGAGATGCTTAATTCCTATGGAAAATATTCATGTTTGAACCTTAATCCCCTCCCTCATATACTCACCTCCCTATAGTTTTTAGTATTGGGGAAGTGGGGGTAGGGGAGGGCCAATGGAAATAAACACTGACCAGGAGGAGGATTGCATTCATGCTTCTTCTCTGCCACAGGTTTTCTATGTGCCCTTGGGCAAGTCACTTAGGCTCTCTGAGCATTCATGTCTACATTGAGACTGCACTGCCCTATGTCACAGGGCTCTTATGAGGCTCAAAACAATGAAGACTGTGAGATGCTCAGATTCTACACTCCAGTGGGCCATATAAGTATGGCCCACTGGATATGATATGATATATGACATGATATCTGACATATATAATACCATACTGAAAACTAAGAGGCTACTATGTTTTAAGTAATTACATGCCATCCTCACCGAGATATCTAAAGAAGACTTCTGTCAATGACACAAAAGCCCATAATCCTTGGCGGACAGTTACTCTAGTGATAAGAACACTTAGCATGTATCACTTTATTCAATCATTGCAGTCTCTCTATGCAGGTAAGCAAGTATATTTATCCTCATTTTCCATGTGGGTACACTGAGGCAGATAAATTGCACCACTGGCCCCAGGTCTCAGAGAGAATCCGCGATGAACCAGGTTTGCATTCCGTGAACAGATCCCCGGCTTTCTGTTCTGCATTTAGATCGCAGATGACATGAACCCCAACAAAAGCAAACTGTTCAGTTAGGAGCAGTTATCAAAGCCTCCAGATACGGCTATGTTTGGAGATAGGTAACACTGATTCATGAGTGATTGAGTTTCTCCAGAGAGAGGTTTGGCCTGTATTCTGTCACTGCTGGGGAAAACTGCAATGCATTTATCACAGGGAAAAAAGTAGACTTTTAAGATTTAGGCTGTTCACCATATATAAAGACTTGATATATGTTGTTAGAAAGCACTCTCCAAGGCTGTATTTCATTTAAGCTTTTAGGGCCATCTAAATCAGCTTCTTTAGCTTTAGGAAGATAAAGATTGTAAAACAAATTATCTCAGCATCAAGAGACCTACCATGTTGATTTATACTTGCTACATACAGTAAGTATATAATTCGTGTGTAAATCACTAAGCGCATGCATATTTTCAGAATTATCTTGGTATTTGGCTAGTGCAAATTTAAATGAAATAATATGTGCATGTGTTTGCTTTATTCAATACAAGGGGAAAACAATAGACGAGAACAAATATTAAAAATGATTAAAGGTACCAAGAACATGTGGACCATTTTTCTTTTGCTATATTGACAATATTTAAAAAATAAG
>NW_005841856.1:4104050-4112967 GCF_000455745.1 Alligator sinensis | reverse complement strand
CTGAAGCATTGCTCATAACTCAATAGACCAGCATGATTTGCTGAAAATGGAGTGCAATGTTCCCCCTCTCATCCCCTGTTTGAAAATCAAACAGATCTCAAGATGACTGTGGTAGCTCTTCTGGTATGAATACTCCAGCAAATCTTTAGTCACATTAGCACTCATAAGGCTTTTGGTGTTTAGAAAACACGCTTGTTAATACCAACAGGCACAGGCAGAAAAAAGAAAAAATGTGAAGAAAAAATAAGAGAGATGATGAATTGCTTGAAAATGAATCAGTGGATTTTATTTGCAAGACTATTACCAAATAACTTGTCGTCATATTTGTCTGCCTTTGCAATGATCACTATCTCTGCTCTCCTGGGCACATTATCTGATTAGACATGCTTTCCATTTTCAGACAGTGGCAAAATCTTGCTTGTTTTACTCCTGTGAGTAGCATCACCAACACTGGCAATGCATAGGGGGTGCACGTGCACCCCCTGAGATTGGCCGTGCACCCCTTGGAAGCGCCAGCCACGAAACTGGAAGTGCACTTCCCGTTTTGCCGCTGGCTCGGCGATCAGCAAAGGGGGACCTCTCCGATCAGTGATTAAACCACTTGGAGACCCCGCCCCCCCGCCAGTCACAGTCATTGGCTGCTGAGACCCCCGCCCCCATCGGCGATCTGGTGCCCCCCCAGACTTGGAAGGCACCAGTCGCCCATGATGACCGACCTGTTAGATCAGGGCAAATGGTCTTGTAGTTATATTAACAAAGGCCCAAACAACTCAGGATTCAGCTCCTGACTATTCCTTACACTTCCTGTCTGAGCCTAGGAGAGATGTTTAATCCTTCTGCCTCTCAGTTTGCCATCTCTAACATAAGGTTAATAATACCTCTCTAGCTCACAGCAGTGTGGTGAGGTTCAATTCACCGCTCTACCGAAGGCACTCAGTAAGGATAGTAAAGTGATATAATGTCCCTGTAAGTGGAGCAAGAGAATGACCACATACTTAAGGACGTCTGAGGGTGCTATCTTTTATTGGAACAGCTGCGTACTTGGGCTAGAGTTAGACAAGCTTTTGAATGCAACACCTTTTTGGGGAGGTCTGATTAGAAGAAGCCAGGTGCAGCATAGCAAAGTTGTAGAAGCGGGTGAGAGAAGTTCCCAGGACTAGCAGACAGCAAACCATTTTAAAATTCCCTAGGGAATTTTTCTCAACCTAAGAAATCCTGTCCTCTCATATAATTTCTGGACCGTCACAGCTGCAACATCACTCTTGCAGTACCACATACTTAAGTAAATTGAGATGCAGGCCTCAAATAGGAAATCTGCCTGAAATGTTGCTTTTGCTTCATCGAGAAGTCTCTGTCAAGCTCAGGACAATTCGTTGTGTGTGTTTATTGGAAGAAAATAGTTATCAACCGACCCCCAGATTTCATTTTAAACATCTTTGTCTTTAACATCTGTGGAAGCAGATACTTTCTGCTTAAGACTGTATTCCTTGTTATCACCTCCCCCCATCATAGAAACTATAGCACGCCTAGCTACCCATCCACCAGTTCCCTGATGAACTTGACATGGTGGCCACAAAATGACTAATTAATTGCTAATTCCTTTTGCCTCTGGAGCTGTCTGCCAGTTTGCTCACAATCTACTCACAGAAAAGGGGGAGATTTCCTACAGCTGCCCGTCATTGCCATCTCAACATCTCTCGCCACAGGCCATAACCATTATTTTTGCTTACTAAGCTACCATAGCAAGCAAGCAGAAAAAGACCACAAACAAACAAAATATAAAGTAACTCTCTCTTCCATTTTCTTACGACCAGTTCTTTTAATCTATAAATTATATTAGTTAATAATAATAAAAAAAACCCAAACAAACCCACTGCTGTGCTTTAAGAGTTAATATCCTAGTATGATAGGGACTTCAAATTTCCATGGCAACAGCTTAACATGATCAGCAAGCAGAGTGGACTAGTTTGATATGAGGTGCCATTAAAAACATAAAATAATTCATGCCGGGACACACACATGTATCAGAGACTAAGATCTCTTCTCCACACTTTTGAAAACAGCCCGTTTTTTGTGGTGCTCCAGCGTGATGCATTGTTTTAAAATTGTCATTCCACTGGAAATGGAAACAGTAATTTACATGGCTTTTAATTACAGTTTTCTGTGATTGCAAGGTTATAAATGTAAAGAACAACAACTTCACGCAGGAAGTAATCTGATGGCTGGCGCCAACGTTCCTATTTACAATGGGATTGCAAAACGCGCTTGTTGTTTTGTGCTGCTTTTCTCTTCCTGTTGTGCTGCATACTTCTTTTTCAGGATCCTGGAGATGGGCTCAGCTGCCAGTTTAGTCACTTCTATTAAAAATATATTGATAGCAATACACCAGCAGTGACCAGCCTTCCCAGCCAAATCTATTATTTTAAAAGGTCAAGATACTGCAGGCAGCGTTATGGCACAGACTATCCTGTTCTGCTCCAGGTGAATCATTCAGTGCAATGGAGAAATCTCCCTTGTGGGAGATTTCCTGGTAAGTAGCTACTGCTCCTACGTACCTATAATTCTTTAGCAAGGAACGGGGAGAGAGAACTGTTTCTCACACGATGTGCACTTACATGCATATGTGACATCTGTTGGATAACCTGGCCCCTGATCTTGGATGCTGAGCACTCTTGGAACTCTGGTCTCCTCTCTGAGTTTGCATATCGACTCCTATCAAAACTGGGACGTTCCCAATGATCTAAGAGACATCAACACCTTACAGGATAAGTCCATACACCTTGAAGTAAACTGACCCATTCGATTCCACATCTCCAAAGGACCAAAAAAAACAAACAAACAAAAAAAAAAAAACAAAAAAAAAAGAAAGAAAAAAACCTGTGCAAGCCACTAATTATTATTCCTTTTCCTTTGCTACCTGGAATCTAGAAGTCTTGATGTTGGGCCTCTTTGAGATTTCCTGAATGCTGGCAAGCTGGTACCATTCCTCTTTGACTCCAGTTCCCTCCCCCTATAACTCTGCAGCCTTTCCTTTCTCAAACCAATGTTTACAAAATTGCTTTGGCTAGACATTTCAAAAAAGATAATATATGTTTTTTTACGGAAGGAAAGCCATGAATTATGACTTAAGTCACCATATTTTGTAGTCCATGTTTCTTCAGATTTTCAAAGCTAGGAACTGTGACATGAAGGAGGAACAGCAAGATATAAAATTGACTCTCCTTTCTTTCCCCAGCCTTTGATTCATATCTGTCTTTTCTCTTCTATCCTTTCCCATTTATGTGGCTCCCATTCTTTTGCGCTGTACTGTGATATACCCAATAAATTGCAACACCAATTGATCTAATAGAAAGTGATATGACTGAACGGGATATGGAAAGCATACTCTTTCCAATATCTGATCACTCCACGCACCAGGTTGTCCCTTTTTGTAACCCATAATGTGTATTAGGAACCATATGCAAGTAGAAGATGAGCCACCTATCAATGAGATAGGCTTCAGTGCTGACAGTTGTGAAGGGAGCTAAAATATGAGGCCTGGCACAATTAGTGTAGTTTGGACAACTGGAGAAATCAGCTCTGTGGATATCAAGGTGTCCTCAATGGTGAGAACAAGTTATTACAGAAGAAGGTTATTCTTGTATTTGCATTCTAATTCAGCATCTTAGATGATACAGGTTCATTTCATAGCTGTACTACAGATTTCCAGTGTGATCTTGGACTCATCACATCAGCACACTATGCTTTATGAACATGTCTGCAAATTGCAGAAAATTAAGTCTTCCTTTTTCCCTGTCCTTTGTCTGACTTTTCTATTTGGATTATAAACACTTCTGAGGGAAGGAGTCTACCTATGTGAATATACATTACTTAACCCGGAGGGGCCCTGATTGTAATGTAAATAACTAATGCTGAAAAAAATTGGAGTCCCATTTAGGGCCAGGTGGCATGTGTAGTAAATGTGGAAAATTATATTCAAAGACATAATGTTATTCCTAAGAGAGGAAGGTAAATCAAGTACATGTCAGTTGAATCCATAAATCAGCTCGTGTCATACTCACTTAGTCAAATTTGCCTTGACTTCGTTTTACTAAGTATCACCTATGCCATCCCCATGTCATCACTGTTTGCATCATTACACATAATTATATTTTAACACAGATGGTATACAGAATGGCACCGCGTCTTGAAATCTGAGTAAGTTTGTCACATCTTATTGCTATCACGCAGCATTTGATATCAGGCCCACTTAGGTAAGACATTTTATGGACAATGACATTTAAATAATGAGATTTCTTCTTTCCATGCATGTCACAGAGGAGTAGAAATGAAAATGACCGTCTCCATTTTAATTACAAATGTTATGTTGAGTGATGTTGAAGCTAGGAGGTCATTCATAAGAAAAAAGCATGGAAAGCCGTGTGGTCTGATAAGAGGCTCTGTCTGCCCTCGCGCCATGCCTATCAATCCATTGTGTCCACTTGGACTGTAGAAGCTTAGGCGCAGGACATGTCTCTTAATATATATTTGCACATCCCATAATAGAATAGGGGTCTGAGCTTGTTTAGGTAAAATATTGTATATAACAAGCAACATTCTGGAAGTAAATCAAAATATCAGTGCTTGTGCCTCCTCTGCTCAAAAGAAGTTTTATGCCTTTTCCTGCCTACGGTCCCATTCATCAGAAATATAGGAGACGTGTGTGGTCTCCTCAAGATACAAAAGCACTTTAAAGTACAGGGGTTTGTTTGTTCCACAACCAATATTTGTTCCACACATTTGATTTGGTCCAACTTGTCATTAAAATGAGGCCTGAAATTTCTTTCTTAATTAAGGAAACTTATTTACAATTTATGATTCTTTCAATCACAAAAAAGAAAAATAAGACTGTCATTCTCAAGCCACATGTCAGCACCTTCTGCAAAGCTGCATGCTGACCCTTTATCTATGCAAAGGATATCTTATGCAAGCAGTCTTCTAGAGGGACACACTGCCTCCTGCAAAAAATAAAGAAAGAGGCAATAAGTTGTAAATCCCGAAGCAGCTAAGTGAGAGTGGAAGAAACTGCCTTGGGTTTGCAGTAACTGTAAATTTTGTTTTAGTGATCCCACTGGAGCCTAAGGGAAATGAAAAGAAAAAGTCGGTGTTAAAAATAAACAGAAAAAATATAGACAGCTCTAGGAGGTTCAGGCTGGATCTGGCAAGGCACTAAGCAACTTGTAGAGGTGCTGCATGGCTGTTATTCCCATCCAAGTCTATGAGAGGTAAAGGTACTCAGTACTTCTATGAATTGACTTTTGTCTCCCAAATCAGGCCTTTTCTGAAGTAGGTTTTAGTAAAGTGGGAGGGTGAAAGAATGGAACAAAAATGTATGGTCTTGGAATGAAGACAGCTAAGAAGCTCTCTAATGCTATTAGAGATGAGAGGCAAAATCAGATGTGAATACTTTGACACATTACAAGTGTGTATCATATCTCACAGGTGAGTTTAAGTGACTGTGTGTATGACTATGACTCCTTTAGATCTTTACGGTATGAAAAGTTGGTAGTCGTTGAGCAAAAACATATATTTAAAGTAGCTACAATTTAGTAATGAAGGTGTTTTGGAAGGGAAAACCTAAAAAGGCTAAAATCATGCTGTCAGAATGTGTTCTGGCACTGAAATCAAAATTGGAATGCAATGTACCAGTCATAGAGATGTCAGTCAGCAATTAATAATTTATTTTCACTTTCATTTTGCAAGATTTACACCAGCAAACTCAAGGGTTCAGTTCTCCATTGCAACATATCAACTACATGCTCTGCGTGTCTACACATGATGCTACGTTACTGTAGCAATGCACTACAGTGATGTAGCATCTGTGGGCGAGAACCATGATGCCGAAGCTACTTTGTTGTAGCAATTTGCTCCCTCGTTATAGTGCATTGCTACGTCGCCGTAGCGGCTAAAAACAATGGTGCGTTGTGTGCACGGTGCAGTATGCACCTTCCAAAAGGTAGTACTAAATGCCAGTGCAGTAACACAGGCACCATAGGGACATGTGTAAACACATCCACCGGGGATATCTACATGTGCACTTTACTGCAGAGTTGCCTAACAGAGTAGCTCCGCCTAATGGAGTAGCTCCGTCTACACGCGCGGAGCTATTAGGCTGGAGTAAACTCATTAACTCCACTGTAGGTTAGTACTGCCCAATACAAGTACTATCCTACAGCAGAGGAGTTACACATGTAGATGGTGACCAAAACACACATGTAGATGGTGACCGGGGCTGGCTGGCACTTCAATGCAGGCACTGTCTGCCAGCTAGCCCCGCACTGTAACACACATGCCCCAGCTAACCCCTTCACAGCACATTGAGCTGGGCAAACAGCTCCAGGCAGGCAGGCTGACCCCCCAGGCCTCCTGCCAGCCAGGGCTGCACCATCCTGGCTCAATGTGCTGCAGTCCTGGGCACATGTGTAAACACTGCACCCAGGAGCAATAAGCTCATGTGCTAACTGTGCCGGAGTTTATTCAGCCACTCTAACTGCACATGTAGATGCACCCACCGGCACTCAAACTGGCTTCGTTTGCCTAGGATTTGCATGCATTTTCAGGGAAAAGGTCCACCATCAGGACGTGTCCTGGTTTGACTACCTGGGCCTGTGAATTCAAAATTCACTCTCTGTGGTAAAATTCTTCTATGCCGAAGAGGGAAACGCTTAAACATAAACAAGCATTTGCTTGCTAGAATAATCAGAAAAATGTGAGGATGTTTTCGTGCAATGTTTTCCCCCTTCTATTTGCAAATGAATTTAAGGCAGTTAGCAAACTGAGAACAAATATCCTTGTGGTGGTGTTATTTCCTTCAGTTTTAAATATTAATGCATAATTTTGCATCGTTATGTAGTACTTTTCATGAGATCATATGAACTATTTGTAAAAAAAATATGAAGTCTGAAATGAAGGCTCATAAATGTTTACTTGGGAGATTGTAGGTAGGCATACGGGCATGTAAAACTAGTCATGGATAAGCCTGAAGAATATTGGGATAGGGCAGAGATTCTGCTACAAAGTTTGGCAAACTTCCCAAGCTGCATCTTCAGAGGATGGTCATTTCTTGTAGGCATGATACTGCATGCCAAGAAGTGCCCAAGCTCACAGAAACCATCTCTTCAGGGAAAAGGCTCCCAGGTGGAGAATTTCTTATCACATCCTTGGCACCTTTAGGTTTCTGCAAAGCCCTGAATGTCACAAAGTTATACACACGCACACACACACACACACACACACACACACACACACACACATTTATTATTTTAATTATTATTATTATTATTATTATTATTTCTTCTTTTTTTTCTTTTTCCTGCTAGGCTAAGAACGTCCACATTCAGACTTTGCAGATGAGCAGTCATTTGGCCTCTGAGGACCCCATTACAATTTCAGGGAGCATGCTGCGGATAAGAAGTGTAGTTTTGTTCCATCAAAATGTACAGTTGAGATCTGTGTGTTGTTATAACGCAGAGGGCATTTGGGCAAGTTTGATTTAACCAAGAGAGATATTGGGGATTTTCTAAGTTATGCTGGGGACACCTCCAGTTTCCAGAACATGGCAAGTCTGTAAAGATACAGAAGCGGCTGAAAGCCCCTGTCTCCCCCCTTCTCCCTGGGCTGTCACTCTGAAAGACTCTAGATTCTGTTGCTCTCGTATACAGAGATGCGGCAGATGTCTTGTTCATCATTAAATGCCATTTGAACTCTGCAGGGTTTGGTTCATGAAAGGTTTAGAGAACTGCAGCTTGCCCCTGGGGATCACAGGGGATGGAAGCAAACCAAATTTCATGGGTGTCCCCATAAGGCTCATGTTTCGGTCCTGCCAAAACAAGCACCCAGCTCTTTTCTTCTGCCATTCTACTGCTGGTCCCCAGTCGACAATATCACAACATTTAGGTTTGGTTTAGCTGGCTTACTGAGGCTCTGGCATTTTCATTAATTATTTCTAACCAATAGCCAATAATAGTGCTTCAGCTGCCTGCCAACATTTAAATTAGATGAATTTATTTAATGTCTTCAACCTGAATGACTTATGAATTATAGAAGGCTCTGGATTTCCATGAGCAGGAGGAAAAAGCAAATTAGGCTGGCACTAAGAACACTTGAAAGGTTATACTTGCTTAACAATTACTTTTTGCATTCCCTTAATAACCATTCTTCAAAGTTTTGATTGTTTGTCATTAGTTCTAGCAAAATGCGCGTCTTCCAGATTTGTAGTTGTTTTAACATGCCACTGTTAGCTCTCACAAATCTGACAAGTACAGAAAAGACCTTCTGATTGGATTCTATTGCTGTATCATGCTATGCCTACCAGTAAAAAATACAGAGAAAATTGAATCCTAAAATTATCTGCCTCTCTTCCATTTACTCTCCAAGCTATTTCTTCTAGTTTTCAATTATCATCTGGTAATAAATGTGTCATAGTACAAGATGAGGCCCTTGTGGAATATAGTAACATAGAAGACAAGGTGGAGAATTTGAGAATATTCAAACTCACTTGGATGCAAATTCAGTCATTACGGTGACTATGAAAGCTATGTGCTGCACAGAAGTAGAGTAGCAAAACCATGGACATTTTCATTGGTAACGAGAAAAGTCCCTCTTCCACCACCTCACTTGCCATAGCTACAATGCCAACATCCATTCACCCCCGTGCAGAGACTGAACACAAATTATGCAGCAGCCACACAAGACTTATGCAGCATTTAATTCCTTTGGAGGGCTTCACTTGAGATGCAAGTGAAACACGGACTCAAGGCAAAATCTTGAAGATATTGAACTCAGTGACAAAACTCCATTAATGTTACATAGCCAGGATTTCATCCCTTGTACTGATGCTCTGAATGGATGAATCTCTTTCCCCCATCTTTAACTCTTT
>NW_005841856.1:4095589-4104019 GCF_000455745.1 Alligator sinensis | reverse complement strand
CTTTCCCACCTGCTTATCAACCCAGACTAGGAAGGCCTACTGAGTTAATCTTCAAATTCTTTGCTAGTCTCAGCTTCACCTAAAACATTTGAATTGCTAAAAAGAGCTCTTGAGAGTGGTGATCAGGTTTCAGTTTTTGATCTATTTCTGCTATAATAGGAAAATGGCAGTAAATTTTTTAACTTCTGCAGCCAATTCTAGGGGGGCTAGTTTGCCACTGTTTGAATCACTATCAGCCAGCTTGTTGTGGCTCTCGACATCATTTAACCTAACTGTGCAGAACTTTCAAAAATCTCAAAACTACCCTAGGATTTTTTGTTCAATATGCTAGGCAGAGCTCTGCAGCCTTTTTCCTTTCAGATGTTGACCTGAAAGATGCATCAAGTGGTTTGTCAAAATAATACTAACACTTGGAATCACCTGCCATAGTTACCATCTCTTCTCATATCCTCACCTATTTTATTGCCATCTGTGATTGATCTAATCATCCTAATGGGAAAAAAGGTTATACCAATTTCAAAAGACCACTCCTCTGACTTTGCACAGTTCTTAGCCTGTCTGCTGGAACAAGCAAGGTCACCAATTGTAAACCACACTTTCCAAAAATTAAAGATGCACTTACGATCTTATTTGCACAAGCAGGTACAAAGATGATTAGGGGAACAAAGAGTCCATCTTATGAAAGGAGATTAGAGAAGGCTGTCTTCTTGAACCTGTTAAAATGAAAGCTGTCAGGGGATATGGTTGTTCTCCATATATTTCTGTGGCAGGATGAAGGAGGTAAAATAAGCATCTGGGAGGGAGAAGAGCTATTTAAGCTAATGAATAATGTTGGTACAATAACCAGTGGCTACAAACTGGCCATGAACACATTTATGCTAAAAATATTAGAAAGTTTCCATCAGAGGAGTGTGGCTCTGTAAGAGCCTTCTCTTAAGATTGGGGGAGCAAAAAGCTACCTAGTTAAAAATAGTGCTTGCTACATTTATTACAAAGACTCTATAACAAGAGGTGTTACTTGAAATATCAGTGAGCTGAACTTACTGAGTCAGGAGTGAGTTCCTGTCCTATGATCTTAACTGCATATGCAAACTGAGTAATGGCATACACAAATAGCTAAATTATATATGTGCTAATGTAAGCAGTCTATTTACACAAAAAGAAATGGTAATTGCATATGCAAATTAAGCCTCTGATCTTGTAATTGGGCCTGTGTGAATGGACTTTGTGACCATGTGGGGAGCCTATGTGGAAGGATTAGGATCTAAATATGCCACTGCAGTCTCAAAATATTAGAAAATCTTTTAATCATTGTGACTTCTAACCTGTAGACAGCTGTCGAGGATAAGAATGGACCAGCAGTTTACCTCATACGGCTCCATATGGAGCAGCCTATAGAAAAGGAAGCCAAGTTCATTTTGAGGTCTGTTGGTCTAATCCTGATCATGCAAATAAGGAGTACACTGAAGCCGGTGATCTTAAGCCAGTGCGAAAGTGATGTGATATCAACATCTGGCTAATCGGCTTTAAGATAGGCATTTATTATTGATCCTGGAGTCACTGTAAAGGGAATTTTATAGCCTTTAGTATTTTATAGCATACAGTACTACACTACACATGACTGATGGTTTCAGAAGCCTCAGGACAAGCCATTTAAAGACCAATATATTCCAAGAGAGGAAGCTTAATTTCTTCTGTTCTGTCATTAGTATAGAAAGAGAAAATAAAGAGAATCCCCTAAAGAAATGAATTTTCTCTTTGGAATTGGTCGCTTTCAGGTCTGGGAGAAAAATGGAAATAACATGAATATTCCTTTGTGCTTCCATGGATAGTCTTGTGAAGAGCTCTGTGTTTAGAATTTAATAAGCAGTAAGGATGGGTCTTGTGCCAAATTATAGGGACATGTGGGGACGCTGGCTTCCCCTTAACAACATGCAACACCCTCCCTCTTCTGGACACACAAGCTAGGGACAGACATTACACATAAACTGGTTTAAGAGATCACAAACTGGTTAAAACCTATAACAGAACAGATGTTCAGTGCACCTAAACTGGTTTGAAAATGGCTGAAACTGGTTTGAGATAAACCTGGTTGAATGCAGTATTAGACTTAACTGATTGGGGTCAAAATGTTTTATACAATGTGTATCCCAGACCCCTTCCTGGTTTAAGTTAAATCAGACTCCTCCGGCATCCCAGCATGCTTTCTGTTGCTGGCTACGGTCCCTGCTGTGGCAAACAGGACAAAGCAGACAGGACTGTACCACTTCAGGCTGTGTGTGCAGCAGGGGAGGGGTCCAGGTTCCTTCCACTGCAGCATGTGGCAGTCCCCTCCAGCCCCAGGAGTAGGGGCAGAAAGTAGAAGCTGGAGGAGGGAGGAAGGGAGTACAAAGAACCTGGCCACAGCATTGCAAGAGAGGTGTCCTTCTGGGTCCACATGGGGCCCATGGGTCATCAATTGGACAGTTCTGGTATAAGTGGCCAGCTACTTTACAGTATCCCATACTGGCCATTCAGAAGTGTGGGGTACCCTTAAGCCAAGCATCTTACTTTTTAAAAATAAAATCCTAGTTTCCTGTAACAAATATGCTAGTGGTCACTTCAGTTAAGAAAATCCTATTTTCTTGAGTATCTGCACCTGGAAGTCCTCTCCTGTGTTCTTGTCCTTGCCATTTCAACAATACTTTGCACCATCTCAGTATGATCTCCAGGTATCCCAGAGGACAAACTAATCAGAATTTGAAGTGCTGATGCATAGCATCTCCAAAACTGATTGGCCTGTTCTACCACCCCTCATGCCAATCACTGCAGGGATGCATATGAGTGTGATGTATCCAAGCAGAGCAGCACGAGTAGGGTCTCCTTAAACAAAAACATTTGTTATTTTTTACTCCAGATGTTGAGCCCTTTACACATCTCGGGTAGTAACTAACTTCACAGTAGTCACATTGACTTTAATGGGACTTTTAATGGAGTGCGGTGATACTGAAATCAAGCCTAGAGAAAAGCTGCAGGAAAAAAATAGCTGAGAAAAGCAAGGAAAATATATATTCACAAGAATGTTGCAGTCTTATTTTATTGTTTTTTCCTTACATAACTTTGTCCTAAAAACAGGTAAGCAAGTGAGACAAGGTTCTTTGGGTAAATCTGCTATCTTTTATTAGACCAACTAAAATAGTTGGAAAAATTGTATAGAAGAAATTTTCCAACTATTTTACCTGGTCTAAAAGAAAAGAGAGCAGATTTATCCAAGAACCTTGTCTGCCTATGTCCTTAGACCAACACAGCTAGAACCAACACCCCAGTAAGCAAGTGAAACACAGGTAACTATGCTGCAGCCTTGTCCTGCAATGGCAGGCCAACATGTATACACCTTACCTTGATGGCCAGGGAGTAATTTAATTCAAGCCCTGTGTCTACTCCTCACTGAGCTATGGCAGTCAATGAGAGTTCCAGAACTTCTCAACTAGGAAAAGTAGGGTTTCCTGCAGTTCTGTCCATGTCTTCATTTCACATGCTATGACTCAAGTTAAAAGGATATAACCCCACAAAGTCCTTGTCCAAAGCTATTATCTGTCAAGGTTCATTGCAGTCAAAGGCTGATTTTTATTTCATTTAAAGTTTCCAACAGGAAAACTTCACACAGTAGGGTTGGAAAGGCAGTTCCCTCACTATTGTTCTCCACTTTTGATTTCCTGTGAAAGGATGCGCTATTTTAAGAAACATGATTGTCTTCTTTTAAGGGCAATTTTAGGACTGTTCTCTTCGTGCTGAAGTAGATGGAGGTAGAGATAATAAATCTAGCAAAGTACATTATAAAGGCCTAATAAATGCCAGGGTCGCAGTATGTACTTTAGCCTAAGGGGATCAAGACAGTTCTCCCTGTGTCTCCCTCTATACATATACAGACACACACACTCTCTCACTAATCTTAACTAGATGAAATACAGAATGTATTTTATTTATATGGCTATTCAATTCTAGGTCAAACAAAATGAAATGGAACAAATAATAAATCTGGTCACTTTACTTAAAGTAAAGTAAGATTTCCCGGTATTCTTTCAAAGCATTTTTATTATTGGACTCCATTTTAAAGCACTGCTTCAATCAATTGGGTCTTAAAAACAGCATAGGGTGGAGAATTTGCTACCATACTACATCTTACATTGTTTTGAAATTAGATTTGGTTAAATGTTTTACAGGCTTAAAAAGAATAGGAATCCTTATAAAGTGTTTGTGTTAGTCTTACGAGCGGTACATCAGCTGGAGGTAGGAATCCGAGGTAGATATGGAGAAGGCAACTGCATTAGGGCTCTTGTTACAAGGAGACAAAAGATTCTTGCACAACAGCTACCAGAACTTCTTGTGGGCTCTGTATTTTACCCGTGAGTTTTATAATGATCAATAAATGAATAAAATAAATTATGTCTCCTAACCTCAGTCAGAAGACAGCATTAGAGGCCAGCAATTTGCTGCGTTGTTTTTCCTTCCTAGAAATACAGGAGAACCGCAATATCCCATAGGTACCTGTAACAGCAGTACTCCCCAAATATCTACCTATCTGCAAAGAAAGGACATCTATCAGCAAGGCTAGTCTCATGATATCTGCTGATTATAGGGAACTATAAAGTGCCAGAAGTCGGGGAAGAAAGCTTCTTCTTTAGTGGAATTCCCAGAGTAATATCACTACTTAATTTTGAGATACTTAAGCAAATTCAAGGGTAGCTTCTTGATAGATGAACTTTTTCACAACAGAATTGAAATCAGAGGAAGTAACAATTTATGCCAGTCTCGACATATTGAGTAGCTCAACATTATAAACATTGGGGCTCACAGCAGCTTCCCAATACTTCAACCTTATGAACTCTTTTAAATTTAACTAACGTGGGCTCCACAAAATAAGATCTGGTTTTCTGCATACCTGGGTATGAATCAGGATTTCTCAGTGCTCTACTCTTCCTTTAAGGAGAGCATATATGTGGCAAATAAATAAGCATAGCGGAAGTTACAAATTAAGTATTCTTTTCAGTATCTTACATACACAAAAAGGAGATTTTGAAAAGCATTTTGTCTGAGAGTGCTTTCCCCTTCCTACTCATTCCAAGCTCAAGAAAAAATAGGTTTGCCTTCCCAGAAAACTATGTAGGAATTTTTAGGATGCTTGAATATAACTAAAGGAAATGCTATGTAGCAAGAGAAATTAGGGTCAGCAGCTAAAGGGGCTGTCATTCTTGGAGGGGCTGTCTTACTGTGAGCCTTTCAAATATATGAAATAAGTACATGATAATGTCATTTATAACTATCACTGAAATTGCAGAATCATAAGAAATTAGGGATGGAGGGAATCTCAGGAGGTCACATCTAGTCCAACTCCCTGCTCAAACAGGACCATCCCCAACTATATCATCCCACCCAAGGCTTTGTCTAGCCGAGTCTTAAAAACCTCCAAGGATGGAGATGTTTCCTGTTTAGGAAATCCTTTCCCACATCCTAGCCTCTTAAAGATTTTCTATGTGCACACCTCCCTCGATAATTCCTTGATTGTTAATTTTATTTTCATGACAGGCCAGAATTGATATATGTTGCAGAGGGAAGATTTGAAAGGGTGGGAAGAGCCTATCTGAGCATATGAACAAAGAAAAAAATGGGCAAATAGAAGCAGGTTTGTTGTGGCCTCCGTTAGAGATCATAGAACGTTAAAAATTTAATTAAGATTCATGAAAATTTCATCTCTAGTCTTGCCTCTCCTTCTTCCTCAAATTAATATCTCTTTGAAAGATGAGTGAAAGAAGAAAATTGGAAAGACAACAGTGAGGCTATGCAGAGCCAAATTGAGAAAGGGCATTCGTGCCTACACACGGGTCTAGTGACACAGAAATGCCAGGTTTGTGCCTTGGCTTGCTGGTATAGGGCAAGGCAGAGAGGATCCTAGGGGATGTGAATCATGTATCTTCATTGCACAGAGGGAAGTTAGGACATGATGAGGATGACCTGAGGATAGTCATGGGCATAACCCTGAAATAGGAACTGCAGGTTACCATCCCAGCCTGTAGCATCTGGATGTAGACCAGCGACGAGGGAGCCACAGGCACACATGGAAGCTGAAGAATATTTCTGCTGGCCCCATTTTTCTTCATCCTTTCCAGTGATAGTTTTTTTTCCTGGAACTTTGCTTTTGTTCATCAGCATTTGGCTCCGTGTTTAAGAAACATGATTTTGCTTATACTGATAGTTTAAAATAACCTGGTAAACTTATCAGTATTATGAAATCTTATCAGTATTCTATTGAAATGTGCTCTCCCACATCAATACCATCGCATCCCCATGTTTGTTGCAATGATTTTGCTGCACAGTTAGGCCATTAATCAATCATTCATTATTATTATTATTGTTATTAAATATGTGCTGTTGCATCGCTCTTGAGAATGATCCCTCCTGAAATAAAATTTTGATTACCACACAGAACTTGATTTTGTACATACCTATAACATAACCTCGTTCTGCTCTGTAAATCTACTATTCAGCAATAAATGGCCCAGGGCCTCCCGTTATTCATTCATGAATATAAAAAAGAATATTCAATTAGAGGTGCGCTCTGGGACATTTAAGTATCTCTAAATATGAGAGGTTTCTGCTGACCTTAAATAATACCCAGGTGACACATTCAACTTGGGGAAATATTATAAAGGAATCCATTTACTATGAAAAAAATAGCTAATAAATTGGATATGGATGGACTTTTTTTAAAAGAATGCTGAATTACAGATACTTTGGAATGAAGTTCACTAGCCTTGGTTCACCAAAAAATATTCTGAAGCCTTGAGAGTGTATTGGCAATAAATAGTTGAATGGGCAGATTAATAGACATGCTTCTGGCTGTTGTTTCTCTATCCAGATGTTTGCTTGTTTAGCATTTAGATACATGTGGCTATTTCATCACATTTCCATTTACAACTCAGCTGGATTAGCTGTTTTTGGTTTGTTTTTTTTACTTCCATTATATATTTTTTTCAAAGTCTTTTTTATCTGGGTCTTTTCTTCATTCTTCAGCTAGTCACATTTCACTCTTGCCAGTTATTATGGGCCTCTATTTCAGTTTCTTCAACTTTGCGGCCATTTATGGCTTCCCCTTTTTGCAGTAGATGTCCTGGCTAATAACAAGACCAATGCTGATTCTCATGCTTATTTTAAATTTTAAATAAAAAGACATTTGGCTATAATTATTGGGTTTTTTGTCTCAGTTAATGAGAAGGAGCCAGGGTTCCTCATACAAATGCATTATTGTGACATGCCAAGTCTAGTGCAGTCAAAAAGAATTATGTACCTGGTTTATAACCCTGGCTCCCCTGAAGCCAATTGCAATTGTCTTTAAGGAAGGCAGGCAAGATTTAAACTGGGGGATTCATTTATGCAGGTTAGGACTTTCTAAGGATGGTCATTGGATTAAATAAAATAAATAGTCATGGGAGCTGAACCAGAACCCAGGATTCAGTTGTCCAGCTGAGTGCCCTCAAGGCTATAGTATCATACTCAAGCCTTTTTACTCTCCTCCTAACCTCAGCATTCTGCATCATTAACTTGCTTTTCAAATAAAAAGGAATTCACAGGAAAATTAATGTGACATACCTGTTAAGTCTGATCTCCTGAAATCTGAAGATTTTATGTTGACAACCCCGTTCTAATTTGGGTCGGGGATTCACAGCACTTTACAATGGCACAACAGGACCCCTGGCACGGCTTTACGAGCACTCATGGTGCTCTGGTGTGGTGCCAGAGGACTGGAAAAGGGCTAATGTGGTTCCCATTTTCAAAAATGGGAGGAAGGAGGACCCAGGAAACTGTAGACCCATTAGTCTTACCTCGATCCTGGGTAAGCTTTTTGAGAGAATGTCCTCATTAGAGGCAGGTCCTGTCAGACCAACCTGGTGGCCTTCTATGACCAGGTCAGAAAATCCTTAGACGCAGGGGTAGCAGTGGACGTAGTCTTTCTCGACTTTAGGAAGGCCTTCGACACTGTCTCTCACCCCATTCTCATTAAAAAACTTGGGGACTGTGGCGACGACACCTACACAGTCAAATGGGTCACTAACTGCTGGAGGGCCGCACCCAGAGAGTGGTGGTGGGAAGGTCTTATTTGACCTGGAGGGATGTGGGCAGTGGGGTTCCCCAGGGCTTGGTCCTCGGGCCCGCACTGTTCAACTTCTTCATCAGTGACTTGGACAGGGGAGTAAAAAGCACCCCGTTCAAATTCGCAGATGACACTAAGATGTGGGGGGATGTGGCATGCTACCAGGGAGGAATAGGCTGCAATTGGACCTAGACAGGTTACAGGGGTGGGCTGATGAGAACAGGATGGGTTTCAACACTGACAAGTGCAAGGTGCTGCACCTGGGGAGGAAGAGCCAGCAGCATACCTACAGGATGGGGAAC
>NW_005841856.1:4086579-4095357 GCF_000455745.1 Alligator sinensis | reverse complement strand
GTGGCTGTTTACAAACTAGTCAGGGGGGACCAGCAGGCAGTGGGGGAGTCCCTGTTCCCCCAAGTGCTACCAGGAGTGACTAGAAATAATAGTCACAAGCTGGCAGAGGGTTGATTCAGACTAGACATCAGGACGCACTCCTTCACTGTCAAGGTGGCTAGGATCTGGAACCAACTTCCAAGAGAAGTGGTGCTGGCTCCTACCCTGGGGGTCTTTAAGAGTAGGCTGGATGAACACCTTGTCAGGGTAGTACCGTTTCCTGCCATGGCAGGGGGTCAGACTTGATGATCTGCTCAGGTCTCTTCCGACCCTACCAATAATGAAACTATGAAACAGATTGTGGCATAAGAGTTTTAAGACCCACTTAGATTTAGTTAGCAGAAGAGCATTTGCTTCAAACAAGAGCCATTAATTCACTCTTCTTTATTCACAGATAAAAGCTGATATATGGGCGTGTTTGTGTTTATATACACAGTAATCTAGCTAAGTAATATTCAAAATGCACATAAAACTGCAGAGAGGATAGAAAAGGTTTTCATGTTCTTTTTTTAATCATTACAATTAAGGGTGCAACTTTTATTTTGAAATACATTATTTCCATGCTTTTGTCTTTGATCAGCTTTTCATAAAAGCTTAGGGGGATAATAATGTTTCTGGTATACATATTAAATGATAACAGCAGTTTGTTTTTGAGACTATACCTTCCCTGCAGAGTGTTTAAAACTAAATTATCAAAAAAGTTCTCTAAAATAATTTTAAATTCCCCATGTAATTAAGTTCATTATAATATGTTCATCTGATTCAATTCACTGGTAACCAGCCCTCCTGCTTTTATTTTTCAAAGTATCTTCTGTTAATTTTGTTTAAATTATGACATATTTTTTCCCTCAGCCTGAAATAAAAGGCCCTATATCACTCTATAGGTCTCCTCATCCACACTTTCTAATCCTGCTTCTTCATGTCCTCACTACCCTGTTTCCTTGCACCTTGCCCTCAATGCTAAAGAAAACAGAAAGGAAAGTCTTGGATTGGAGTAATATAATATGCTATGTTACTCCCTTTGTAATGATAGGCTATATATTATTGCCAGCAGTTCTGCAATTTCACCTTTTCAGTTCCTTTGGATAGTGAATGTCATCCAGTCCTGGCAACTTATTAGTATTCAGTTTATTGATTTATTCGAAAATGTCTTTTGTGGTCACTTCAAAGTGATCCTACTCTTCCAACCTATATATTAGGAAGGATTTATCTGGTGTGGGGATTCTCCCCATATCTTCTGCAGGAAACCTCCCCCCAAAACAATGCAAATAATTCATTTTATTTCTTTGCCGTGGCTGTAACATCTCTGTGCTCCTTTTACATTTTGGTCATCTAATGGTTCCACCAATTCTTTTACTATCTTCCTGCTTCTGCTTAAACAAAATATTATATTATTAACTTTAGCATTTTTTGCTAGATACTTCTCAAATTCTTTTTCGGCTTGCCCTATTTTGCCTTTCCATTTGACTTGCCAGTGTTTGTGGGCTTTTCTGTTTTCCTTATTTGGACATCTTCCATTTTTTGAAGGATGGCTTTTTGCCTTGGATGATCTCCTTAACTCTACTATTAAACTACACAGGGGTTTTACTGGACTGCTCAGTATCCTTTTTGATTTATAGCGTACACTTTTTCTGTGTCTCTAATATGTGTTTTTTGAACAGGTTCCAGGCTGTCATCTATACCAAAATGATGATGAGACAGGCCCCAGACCTTGCTTGTCTGACCTTTGTACCTATTTTAGGAGAGCTAGTAAGATGTCATAGAACTGGCAAAAACATTCCGACAGCACATTTCTCAATTTCATATTACATGGCTAAATAACACTTTGAAATGTGAATGCAAAGCTGTGCAATCTATGATCCTTTGTAATGTACCCACCAATATCTGCCAAAAGAGAACAAGACAATAGCCAACATTGCTATTATTTAATTCAAATTTATAAAAGTCAAGGTGTAAACTGACATTATTACTCTCATTTGCATAGCAACCTGCCATTTATTTCATGGTCTGGAGCTCATTCATACTTCCATGTATTAGTTCTGGGGTTTTCAACCTCCTTTAATAAGTGTACCTCTTCTGTCTCAAAGTTTCAGCTCATGTACCCTTTTATATAAAACTTATTTGGGGGGGGGGATGAGCACACACACGCATGCGCCCACATGCCTCCCCTCTGATACTCCAATAGGTAAGTCTGTGTGCATATGCGACGCTTAGGAGGGCTATGGTGGGGCACGTACCCCCCCCCCCCAACAGGGCTGTCCCCACTGCTGATGCTGCCAGCAGTGTGTGCAGATGCTCGCCAGATCTGCCCCAGCTGTCGACACCACCGGTGGCATCTGCAGGAGCTCATCAGCTCTGCCCCCACTGCCGATGCCACCTGCAGCATCTGTGGATGCTCACCAGCTCCATCCCTGCCGCCAGCACCACCAGCGGAGTCTCTGAGAGCTTGTCAGCTCTGCTGGATGCTCACCAGCTCCACCCCCGCTGCTAATGCTGCCAGTGGCATCTGTAGGTGCCCCCCCGACTCAGGAGGCACCAGTCACCTATGTCTGTGGGGGAGGGGAAAGGGCCATCGCGGGGGCAGATCGAGGCCCCCATGGTGAGGGAGAGAGTGGGACACAGACAGGGGCAGGGACTGGGGTGAATGGGGCCCCAGACAGGCTGGGTCATGGGGCAATAGGAGCCCGTGTGGCTTGTCCAGGGGCACGAGGGGGCTCCTACCATGATGTGCACCCCAGCAGAGGCCTGGGGGGAATGTACCCCTTGATCTGTGTGTGAGGTGGAGGAGGCTGCTGCTGCACGCTGGGCTTTGAGTATCACTGCAGCTTCCCTGGGAGTGGTGCAATGCCATGTGCGTCCCACAGCCAGTCAGGCAGGGGGCACAGCGCAGCCCAGTGGCAGCAGGCACATGGCATTGCATGACTCCCAGGACAGCTGCAGTATTTCACAAAGCCCAATGCACAAAGCCCAGCGCATAGCAGCAGCCACCTCCACCCCATGCACAGATTGGGGGGCATGCGTCCCCCTGGCCTCCCCCGGTGTGTGCACAGCAGTGGGACCCCCTCCCCCCCATGCCTCCTACAACCTTTTCAAGTACTGCTAGGTGTATGTGTACCCCTGGTTGACAACCACTGTATTAATTTATTGTTCTTCTCAATGTCCCCTCACTTCTCAAATGAAAACCATTTGCAAAGCTGTAGGCATGACAAAGGAAGTACTTAGAAATAAGTTTACATTCTCTTTCACGTCACCACAGATAGGCATATGTTGAGGTAAAGATGTGCTTTAATTCTGCCACCAACATCCTTCCAGAAACAAAGAGATGCTGGAGTACCTAATAAAGAGCCAGGGATGACCAATAAAGTGATATTTGCTTCAATGAAGATGGATTCAATTTGAAAGCATAGGAAACATGATTTCAGTATCTTTGGCAGAAAATATAACTTTGAAATTAGCTAGAGCAGGGGTTCTCAATCTCTAGGCCAGGGCCCAGTGCTGGGCTATGGCGGGTTGACTGCTGGTCTGCAGCATGCTCAGCTGCCAGACTGGAAGTGGCTGCAGACCGGCAAACCATGGCCCCCTAGAGCCAGGCAGAGAGGCTGCGGCTGCTTCCACAGGGCCCATGGCAACTCCGGGTTTGGCCCACCTCCCCTCCCAGGGCTGAGGGTATCCTTACCTCTCTTCTGGACATAAATTCTGGCCAAGGTTGGCTATGACTGCTGGGCCGTTGTTTGCTGGGCCATGGCCACTTCTGGACTGCAGTTTGCCAGGCCACAGCATAAAAGCTTTGGAAACCCCTGAACCAGAGTTTCCAAAATTAATGGAAAGTTTGATCCAAGTTTCAAGGGCAGAAATGAAACAACATTTGCAGAAAATTCAGACCAGTTAGAAAAAAATGTTGGGGGATACTCATAGCACAAATAACATAACATTTGTCTTAATCAACAGCTCTCACCTTGTCACTTGTCTTACTTTCAAATGTAGGTTGAGTGCTTATCAGGAATAGAAATATTTCCAGTGTCTCTGAAAACAAAGGAAAATGAGGGAGTATTTATGTGACTATTTATCTATAGACAAGGAAAAACTGTTACAGTGGCATTTATGGACATCATTAAGCACAAATGTTTTACCATTGATGCAGAGCAGACCATTTTCAAGGCAAAATCAGTCTATCGCTCAACCTGTTGAAGTACATCTTTGTAATGATAAGGGCACAAATGAATTCCCTTTATCTGTGTACTTGGAAAGTTGCCTGGGGGCAAGTTTTATGATAAATGCTGTCTGTATTGTTCCATGCACACAGAACAGTATTATGATATGTGACAGGCTGAATGACTATTAGTGCAGACAATATGCATTGTTGTCTTCTTTCAAAATAAAAACCTTTCTGACAATGCACATCCATCCTCTTAGCTTACACTTTACAGTATTGTGGAGGAAAGGATGATGGAAGTGAAGATAGAAATAGTCGTACTCAGGGTTATGATGGATCCTCTCCAGAGATTCAGGGATCACTTCCTTTGAAAATTTAATAAAACATTCTTAATTCTTTTTAGCTGCTTCTTGGTGTTGGGAAGTATAGGGTTCATATTTTCAGTCTTGGCAACTGCAAGAGCTAGATCGTTGCATCGAGATCCAGTAAAGGACATAAGCCCACAAAGGTGGGTCTCAAATGAAACTGTTTCTGGATTAAAATTTTAAATTCAAATGCTTGAGTTCCATCTGAGACCACCCTTTGGGAGTTTAAGTCCTTTACCAGATCTAGATACAATGGTCTCTACTCACATACCACTTAATGCTGAAGTGCCTAAATCACAAGGTGCCTCCCTGTTTGAGTTTTAAATTCTCTGGATATTTTGAAATCTGCTTCTGTACATACTTAAAACTTCCCCAGGGTAAGTAGTTCAAAACTTATCTCCTTCCTCAGACTGAGCTGGATGCAGAGATTAGGTGTTTCACTTCCTGAGTCCCATGAAGGGCCTGGTCTGATAAGCGTGCTCAGACACATACAGGGCACATCTGCATGAGATGTTTACTAGGCCTGTGAGAGCGGCTAGCATTCACTTTGGATTCGGCCAATTTGGGGGACAGTGATTTGATTTGGGGATTTGAATCAGTGTCCTGAATCGATTTGGCCAAACCTGATTTGGAGATTCAGCCGCCGCAGAATCGGCTGAATCTCTGAATCAAACAGGCCCCATCCCCCACTCGCTCTCCCAGTCCCGTCAATGGCTGCTCCACCCAGCCCCAGTGCCCTGGCACTTAAAAAACAAACAAAAACAGCCCCGCACTCACCCACTCCTGCCAGGCAGGGGGGGTGATCCCTGCTGCCCCCCCACTGCCCTGCGCTGCATGGTGGGGGGCTCTGCCACAAGCCCCCAAAGGCCCCGACAGCCACAGGAGAGCATGTGGGGGTCAAGGGGTGCTCAAGGGGGCCAGGGGAGCAAGCAGGGGATGGGACCTAGTGGGGGTCCCCCCATGGTCCCCTCCCCCCTTTTCCTGCCCCCCCATCTGCTACTTACCAGCAGGAAGCCCAGGTCCAGCTCCCTGTGGTGAAGAGTGGGGACTGCCCAAATCTCTGAATCTTTTCCAAATCTTTTCCAAATTGAGTTGGAGGCTTCAAATCAATTTGGACCTATTACTTGGTCTCCAGATTTGATTCAGATTCGGAGATTTGGCTGCTGAATTGGGCTGAATCTCCTCCGAATTGAATCAGCAACTGAAGCTTCACACAGCCCTAATGTTTACTGCCAAGTTGCCTAATTAGCTGTGCAGTAAAGTCTCAACGTCTACATATGCAGCCCCATTAGGCTGCTGTAAACTAATAAATCCTGCTGTAGGATAGTACTTGTCAACATAAGTTTGTAACATTATTTAGCAAAAGCATTATTTACTCCACCACAATTCATATATAGACACTGATGGAACTGGCTGGGGCATGAGGGTGCTTCAGTGCAGGGGCTACCTGCCAGCTAGCCCTAAACTGAAGCACCCTTGTCCCCCAGCCAGACCCTTCACAGAACACTGAGCCAGGTCAGAGCACCCCTGGGCTGGCAGGCTAATCCCTGCAATCCCCTGCCAGTTGGCACTGCTTCAAACCATCTCAAAGTGCTGTGGTCCTGGGCACATGTGTAAACGTGGCACCTGGGAACAATAAACTCCAGCATGAACTGTGCTGGAATTCATTTGGTTACATTAATAGTGTGTGTAGATGTGCCCACACCCACATTATTGGGTCCATCAGAAAATGCAATTATAATTGCTTTCTTTTATATTGTAATGGTGGTGGTAGTACTCAGCTTTTATATGTCACTCAGGTACCCCACTTAATGCACTCAGCTAAGAAAGAGGAGCCCTGGTTACTGGTTCCTGATCCATGAGATGGTTCTATTTTTGGCATTATACGGTCATATTGAATAGTCTTAGGAGAAGGACCTAGCATGCAGATCTCTCTTTTCTCAGCCACGTGCTTAAACTATGGCAGTAAATAGCCCTGCTCCCTCCTTCTGGCCCCATGAATCTTGAAGACTGCACTGTCCAGGGAAGCTTCAACAGGAGAGGTTCAGAGTGCAGCCTACCCGACTCAGGCCGACAGTCTGGCAATTAGGGTACTCTCCAAAGAGATGGGAGGGTTTAAATCCTCTCGAGCAGAGCTGAAGCCGGACACCACCTTTCTGAGTAGGCATTGCAACCAGCAGGCTATTACATAAAAAATAGCACTACCACCCTCTACCCTTCTCTGCTGGCTTTTTGAATGGAAAAAATCAGCCCTCTCCATTCTTCCACAGAATGGATCTACACACCACTCTCTGCAGGAGGGGATGCTATAGATCTTGAGCAGGAGGAGGAGCTACCTGCAGCCCTGAGCAAGGTTCCTCAGCTCTGGAGAGGTATAAAATTTTAGATCTGCCCCCTTCTCTGCAGTGTTTTCCATTAAGGTTACAAAAAAAAAAAAATCTGACGTGTGTTTCTAAATCTTATGTCTTGTGTCTGACTCTGGGTTGGAATTAGTGGTAATCATGTCTTTGAGTCATCTTCTTCTTCTTTGGCAATCCCTCACAGTTGAGGATGATTGTCTTCCATGACTGTCCTATCTGCATCACAAGCCCCTTGTAATAAGAAGAAAACTCTATTCCCGATATCTTCCCTGTTTAAAGCACAAACAGCAAATTCATATTCTCTCTCTTCTTCCTCTTTGCTGAGTCTTGCATGGAGCTCATGAGCTTTTCCAAAGTTATCCTTGGGGTTATAGATTTGGTCTAACAGATGGCATACACGTGAGGCCCTTCTTAAATTTATTTGAGTTTGTATATGATTGGGAGTAGTTAACTGAGTGAATTGCTGAATCATACAACAATTATGGCAAAAATTCCCCACCCTTGTGCTCTTACAAACAGTATTGTAGTATGTTGCATTCTCTTTCATCCCTGACAAGGCTGCTGAAAAGTCAGTTAAAGTTGTTGCCATCTGGTAATTTCTGAAGCAGCATTTCCAAGCATGCTTCTGCTGCTCAATAATTCTTCACTACATTTACATTGATAACCAGGCACATAGGTACTCAAGAAATAGCCAAATTACTCAACAAATCATCCTTATCTCTTTTTTAAACCATCCCTTTCACCCTTTCTGATGTGGCTAGATTCTTATACGCGGGACTAGATTCGTTCTTGGCAAGCTGATATTAGTAAGGGACAATTATCACAGACCCATCTGCAGGGCACCCCCAGAGCCTTGAGTTTCTCCCCTCTGTCCCACTGTTTGTCCCAAAAAACAGGCAGGGGTTTGCCCTGGGATAACTCCATATCCCAGCCCCTGTTTCACTTCCCTTATAGTGGACCCAGCATCTGCACCAAGGGGAATCTCTGCCAGCATTACATGGCCTTGCCTCCCTTTTGGGTTATGAAAGAAATTTTAGGGCCCCCTTTCTGTAGAATGGGCTAGCCTGGAATATCACTTGTCAAGAGATCACTCTCTCTACAGGCAAGCAGCAAAGAGATAAAACACGAGAAGGATTTATTATGTAGGAAAAATAATTATACAAACAAAACTAACCTTAACTTTGAAGGCAGAAACCAAAACAAGTAAAGTTTCTTACTCTGTTATCTGGCTACCCACTAGCCCTCCCGAGAGAGCTCCCACTATCACCAGAAATCAGTCTTCCTGCCAATTCTGCCAGCCCTGGCTGCTGGGGCCTTGGACTCTTCTCCAGCCAGGGGAAAAATCTATCACTGATCCTATCATAGAAATACTCTAAAATACCTCCACAGCCAACATTCAGGGAATATCTTCCAAGCCCCATTCCCTCCCTGTCCTGGCCCCCCATTCAGTATTATATACATTGCTCATGAGTGGGGATCTTGGATTTCATGCTTTAAAAATCCAAAATTTTCTGATTAAAAAACCCCAAATCGATATTTTTTCTGTGATTAAAACAAAACCCCACTATATGTATAGGTATCAGTTGAACACAATGTTTTATTGATACATTTACAAATTTAAAGCAATCTGGAAGCCTACCAGAGCCTCAATCATTATAATACATTCTAAATACCTATATATTTTGACATTTGATTTTGTTTTTTTATTATAGAAAATCAGAGCTCCCCCTGCCTCCTTCACTCACCAGGACACAGGTCCAGCTGCGGTTGTTCCTCCTGTGGTGCTGAGCAGCCCTGATATGCTGGTGCCCTTCGTCCCCAAGCCACAGCACCCCCAGGCCTGACAATACCCCTCACTCCT
>NW_005841856.1:4077372-4086336 GCF_000455745.1 Alligator sinensis | reverse complement strand
CCCCCATGCTCCAGCCCCCCAGTGTGTGGGGAAGGGAATGGGCATGAGAGGCAGAGTCAGGGTGTGAAGTGGGGTGAGTACCAAACTATAGGCAAGACCATAGGTGATATGTTGGAAGGTTACAGGGGGGACAAGTCCCCTTTTTTTAAAAGGAGAATATCCATGTTTTGCATGAAAAAATGGAAAGCTTGGATCCTTGCTCATGCTTTACAGAATCCTCCAGAAGTTTCTGGGTTCCCTGAGGCACCTGGAAATCCCCTAGCTAAAGGGCCATTTCCCAGAGATGCTTTTGCTATTGAGCAATTCATTACCCCATTCCAGCCCTTGGGTGCCTAACCCAATAATGTCTCCTCCTGCCTTTGTCTGAGAGAGGCAGTTATCCTTGTCCTAGTAGCACAATTGCAAGAGAGATTTCACAGTTACACCTACTCCCTTTCCTCAAGGATGCACCCCCAGGTTCCTCTAACTAAATCATGTCCAAAATCATTTAACGTAATCTATATAGTGATAACAGCCAGCATAACATAAGTTTTTAATGAGATCACACGAGCTATGTCAGTGAAATAAAGACCAGAAAATATGTGTGGCACCCTACAAATGTATGTATGGAAGCATGCTGTTCCAGGAGGAATCTTGTCCTGGTTTTGCCTGTTGTTCCAGCATAAATAAACCTACAAGCAGATTACATCCCATTCTGTCTGCTGACTGGTAGGTGAGGGGAGCTCTTATTCTGTCTATGCTGTCCTGTCAGGCAGCTCTCCCACAGTGATGAAGAATTCCTTCTTCCAAATTCAGCTAAAGATAATTCAAAGAATATGTAATATATCCAGTAAAAATATCCCCTCATTTGTAATCTAGCTAGCATTTGTCTGTAATTATACCATATCTACTTCTTCCTCTTTTTTCTTTTTTGAGATTCTTAACTGCCTTTGGATAAAGGTGTGAGGGGAATTAATAAACAGATTTGCCATGAATATGTGATCTTTTTCTTTATAAAACGATACTTTGTTAGCAGCAAACAGGAACAAACAACAGAACATCCTAGGAGTGAAATATGTGCAATGTATAAAGTTCAACTGTATGAAAGGATATTTGAAAAGCTGCCAAGAAGATGGCTAAATTATTTGCTTTACTTGCATCTTCAGGAAGCCAGACTTATCAATTCAGAGTGAAGGTTCAAGCTGCAATGATCTGATCCAAACTGCATGGAAGATAAATAGCTGAGTGGATAGGGAACTTTGGTTTAAATAATTTTAACTGACAAGCCATTATGCCTCATCTGATCTCCCACATACCGGGCTCTGTATTGCATACACATTCCTTGTCACGCTCATTATTGCCAATCAAAGTTGTTGCCTAATTTTCAGCATATCCATTTGGTCCAATTTTACTTTAGTAATTTGCCTTTTAACCATTATAATAGCATGTCTATTACTTTATTAAACAGAGTAACAACAGGAAGAAACATTTCAATATAACTTAAATGAGAAATTCTGGAGCTATTTTAAACATAGAAAACCATTTCTGATATTAAATGGTAGAGACCAGATCTGAGCTTCACGGTCTTCCTTGAAGACTTTCTATCTGCTCAGGACAGAATGAAGATTCTCAGCATTTGTGGTCATGGTTTGTGCCTGCTGTTGTGTTGGTAGAGTGACTAGTTTAAGGTCAACCTGATCCTCAGTGGAGCCTCTTTCCAAAGCTGTGATATAAATATTAAATACTAATAAATATTAATGGATTTATGTAAGGATGGTGCTAAATTTCCCTGTTTGTTTTCAGGGATAGTAATTTTCTGTACAATCCTGAGCAAGGGATAAGGACTAAGTAACATAACTGATAGAACATTGCAATGAGGCACTGCCATCTCCTCTGAGACAATGACACCCTAACCTTCCAGAAAGTTTCAATTTCCTGCTGGTTTAAGCCAAAATGCAGTGGATCAGCTATTCTCTTCAGCAAGTGGTATGGTTGGGGCCAAATATGTACCTATTTCTTCACTTATGCCTTACCTTCCAGTGCCCACCTCTTACCTGGCTGATTCTATTTATCCCTATACATCTAGATCTTTGGACCTCCTATAGGGAAGTAATGGATGATCCTACTCTCACTTGTTCCTTTTCATGAGTGTATTATCCAAGTCATGATCTTGCACTTGGTTGAACAGCTTGAATGGAGCCTAGTAGAATATAATTAGGGACCTACTAAAATCAAGGATGCAGGTCAATCAAGGGGCTAGCCACCATTTTTGTGGGCTTATTGTGGCGGGCCACCCATGCTTCTGATGCCACAATTTTGTCTATTCTCTTTCATGACAGCAGCTTTTTTTCCTCTCCCTCCTCCTCTTCCCTGCCTCCCTCCAGGCTGGCATTTTATTTTTAGTCAGGTTTTTCTTTTTCACAGATTTTGTGGACAATGCCTGATTTCACAATTTCCACAACATCGCAAATTAAGTAGGTTCCCAAATATAATTAAATGGACAACACTTAAGTACAGATAAAGAGGCAAATTTTCACAATACAAAATGCATTTTCTAATAAACAAAGAACTGCCAAGGACATGACGGACTGCTGTACCTGAATTATTGAAAGTGGCAGACAGGTCACAACTTTTATTTTGTTAACAACCAACCACCTGTCAGATAAATTGGTGAGCAGATACCTCCAGGGCAACATGACTAGGAGGTCTTCTGGGCTGCAATAGAAGAGCAAAAGGACAGAAGGCTTGGCCAGCTAATGCACTGGCAGCTGACAGATCTCTGTGCCTATCATATTCCATAACAGCAAGGGTCAAATTACAGTGTTCTGCTCAGCGGCAGTATTTGGTAAACTGTCTTCTTCTATGTCTTAACCATACCCTTAGAGGGAAAGAAATGCTACACAGCAGCAAAAGACCTTCCCCTCATGGTATCAAATGATCCTACATTTTCTGTTCTATTTTATAGAAAGATAAAATATCTGCAATGTTGGATACTGATACAGATAATTATATAGTATAGAGCTGGTGCCTATATAACCCCTGGCAACCATACCATTGCATTCAGGAATATTTGACCTAGGTCAGACTAAAAGTAGGGAGGCAAGTGGAACTATGTGTATAAACCTAAGGTTAGTCACAGACAGCAAATTTACCATGTCTGGGAGTGGCACCCAACAAATATGCCAGGGTCATCTGTTTGGTGCTGGGTGTGGGCTAATTAGAGATAGTGCCCACCTACAGTGCCACACAGATGCAGTTACTTGTGCTTGGAAAGGGTCATGCAGAGAGTACTATGATATGTTGGAGGATGCTACTGATAGACACAGTGGCTAAGTACAGACAGTCAGAAAGCCTGAGGCTGAATTGATTCAGTCTTTGCAGGTTAGTCTAAGCTGCAAAGATTGAACCAATAAGCAAATGAACAGACCTTCACTTTTGATTCAAGAAATGCGGCCATATGCCTGCAGTGGCTCAAGCCAGAAGCCAGGGGGTGCTAGAGCATGGCTCTCTGGCACATGCCTAGCATGGGCTGTGTGTTTGCTTCCTCTTCCTGCTGCCCCTGAGGTCTCTGGGATTTGCAATCTACAATCACAGCAGCAGGACTCTGCAGGATTGCTCATCAGTTCCTCTTCCTGTTTCCAGGTGCATTTTGGATTTGTAGACCAGAGTCACAGCCAGCACTAAGTAAGCTAGCAGGACAGGGCAACCTGTACTCAGACGGTGAGTTTAACCCCCTCCCTGGCTCCAGCCCCCAGCCAGGGTTTCAGGCGGGGAGGGGCAGTAGGCCAGCCAGTAAGGCTAGTGAGACACCTCTCACTGCTCCAGCTAGGGATTAGAGGGGCAGGGCCAGCCCTGCTCTGTGGAGAAGACAGCCCAGCCCCAGGCTGGAAAGCATGCTGGGATGCTAGGGGGACTCTGATTTAACTTGAACCAGGAAGGGGTCTGGGACAGAAGTTTCATAAACTGTTTGGCCTAAATCAGTTAAGTCTGATACTACATTCAACCAGTTTTAACTTTAACCAGATTCAGCCATTTTGAAACTGGTTTATGTGCACTGAACATCTGTTCTGTTACAGGTTTAAACCAGTTGACTTCCAGCCCAAGTCAATTTTTTCAAAAGGGATTTAGGGCTAGACCCACAAAGGCACTCAGTTATGACTTAGTTACCTTAGCCTGGTTTATCTAGGAGGAGAAGTTTTGAGACCCAGTGCCTGCTCTACTCAAAACTTCATTATTTCTTATTAAGTATTCAATGGAGCAGCAAGGAGCAGCATGAATTCCCCTTGTATATGAGTGCCCTAACCTCTATCCTGTAGTCATACCTCCCTTTAGCCGAGGAGCTAGATGCACAAATGCTCCTTGTCCATTTCCCCAAAGTGTTCCAACTGCCCCAGAAAAGATATCTCAGTCTTAATATGAGAACATAACTAACAGCATGATTTAATATAATATTCACCCCTTTCAGAGAGTACTGAAATCCTGTAATGGTTGTAATATGACTTGTAGCCTGATATTCAGAACAAAATACCTGGGCAATGTACACTTTTGTAATCAAGCCTTCTGAGACTTTCTTATAGCTATTAAAATACTGACATGCAGTTTGGAGCCACAATACTACTTTTAAACAGGGATATCTGTTCTCTTGCTGATGAGCTGGCTTTGCTAATGCATGTAACAAAAATCTCAGGAACTGCATTTAAGGATGTTGTCCTTTTATTCCTCAAAAAAAAGCTGCTTTCTGAACAGCAATTAGCACCACAGCATAAATGTTTAAATTGGGTGTAAAGGAAACCCTGTCACCAATGTGGTGTAATGGCTGTTTTTCAGCTGGGATGCTGGTATTTTATAAATGTTGCAATTCAGCCAGATGATCAGCATATTCCCAGTGACATGGGTTGCCAGGAAAATAACTGTCTCTGCCTACATGAATATTAAATCTCTCCAAATGAAGCACTGTACATAAAATACCAGCATTTGTTTGCTGCTTCTGTGATCACAATAAACTTCAGGTTTGTAAATGGGAGGCTTCTGTGCAAACATTTGCGGTGCATTGTAAAAATGTTCATGAAAATAGGCATTCTTCAAACATGCATTTTCGGGTTTTTGATATGCTTCCTCATGTCTGCACTTCTCTGGGCTGCTTGAAAAATTCTGATACCATATGTCCTTATGATCATCTTCAAGACTTATAAATCCAGTCTCTCTCTTTTCAACCAGCTTCTTTTATTGATAAGTCCTGCTGCTGTGGCTACAGCTGCTAAGAGCAACTGTGCACAGATTCAGTGACTAATCTCATTTAGGTTAATGGTGTCTGCAAGGTCACTTGGGATGGAATTGAAGGCCTTGCTGTCCACCTGGATGTTGTTGTGGAGGTGAAGATGAAGCAGGTATATTTATTGCTTAAGAGATCTGTCAAGATTTGTATAGATTTCTAGGTTATCCAGGTAATGGTTCCTTAGACATAGTGTGGCTTTTTGCTTAGAACTGAGGACTGCACAGCATGTAAAAGTCAGGCAGATTTGGAGTGTTTCCTAGAGATTATATACACAGAAATTGAATGTTCTGGAAATGACATATTTGGTCCTTAGTCTTGTTTGATTGAGCAGGAGAGAACAGGCACACAAGCCCCATCCCACATAAGCCTACCCATACCCTGGGCAGGAGAAATAGGGGCTGTGTATCCACTTTCTCTCTCATCAGCATAAAACAAGCGAGCAGGTGGTAATGGGATAGAAGAGAAGGAACTATTTATTCCTCTACCAATTTGTTTGGCTGATTCAAGAGTATTTGCGTGTGACAATGTGCCCTCTTTTGCTTTCCTCTGAGTCCATCTGCACGAATCGGGAGTCCTGGAGGACTAATGACCTCAAAGACTCTCTCTGAGTCATGGTATCTTTTTGGAGCTTTTCCCAAGGCAGCAATCTCTTGCCTAGGGGCAAGAAGAAACTCTCAGCCATAACCCTTAGCAATTTTTAATTACGCAACAGGAAACTATACCCTGAAGTCCCTATTTGATAACTGCTGGGGAGAAATTTGCATTCACTATACAAGGATTTGTCCCAATACTGGCAAAAAGTTTTAAAAGTAGGAAGATGATTCTGTGCTGCAAATGAAAGAATGTTATTAAGAAAATCAATTAATTGTTCCAGTGATTATCATTGGCTAAATATTGTTAGGGACTATGAGAAGAATCAATACATTCCTTTGCTGCTATGAATACATTTAAATTAGTGTATCAATCTTATGGTAGATACTGCTTTCCTTCAGGTGTTAGTTTGCAGAGGGCCTGACTTTGCATTTGACCCCATGGTTCTTACTCAGCTGAAATTCTGTGGAAATCATTGGGAGACAGCCTGTGCAAGGATGGTAAGGCTAGAGACCTTTACTGATGTAAGGGAGCAGTGCAAACTCATTTAAAAGAGTACTAACAAATACCTACTCATCATAGACCAGTATCACTTTAAATTCATAGACTAATGTTTTTTAGGGTATTTTTTTTTCCTTTGGGGAAAAGTAAAATAATTAGGTATACTAAGTATATGAAAAACTTAAATTGGGCCCATTTGACATGAGCAACTTACAACAATGACTGCATGCAACCACAAATGCACATTATTCATCTGTGTTACAACTGTAAGGCTAGGGACAGACATTCAAAAAACCTGAGCCTGAATTGATTTAGTCTTTGCAGGTTAGTCTAACCTGGCTAGGCTAAATCACTTTGTAACTGCACAGATATCCCAGAAATGCAGGCACATGCCTGCAGTGGCTCAGGCTAAAAGCCGGGGGCGCTAGAGAAGCCCTCCCTTCTCTCACCCTGGGCTGAGCTGTGGGGAGCGTAGCCAGGCCTCAGCAGGATTAGGGAGTGATTCCCACACCCGCTTGATAACAGAGCATGTATCACTCCATCAGAAAGCAAACAGCCTCTCCCATTAGTTCAAGCTCTTCTTAAACAAAGAAGGAAAGGAGGGACATTAGTAGCTGAGCTGTTGATTAACTCCAAAAAGCCCTAAGCCGACACAGCTGTCTGCCACATCATGGATTATAGGCAGCATGTAGTCTGCTAGCTAATGCTGAGGTGTCTGTGAAAGGCAGATGGGATGGGGGATCCCTGATTATGCGGGAGGAGGAGAGCAGGAGGAAGCCAGGCAGACGCTGCCGTGCCTGCAAGTCTCTGCCAAGCTCCAGCCAGGAGGCAAAGGGGAGGGGCCAGCCCTGCTGTGGAGCAGAGAGCCCCACCCAGCCCAGAGAGCATGCTGGGATGCTGAGGGAGTCTGATTTAGCTTAAACCAGCAACGGGACTGGGACAGACATTGCATAAACTGTTTCAACCCAAATCAGTTAAGTCTGATACTACATTCAACCAGGTTTATCTCAAACTGGTTTCAACCATTTTCAAACTGGTTTATGTGCACTGAACATCTGTTCTGTTACAGGTTTAAATCAGTTTCTGACCACTTAAACTGGTTTATGTGTAATGTCTGTCCGTAGCCTAAAAGCCTCACTCACACTGAGGTGTAACTTACCCTATAGGAAGTTCTATGGGATTGAAGGTATAAGAGTAATGCAGTTTGACTGTGAATAGGGTTCATATAAATTTGGGGTTTTTAATATTGCCAGCATTTAAAGTATCCTTTTATATGTTTTATGTTTGTACGGAGGTAGGCAAAACAGCACTGAATGGTGATCAAATAAAAATACTAAATACACAATACCACATTTGTGCTTTCTCCAATTCTTGTAGTTGTTAGCTGTTCTGTAAATATAATTGAGGCTGTGTAACAGTTAAATCACTGAGTCATTAGTATAATTCAGTTAATGGGACGATTGCTTAAATGTTGCTGCTTATTCTCTCTGACCTAGTCTCTGCTTTGTGAGCACTCTGTACACAGTATTAGCTCTTGGTGAATTAGGGCCAAGGGATAGTATCCTTTTGTTGGTTTAGAAACAGATCAAGTTGAAGTTATAGCTGTTTTTATTGCATTACTCATAATGTTCACTGAAAAAAAACCAAACAAACGATTTTCAAACTCATGGTTTGAGGCATTGATGTCTGTACTGTATCTTTAACATACATGGCACTGCTTTATCCAATTTAAACATCAGGTATTTGAGCTTGGATGAGAGAAGATTAGATAAACTGATCCTGAATGTTTTTGAAAGACACAGCTCAGAGGTAGAGAGGTTCAGCATTTTAATGTTTTTCTCTTCTTGTTGAACAAACTAGCCGTGAATGACTGAAGTTTGTGAGGACAGCAGGTGTTTGAAAACAGACTGTTGGTCTGTTTATGTTCGGTTTATTGCTGTACACCTCTCCAGATTTTTTAAGCGTTGTATCTAAACGCCTTCTTGGTGCTAATCTATTGGAGAGACTCAGAACGGGGGTGTTTAGGATTGTACTGCATACCTTTAAAGTAGCATGTATAATTACACTTATTCAGGGTTTATATCACACGTTGGTGATTATTAGAAATCCTGACCTTGTTCAGTATAGCACCCCCTTGCCCTTAGTGCTTCGACTGACAAATTTTCATTTCTCTCAGCATATTTATCTATTCAGAAAGAGATGTCTTTGCCTTGAGCTGCTGAGGTACTCTCCTAACAAAGCCAAAAATAACTAAGGAGATACCTGATCTTGTCCTCATTAAAATCAAAAGCAGTATTTCACTGATTTCAGTGGGAACACAGTTTAGCCCAAAAGGTTACTGTCAGTGGAATTGCTTTTACTTCTTCAAGTGAATAGGTGTTGTTTTGGAGAATTAAGGGAAATAAATGGAAAAGACTATATGTCAACATGTAATTCAAGCACCATGCATCTCATCTGATGGACCACTCCTACAGCTTCAAGCGACACCCCATCTTTGATTAGCCAAGAGGTTCCCATGAGCATCTATAGATCTGCTGTCCTATATAGAATCTTTGCATGCCTTAGAGAAAAAGATCTGAACATTGAGATGGTGCAGAGACAAAAAGTTATTCTCAGCA
>NW_005841856.1:4059692-4077350 GCF_000455745.1 Alligator sinensis | reverse complement strand
GAAATAGCCTTTAAGCATGCAAGTGGTATCACCCCTTCAGGTTCATTAGAAGCCCTGCTACATGAAGTAGATGAGTTAGCTGGGAGCTTCAAAGAATTTATGGTGCAGAAGGCAGCCTCAAGTTTCCATATTTTTTTTAGCAAAGCTCCTCCTGTATGTAAAGCAATCATGCATTTCAGCCAATGTTTATACTCAGCTGTCCTTTCTAATTCATACCATAACCTGTCCACTGCACTGTCCTGTTCCACTTGATTATGTGAACTATGTGGCATACAAGGTATGAAAGATGTTAGTCCAAACAAAGTCATATTGTATACTTGACTTTGCTCTGTATTGATATTGAATGCATTCCTGGAATAGTAATCTTCTATGTACAATATGTGTCTGAGAAGATTATATCTTATTTTGCACACCAAGATATCTTTAGAATTATTTATTATTCATGTTATACTTTAAACTGGTGCTGGTCTATGCAGATTTTAAATGTGTTTGTCATATACCATTAGTCACTGTGTGAAATCTCTCAGTAATAGTTAGCCCTTGAATTTTCTGCAGCTAAGGAGAATTTAACACTGATTGATGGTAGATCACTTAGCTGGTTGGCAGACTTTCCAATTTACAGCAGGGAAATTGCTCTTTTCTTTATGCTCATTCCTTCTTCTGCAAGGGGACAGTAAGATGTATGTGCCAGGGTGCACATAACAGTGAGAATCTGATTGGCAATACTGCAGGTCTTTTTTACAATTATGATTTTATCATTTTCAAAAATTGTATACTGAACGTCATGTATTTCAGATGGAATATTTTTTTTTAAAAAAGATCTTTCTATTTGTCTAATGCTGCTGAGAGATCAGTGTCATTTTCCACATTGTGAAAATCTGACCTAACACAATCATGTATGTGAAACAGAGGAAGTCATCAGAAAATTGCATTTCATTCTTAATTTTCCCCAAATTCTTAGCCTGTTTTCTTTCTAGTAGTTAATAACTGAAATGGTCACATTCCTGGTTAAATCACAGGTACTGATCGGTATATGGTGCCTGAAAATATTGCTATTAACTTGTTCATTGTGAAAAAAAAGTTTGCATTTTTTACTGGAAGAAATGTGTGCACATGGGATAAAGTCTTGATCCCTCTGAAGTTAACAGTAAAATTCCATTGGCTTCTATGGGTCCAAGTTATCACCCATCATACAGGTGAAGAACCATGTTATATAACCCATGATGCCCATACGTGCATTGTTGTACAAGAGAATACTTTTAAATGAAAAGTTGGCATATATAGTAAAAGCTCTGTTATCTGGCATCAGTGAGGAACAGGGGGTGCCGGTAATCTAAACATGCTGGTTACCTGAGGGGGGGGGTGGGGAGGAGGGGTGGTCCCCACCCCCCCTCGCTGCATAGAAATTCTGGTTAGTAGAGTGTGCTGGTTACTAAAATGCCAGTTAACACAGCTTTTACTGTATTTTAATATATCTATCGTGATTTTATTATGCATACACTTCCAGTGCTTATTTCCTAGATCTGCTAAATTTTATATATTAAATATTATATGGTTTTCCATGAAAAGCCTGGTGTCCTTTTGCATTTTCCCTTTCCTAACAGAATAAAAGAACCTAGTCTTTTGACATTTTCTAATGTTTTACAATGGCAATCTTTTCTGAATGCCGTATTTGAAAAATGTGCTGAATTCATATGATTTCCATGTATGTACAGAGGAATTTTCTAAATTCATACACCCATTGGAAAAAATAATTGCTAATCATATTTTCAAAAATGTTCCTAAAATATTGCTGTTGCATTGCAGTTTTAGAACTGCATAGCAAGATATAACTGACACCTGCAAAATGTAGATAGTAAACATAGTAATGAGAACAAATGTGTCAAAGTGTGCACAAGGGCCCAATTATGCATTTGCTCCAAGACATCAATGGGAGTTCTCCATGAAGTGTAGCAGCAGAATTGTTCCCACAAGACAGAAAGCCACAACAAAGAAGGCCGTTATAGCTACTGTCACGACAAGCCTGCTTCTTTGGGGAGTTCATTTTTGGTGACTTCCATCCCACTCCACTGGAACTAATAGCCAGCCCAAAAACAGCAGCTCCACTGTATTGTAGATTAAATTCCATGTGAGACTAACCATGTAATGAAAAGTTCGTCAGTTCATGCTTATTATTATTTATTGGAAGCATTCTGTGGAGACCATAAGATAGCGAGTCAAACAGAACATTACTTTGTGTCCTCTTTGAAAAATAAATGATTCAGGCAATTGTTAATAGGATTATATTCAATGGATGAGTAAGCAATAAAATGCAGATCAGTTACTATCATTATGTCCAGGCTTCTCCTTAGAAGTGTACGTGTCAACTTTAAGCTGTGTGATTATAGGTTGGGTCCACTTTATGCACCTGTTCACCGGTGCTGGGAGCCACAATGGGAACCTGATCTAAGTAAGCTGGGGTAGAGGGAAGGGTGGGTGGGTCAACACAGGGTTTAGTGGGATCGGGGGCTGAGGGAGGAGCTGACAGGTCTGGAGAGGGTTGTTGGGTTCATTGGGGGATGGGAGGATCGAGGATGTAAAAATAAGCCAGGTCAGGGTAGGGGGAAGGGAAGGAATGGGAACAGCACACCCCAGGCTGGGGCTAATGGCTGGGGGTTCCCAGCCCAGGGGTTGCACTCCAGATGTCTGCAGATGTTTAGTAGATCTATTCCCAATCTAATTTAGTGTGCCTCCTCCATTTTTTGCCCAGTCTAACCTTCCCAAACATCCGAACAGATCGGCACTTAGATTGACTTAACCATAGTTAGATTGATCGGAGTGTAATGTCTGCAGGTACCCAAAGTCTGTATCTTTACAGCGTCTGTCACCTGGTGTCTGAGTGAGTGATCTCCGGAGACACCCTTTGAAATTAACCTTTTTTTTTAGTTACCTTTTGCCTGCCAAACCCACCCTCTGCTTTGCCTTCATAATGTTTTTTAAGTCCTAATAAGAACTTTCAGTGTTTTGAAGTAAAAATTCCTTGAAATATTTTATTTTTTTACTGAGATCAGAGGTAATGGAGAGGACGTAGATATATAAATTGAAAATGAAATTAAAATCTGTTTATTGATAAGTTTGTGAATGTTTTGAATTACTATGATGATGTTAAGTAAGGCATGGGGCTTGGTCTGAAGGTGAATGTTGCTTTAACTGGCCATTGCCTTTGATTTGAGTTGATTTATATTGATAGGAAATACACTTGCACACCCTATACTACAGTTAACAGAATCCTTATATGGGACTAGCAGTGATAGTCATATTCATAGATAAAGCAGTTTACACCCTGGGTTCCCATTCCAGAATATACTTTTCTATAAGAAATTTCAAAGAATTAGGAAGATTATTCAAAGATACCATTTTAAAAATGGACATATAAATCAAGCTAAAGTCCTATTGAAGTCAAAGGGAGTTTTTGTTAGAGCAAAGACTTCAGAAACAGACTGGTAGTCTGCATCATACATCAAAGATAAACCACAAATTATATTACTTAGAACAGCTCAGACATCCATGGACCAATGGATTTTTAAAAAAATACCCCACCAACTCCAAAACTAGAATATTTAGTAAAATATCTTGTCCAGTAGCATCAGTCATGCTGTGTTTTGCTTCATAATATAATATAAAGTGATGTGACTGATTCAACCAGATGTGACAACTCAAAACAGCATGACAGCTTGAAAAATGTTAATATATGTGGTCTCTAGGAAGAAAAAGCTAAATTCTGACTTTAAAAAATATTTTTAGGGAAAATATTTTCACTGCCCTTGATTCTGTTATGTAAAGGGACATAATCTATCATGTCAATATTTTTTAACAGCCCTGATTAGACATTGTGTAGAGTTTTCCTGATGTGTATATCCTACATACTAACATATAGAGGGTCAGAGCCTTAGCTGGTATAAATTGATGCAACTCCATTCACATCAGCTCATTTATACAAGGTAAACAGTCTTTAGAGGTATGTAGGCAACTAACTCCCATTGATTGCTTGATGTCACTGGGAGATAGGCATCTGGGCCTCTAGTCCATACTTTGCTATAGTAATATGAGCATGTCATACGATGGTCGTAGAATCATCTCACTTCATATTTCACAAGACATGGGTTAATAGCTTCCTGATACACTATTCATTTCTTCTGGTGGACAACTTTTCTATTATTTTATTGGTCTGTAGCTACTCTCCATCTGATGTGTACTGTATAATACAGGAGGGACCAAGAACAGACCTGGTCAAGTAGGAATGCAGAAAATTAGGTCATATATTTTAACTAATTCTGGACAAATCTACTTGGTTAAGTTTGATTCCCTCTCTCTTAGAGTCAATTCCAAAGCTCAGACAGTTCCTTTTGGGTTTGAATATATATATTTACTCTAAAATACATTTTGTATTGAAACCTAAATTTACAAGAACAACAACAAAAATGGCTTAACGATATTACCAGCCAGGAGCCACAGTTTGGTTACTGGATACATGTAGAGAAACCAGATGCAGAGGCATCATATTCTGGTGGCAGGAGCAATGGCCAGGCCAGTGGCAGAAACTGCCATTCTTGTCCCTCCCTGTAAATAGGCATCTGGAACTAGTGGCCTCATCACCCATCCCTAATTATGCTACTGTCTGATGTGAGGTTTCTACATGGTCTATGTAGAAAATCAGGATGCTGTAGTTGAAGTGAACATGGGATGAAGATTACAGTAGCTCTCTATCACCATGAGTTAAAGCAGGGGTGGGCAAAGTCCAGCCTGAGGACTAGATCGGGCCTACGCCGGACTCCATTTTCCAGCAGCCCCTGCCTGCATTGCTGCAGCTGACTTCCATGGAGATGCCAGGAGCAGCAGAGCTGTGACAGTGTGGGGCCAGCGTTTCCATGGAGACCAGCCCCAGCAGCACTGGCAGGGAAGTGCTCTGGGGCTGGGGTCTTGTGACAGTGACAGTGTGGTCTGGAGCAGGGCAGAGCTGCGATCTTCTCCCCATAAACCTTGGGCAATGGTGTGCCGGCAGCTGATTGCGGCTCTGTCCCAGCTCCGGACAACGTTGTCACTATTACATGCCCTGCCAGTGCTGCTGGGGCCAGTCTCCATGGAAATCCCCGCCCTGTACTTTCACGGTGCCATGGTTACTGGGGTGTCCATGGAAACTGGCTGGAATGACATGGACGGGCTGCTGGGAAATGGAGTCCAGCTGCTCGCTGGATCCACCTTTTTGCCCACCCTGAGTTAAAGGTATAAAGATCAGGGAGGCTTCACCTTATGCAAAGTGTAGAAACAAACCTCTTTGTGGGGTTAACCTGCAGAGATTGCATCAGTCTTGTGCTCAGCACCTGCTTGCTTCCAGTTTGCACTAATGACCATTCAAAGCCTTGGTCTAATACTGAAAGTCTTTCTTGGAACAGACCCCATCCATGTCAGAGACTGTCCTTGTATCCTCTGGAACAGTGAAGCTATCGATGTCCATGCTGAAAGGCCTGGCAGAGTGAGAGATGAAAAATGTGCTTTCTGAAATGGGTAAGCTAACTTATGAAACAAGCTGAGAAAGGAATGTGATTAACCCAGACTTTAGCATCCAATGCAAATAATGTATGTAGTTCTTCACTGAAAGATTGTTACCATAACCAACAGGCAGGAAAAAAAAAAAAACCCAACACAACCCTAATTGTAGACCTTTACCTGTGTTGGGGAAAGACTCCTCCATGACTTCTTTTTTTGACAGTAATCTAATATACTGCTTTGGCACTTGGATGGGAAAAAGTGAGAAAGAGAAAATGTACCAGCTGTTGGATATTTATCCAAACCAAACTCTGAACCTTTGGATGTTGGGCAACTCACTAATTGTATCTCAAGGCCCCCAATCAAAATATCTGACATTTTTGGCTCATAAACGTTCCTCACAAAATCAATTATTCCTCACGATTGTATCCCCCATAAAACTAGAGAAAATGTTTCACTTCTAATGACTTCCTATTGAAATCAATTAGACATAATGAGCACCTCTGTTTTTAACATCTGCAAATCATCAGGCTTGCATGGTTATTTCATGTCTGATGGGTCTCTCAAGCAAGAGTGCATTCCACAGAGGAAATAGATTATATTAGAATAAACAAAATATTGCCCACTAACTAGTCTATTCACAAGTATTATTCACAAGTCAATAATCCAGTTTAAGAATGATTTCATTATAAGTGAAAGGAGAGGTCTTTTCCAATTGGAATTAGTAACAAATTAGTCCTGGTGTTGGGAAAAGGCCAGCTTATGGCGCAGGTGTTTTAAAGCATCATTCCTCAGTAGTAAGCAGCGGCACAGCTGTTTCATGATAAATAAAGAAGAAAAACACCCATTAAAGTCTCAACTTCATTGTTGCGTGCCACAACCTAGAGAGAAAAAAATAGTCATTTGTTTGTAAACTACTATCACATTAGCAGTTGAGGCCAATTGAGAGAGCCTCCAGATCTGACAGAATGATTTTAAACTAAGACTGGAGAATTGTTTATTAAGGCTTTGAGTGGCAGTCTAATATATTAAATCAGTTCAGAAGATTGTAAAATGCATTAGCATTAGCAATTTAATACCTCCAACAAATTTAACTGTCACTCATGAGCATATCTGTCCTTGTTAAAATAAAAAAAAAATTAAGAGGCCTTCTTCATCTTGATGGACAATAATGTAAGAGGAGACAAAAGCCTTTCCATGTACACTAGTGACTATGGGGCTGTGTTACATTTATCATAATTAACTTGCACAGTCAGTGGCGTTTTTGGCAAAGGAGCTACTTGCTTTAGCTAGTGCATGATGTTTGAAGAACTTATCATCAGAACCAGGTTTGAGCTTGTGACCATTTAAGGTCTATTTTGGGGTTTTTTGTTTGTTTGTTTTTTAATTTTGAACTGTAATTACATGCCTGTGGTTAGTGGGATAGCACATCAACTGGGCAGTTACATGTTCAGCTTGCTGCTTGCAAAGCTGTGATTAACTACCATGTTTACTCGAATATAAGATGAGGTTTTTTCCCCTAATCGGTCTGGGGGGAAAAACTCCTCATCTTACATCTCATACAAAGAAACCTCACTAAATATATTGTCTATCATTCAACTGATGGCAAAAGCAGCATGTACTCAGTAACGTAAACTGACTATGAAGCTGATTAAATGCAGCCAACACTGAACCTGAATATAAAACTCAAGGCCTGTATTGGGCAAACATACTTATGGGAACCTATCACAAGAATAGTCACGGTGAGCCATTACACAGAATATATTTCAACTTTCTCATCACTCCTGCAGCTGAACTGTGTCTTTCTTTCCCATTTCTAATGAAGTCTGCTTCTTCACCAGCCTTAAATGTCTGGTAAACAAAGAACTGTGCCTGCCTATGTCCTTGAACCAACACGGCTACAACCTGTACCCCTGGTAAACACCACTGAATGGAGCATTGAATGTCTGGCAAATGGTTCTCCCAGAATCCCTCTGTCACTTTTTACCCTGTCACATATGACTAGCATGGTCCTGCCATCCATGAGGTGGAGCCAGACCAGATTGTCTTGTGCCTCATCTACATATACTTTTTTTTTTTGGAGGATCCTAGGACTTGTGAGAAGAACATCTGGTTCCAGTCATGAGTCGGGGGGTAAATAGCATGTGGCTTCTTTGTGGGGTACACACACATATTGAGTAGTGCTGAACTATGGGGTCACAATGGCTTGAAATACTGTTGACTCTGCTGGGGCCCAACCCAAGGAGCTATATGGTAAATCATGAGCCCTTTGGCTTTGGACTACTATCATGCATAGTTTCTACTACATATAAGGAGGTACAATAGTGTTGCTTAAAAGTGAGTTTATGCAGTACCTGTGCTAAAACTTGCAGCAGTTAAAAAAAAAAAAAAAAAAGTAAAATGAATCAATTCTGGATGAACTAAGTCTATAGGTACTCATAGTCATTTACCTATATGAAAGTTACTACAGGCACATTTATTTCAAAGTCAGTGTTTGCGAATTTGCCCTTCACTTCCATGTGTTCAGAGAGAGCAAGGAGGGGAGGAAGGGGTTGCAGGGGGAAGAAGTTGGGGGAGGTCAAAGAGCAAGGGGAAATCACCTGATCCCCCAGATTTATTTCCCTGCTATAGTATAGCAGTGGGAGGGGGGCAAGTTCTAGGCAAATCTCCAGTAATTAGATTCTATACCTGTAAAATTATAACAAATTTGTAAATTTTCCACATATTGAACCTAATTATTTGGAGGTCATCTTATATTCAGGGATGTCTTATATTCGAGTAAATACAGTAAATGTCCAGATCAGGTGTGCAAAGACATACCACATTTGCTTAAAAATCAAACCCCTTGAAGATTATATATAAATTCTCTCCATATATCTAATGCATGTGTATTTATAATATGTGTCTATATATAAAATTTTCACTTTTATTTGTATGAATATGCGGACCTGTCCCCTTTCTTGGCTATTATTTGGCAACTGACAACTGAAAAAAACCAAAAAACACCTATTTTTTAAAATGAAATTGGAAAAGTGATTCAAATGTATTTTGAGTGTTCTGTAGTAAAGCAGGGAAACAGATTAATAAGAGGAGCTCTGCTTGCCCCATCCCCTTCCCCATCATGTAAACAGTTTTAAGGAATAATCTCTAATCCCATTTTTTACAATGCAGAGTGCTAAAAGCAGTAATTATTTGTTTAAACATTTGTGGTTTTCCCCTTCTTTGATATGACATAGGTCAAAAGGCTGTCGTAAGCATAGGTGGCATGACAGGTTAATGTAGTTAAAGCATATTGGTTTCTGTATCCACAGCACACAACAGAAAGATGGGGCTAGAATCAATTCGGGCCACTTTTACTTCTCAACCCATATGACCAGTTACCCATTTGTAGCTGGGTTCACTGGGGGATGGTCATCAGTGTGAATTCAAAGTGAGGCTCAGACCCACTCCTCAGGATATAGAGTGAGATCTACCCACTGCACCGAGCCTTCTACCTCAAATGAGAAATCAAACTGTTAGATAACAATTTTTGTCCAGCACAGCTGCTGGTTGTAAGACCCTTCCAAATCAAAATGCTTAGAATGACTTCCTGAAACTACTAGGAATTTACTCTGTCCAGCGTCCCCATGATTGTGAAACTACTTAAAAAACATGTAACAAAACAAGGATGGCAAAATACAATTAAATCCAGCAACATCCTCTAAATTCAAGCAGCACTATTCACACGTGATGATGATTCAAGCTAGGAAATGTGTATCATCTTTGTCACAGAGTCTTCCTCCTGGAAGTTGTTTTTTATTGTTATCAGCTCTTCCTGGTGACAGACTATCAGTGATCGTGTGTTAACATAATGCATTTTTTGGGAAATGCAGCCCTGCACCATTTCTGTGCGGCTGGGTTTCACAATTCTGATGTCTGATTGTGTAATATGATAAGCTACTATTAACTAGACAGGCTTTAACATGACTCTTCATAGGCAGCTTCATAGTATCCCTACTAAAAATATTAATACAGCATAGACTTCACGTGTTTTCCCTGTGTTTTCAGAGGTACCCAGAATGGGTCATAAGTCCTGAAGCAGCCCTGATGGGTAGTTGTTACATAGAAGAAAGTGGCATGCAGGAGTGAAGAAGAGACTGCTGCCACCTTTTTGTGTGTTAAAATCTTTAAACTTAGCCCCTGTTCTAGTTCATTTGGTACCCATCACTTGTCTATTTGCAACTTGGTTAGTAGTTTATTCCTTTTCTCCACTTTAACTGGATTACCCTCATGAAGAATGCATTTGCTATCTCCTTTGCTCATTCCATTGCCTTTTTGAGAGGATTTCTCTCTCAAAAGCAATCTGAAACATTCCCATTTCTCCTGCCACAATCAATTCTCCATACTTTCTTCTCCCTGCCTCAAGCAGATCAAAGGGAAAAACTCAAGACAATGGACTTATTTTGAAAACAGAACAGCACAAAATAAGAAGTGATATTTAAGTGAATTTGGCTTTTTTGATTTGGCTTTTCTTTTTCTTCCCCCCCCCCCCCCTTAATTTGGACAACTTAGAAGTTTTGGGTGCGTATACACGTGCTGGTTTGCATTCAGAGCAGTACAGCAGACTATTCATCGAATCTGCTCCATGTTCCAGTTAAAATGCTCCAGTGTGGCCTTACCATCAGGAGTATAAGGCCCCACACATTTAAAAATGACTGCTGGGGCACTTTATCTAAGCTGCATTGAATGAGGTTTAGATTAAGCATCCTGCAGCCATGTTTAAACCCGCAAGCACTTAATACATGTGACAGTGAAGCACTTGAATTAGAGTGGCTCTCTGGGAACTGCTCAAATTAAAATGCAGCCCCCCTACCCTTGGTACATGTATAGGTGGCCTTTGCTCCTAATACCTATATATCTTTCCAGATTTAGTATGTGTTATATTCCAAATATGTGGAAGACTCAGCTAGAAAAACTATCCTCCAAACTAGAAAAATGGATCTTTTCTGCATTTTCATTTCTGCTATAAGATGCACATATTACATTTCCCCTCCCCTTCACAATTACAGAAAACCACTGCTTTGAATTGGTTCAAATTGTTTTATAACAGGAATAGATGGGGGAAAAAAGACTCTCTTTCCCCTTGTCTATCTATAAAGACAGTATAAATTTAACAAGATATATACTTTCTACATATTTATTGGTAATGCTGTGCTAGTTCAGAGTGAGGTTGGAGAAATGATGACTCTTTATAATTTGATTTTAGAGCTGAGCAAAATTCTTTTGAAAAATGTAGATTTAAAGGCCTGAATAATTCATCTAATCTGTGAAACATGATTGAAACCATGTTTGGAAGGAGCTGCCTTAGGCCTGCAAGGCTAAAGGGAAAGCGTTTCATTTGAATCAGTTTGATTTTTTTTTTTACTTCCTTGAAACATAAAGTGTCAGCATGTGACGATAAAGATAATGATAGGGGTGATGTAAGGATAAATACAGTAAGATTGTAAAGTGCTTTGATTTAACAGTAATAGGGGTCACATAAGTACCTAAGGTAGACAGATAGATCTGGAGCAGAACATCTTTTTTAACCTTTTGAGCTACACCACATTTGAAGACAGGCAATGAAACTTCAGGGTGTGTTTTAAGTAGCTACAGTCCCATCAAACCAAATGGAATTTCATCTGGGTACCAAAGGCCTTGAACGTGCTCCAAGTAAGATGTCAGAACCTTGCTGAAACACAAGTCCTCCCTTAAACACCATTGCAATGCTGTTTCAATACCAAGACAAAAGAAAAAAATACCCTATCTCCCAATGCATGTAATTTCCAATGGCTTCTTTCCCATTAAATTCTCATGTTAAATAGGAATGCTCCCCAATCTTAATCTTAAACTAGAAAATATCCAGGCAGCAGAGCTCCCCACACCACTCCAATTTGCTATGGCCTATTTGGCAAGCAAACAATTTGCTATGGCCTATTTGGCAAGCCACAACAGCACAAAAATCATGGAGTTAATAAAAATGATAAACTTATTCCCCTGATACCATTGCACATCAGCTTTATTTGTGTTATTCTACAATTTCAAGGAAAAGCAGAGGAATTTAGGTTCTTAAATTTGATAGAGAATTTGTTGACTTTTTGTTGAAGGAAATAGAGAATTGAGAAAATGTACAATGTTAAATGTCTGGGTTAAAAAAGAAACACAGCACAAAATGACTCAGGAAAGTAGCTGTTTTCTGTGGAAATCTTTGTGTATATGACAATCCACTTTTCCTTTGAGAAAAGTTTCAGCCAAAAAGCCCCAACCCCTCCCCCAAAAAACAGTTCTAGAGGCCAAGGTTTGGAAATCCTTGCACAACAGAAGCAAGGATTTTTGGGGGGTGATATCTTTTATTGAATTAACTGCATAATTGGTAAAGTTTGACAAGCTTTCAAATGCAAATTATTCTTCTACAGATCCCCTGGACCATCAAGGCAAGAACATCAGTCTATCATAATATGGCAGAAATCTTTCAGAAATGGTAGGTCCAGAAAAGAGTCCCTGGAGTCAGGGGAGGTCCCTTACAGACATATTTGTGCTCCTTAGCAACTGTTTTCAAAACATCGATTTGAAGCCTTTCGTGAATTCTTACAAATCTGCTTCTTACTATGTGCTGAGCCAGTAGTAGAACACCCCTGCTCCCAAGACCAGCATGGGTTTTAACCAATATGATTATTGTTTTAAGACAGAAAGGTCCTGCCTGGCATGTGTGGCTGCACAGAATGGCTCCAATTAGATTGTGACAGGGGTAAATAGCACTATTTTAGTCATACTGACATTTATAGATCTTTTTTGTTTCCTAGAAGGTGACCTCCAGGCAACCACAGACACTAAAATATAGCAACGTAAACGGATATTATAGATTTAATTCAATGGTTTGAAATCCATCAGCCTAGGTAATTCCCACATCCCTTTCCAGTCCATTAAATACTCTATTTTTTAATTGAAGTTATAATATTTATTTGCTCATTCTCACCTGTTTTGGTATGCTACATTTCTTCGGTAATTTCTCTAGTGATTTGTGCTTGGATTAGTCTATTCCTTCCATTATCTCTGATTTAATTGTCCCGTATCTTATAGGAGAGGCCCTGTGCCAATTCTGAAGTCAATTTTGCATAATTTGGATTTAACTTTGCCTTGAAAGTTTCACAGAAAGTGCTTTTTTCACTGTTTTATGGATGATGATAATAATGCAATACCATCCTATCAACAACCAAAAAAAAAAAAGCTGTAAACAATAAATACAGGACCACTGTATTCAAGGATCAAACTCTCATTTCAGAGGGTTAGGATTTACTTGTTCTCTCTGTCAAAAGAGGAATTTATTCCTGCTCTGGGTAATATATATTGCTAGCATAGTAAAGCAATCATTCAAAATGTTGTAAAATATATCACTTAATGGCTGAAATATTTGTTAGATGAAAAGCGCATCCAAGCTTAACATGATGGGGCTTTGGTTGTAAATCTCTGCTTAATAACAATAACTGAAGGGAGGAGGTCTAGGTTTATATATTTTCATTCCACTGCCTCCTGCTTTCTGTGTGAATCATGTGAGAGTGAAGAAGAGTTAAGCTCATAAGCTGATGCTTTAAATTCATTGTTTATTTGCAACTGTAATTCAACTGGGCAGATCATCCGGAGCCTGATCCAAAAGCCCAATGACTGCAAGGCATTCAGTGAGTTTTACCTCAAATCAGGCAGTTCTGGGAGGATTACAACAATATAAGGCTCACCTCCAGGCACTCCGGGCTTCAGTAAAGACTTCTTCACCATCCCCAGCCTGCTGTTGTCATGCAAGGCATGGTAATTGGGTTGGAAGATGTCTACAGGATGCTGATTCCCAGGTATAGTGGCCAAACCTTTGACCTATTTGCAGTTACTGGAGCTCTGTAATGCATGCTGTACAATCAACATACAGTGATCCCATATTCGGAAAGCTCAAAGGCAAACTCTTCAAAGTAACTAAGTAAGTAATTAGAGAACTGTTTGGAAAAGGTCATTCCCTGGATTGACCCATGGTCATATTGCATCCCCTGGATTAAACATATCAACAACAAAATGAAAATATTATTTTTTGCAAAAGAAATCACTCACATGCCTTGTGAGCCTTGGAAAATAAAAGTATCTTCTTCCGTCATGCCGTTACTAGTCCATAGTCCCCATACATATATCCTGATGGATGACTAGATTCAATCCAGTGGCACTTCATAATCCTAGTAATCCCTAAGAATTTGAAGGGCTAATAAAATTGTACCATTTGAAATTTTATTTCAGAAATTAAGGCTGAAAGACGCTGTCTAAAGCCAAGATGTTTATGTATATTTCACAGAAGCTGGAGAGAAGAACATGACAGTCAAATTAGGATGTGAGATAATGAATAGTTTTATGAAGAGAAAGTGATTAATTTAAAATACAAACTGATAAGACTCTTCACGGGAATAGAGTGAATGAGCCCAAAATGTTAATATTCTGTCTTGACACCATTTGTGACATAGCACTGAATGAAGCCCTTATATTTCAATAATATGTGTAAATCCAGTAACATTGTGAGTCTAAATTGACAGAGCTGTGGAAAGCTTTAAAAAAAAAAAAATAGAGACACAAAGGAATTATACCAAATCCAGATTGCATGCATTCACCTTAGGCTAAAGTTTCTGGGCTCGGTTCATCAAAGAGATAGCAAACGGTGTTTCTGCAGTTTTGAATTTTAATGAACAAGCAATATCCTTATTTGTTATATGTAAAGGTAGATAAATGCAGAGTAATGTCACCAACAGTTGATACTATCTGGACAATGCCCACACCATGGGAAGGAGCTGAGAGAAGTAAATATCAGTAGAGGGAGGTCCTCTTACAAATGGCCTTACTGATTCTTCCATGAAGAGCCAAGATTTGACCCTACGCCTAGGGGAATAGGTCATGGGACCCAAAATCTTGCAGAGGGACTCATGCTTTTACTGTTGCTCTGCCCTAGGATCTTTCCTCCTCTGCTTATCAGAATGGTTCCAAAAGAGCCCACAATCCTATGGTCCAGAAACCCTATCAAAGAGACCCCCCCTTACAGAAGGAGACCTGTGTATTAGATAATACACCCTGGTACTGCATTATCTTCTCCATGTTACCTTCATGCATCCAGATGGGATTCAACGTGTCAGACTCATCCCATTCAGTCCTTTCCAAGCTAGTTTGGTTCTTATTCCTTTGAGTACTTGGATCCCCTAAACTTGGGAAAGACCATACTGATGTGAGCTGCACAGCTTCCATCAATGTTTGGGCCAAGTTCACTGATATTACAAGCAAAACCCTTCCAACTTCTCCTACCTAGAGGAAACAAATGTTCCCAGGATTGTGCCTGGGAAGTATTTTCTGATATTAATTTATACGCTCATTCAATGGGTGTCTTGTGCTCTAGGTGCTCCTTGACATGTTTTGACACTGCAGCTATAAAAATCGATGATGGCAGTAACTTCCCCTTTAACTGCTAGTAGTTAGTGTATCCCCACAAACAGAAACCACCTTCAGAAGCTTTATCACTAAACCTTTCCAACTGCTCCTAACTAGGGGAAACAAATATTCCTAGAATTGTGTCCTGAAGATCGGTGTGGCCAAAGAGCAGGACCGTTTTGGACCAGGTGATTGGTAAGCAACTGGCAAACTTACGGCCGTGTTACACTTTACACTGTAAGCTGCACAAATGTTAATAGGTATTAGTGCTGGCTCATGCTTGGAGCAGCCACACTTCAGGCCAGAAGGGGCTGGAGAACTGAAAGGTAAGAATCCCCCTGTCCTCCCTAGCCCCCCAGCCAAGTCTCCCCCACAACTACCACAGTTCCTCCCACCTCTCGGGGTCCCCCCACACCCTCTTCTTACTTGTGGCTGCCCGCTCTGTCTGTCCCAGGGGAGCAAGCAAGGAAGGGTTAACCTGCCTGTCCATCCCCTGATGCTGGGCGGCTGGTCTTCTCCAAGCTGATCCCAACCCAGAGACCGGTGGCAGGTAGACAGGCAGATTAACCCTTCCCTGCCTGCTGCCTTGGGGCAGACAACATGGGCAGTGACAAGTAAGCAGAGGGGGTGGGGTGAGGGGACAGCGAGCAAGGATCTGGGGTGCTGGGGGATCTGTTCTAGGCTAGCAGGGGAGGTGGGGCAAGTAGGGTATTTACACTAAGGTATAACCTACAGTGGCTACACCTTAGTATAACACAGGTTGGATAGCACAGATCAGAGATAATTCTGCCCTGGAGTGGCATAATTTTGAGCAGCCTAACAAGTGCTTCAAACTTAGTTTCAGGTATTAATGTGAATACAATTTAGGTGTTAAGAGCTCCAAAAGCCACCCAAAATTACCAAGTAATAAGGCCCTTAGTCTGTTGTGAAGGATTCCTTTTTAACTATCCACTTTGTGTTACAGAAGTGGGGTTGCAGTTCTGTGTCCTTCCCTGTTCCCAGATGCTAAGTACAGACAGTCAAAAAGCCTGAGGCTGAATCCATTCAATCTTCACAAGTTAGCCTAAGCTGAGTAGATTGAACCAATAAGTAAGTGAATAGACATTCACTTTTGATTCTGGAAATGCCCTATGTGTTTGCAGTGGCCCAGGCCAGAAGCCGGAGGGTGCTAGAGCATGCCTTCCTGCTTGGATAGAGCAGACAGCTTGGACCAAGGGTAGCTCACCTACCTTGGCGGGGGGGGGAGTTAGTGGGGGAAGGTGCAATGCATCCTGGGATGCTGGGAGACTGTGAATTAACTTGAATCTGGAGGGGATAAAACAATTTAACCTAAATCAGTTAAGTCTGATGTTACATCCATCCAGGTTTATCTTAAACCAGTTTCATCTATTTTGAAAGCAGTTTATGTGCACTGACCTTCTGTCGTGTTGCAGATTTGAACTGGTTCCCAATTGCTAATACTGGTTTATATGTAATTTCTGTCCCTAGGCAGATAGGGAACAGGCAAGGAGTTAGTATTTTAGATGAAATGAGCCCTACATAGTTAAGATGTAATCTAGAGCTCATTTAGGAAACCCACACCTACAATTCAACCCTTAAATCCTCTTACGTGATCATCATCATTTTCCACAGCCTTGCATGGTGTGCAGTTGTTTAAAGAATGACTCGAATGGGAATACATTAGACAGGCAATACATGTAAGTGGAAAATTTTTGGTGACACCCCATGATTTGTTTAAAAAAAAAAGAAATGATGTTGGAAGGATTTAGAAGATTAATATTTCCAGCAACAATTAATTTTATCTGTACCAATATATATATTTTGCAACAATCCAACAATGCCTGCTGAACTTCTTTTTGTTATCCTTTATTCATTTCTTTCTTTCTTTCTAACAAAAGAATAGTTAAGGATGCTTGCTCTTGCACTGCACACTAATATTTTGTCAGGATATATTTTGTGTGATGCTCTAATTTGCACATACAAGGAAAGTCAAGAGAAAGTCATAGATTTTAGTATTCACTAGTACTTTCTTAACTTGAGCAGCACTTTCTGTCCTGTTTGTTTGATGTACTGGATGCTTGATATCACTAGCAATATAAATCCTGCTTCAATCTTATTTACATAGACAGAAGTTATGTAGTGACAAGGTCCCTTCAAGGCTTGAATGGTTTGTTAATAACATGTACTAAATAGCATCTGGTATCAATCTTGTCCTACAGACATGCCTGTAGTGATTTAAAGCTTTCATTCTTTGAATTCAAAATCTAATTTTTAATGCACTTTCTGTCAGCTGTCTTCACAGCTTTTAAATGAGATTCTGTCATCTTGGCATTCTCCCAGAAAAATTGAAATTTAACTAGAAAAAATGAATGAACAACTCCTCATCTTTGAATATATACCACCTATATATATACATCTACAATTTGGGATTGTATAGTTTTGGGATTCATTTTCAGCGTATAGAGGAAAACAGAGATCAATGGCATTATTTGCTGATTGCTAAAAACAAGACAAAAATGGCTTGTGTGGTTTGGGCATGACTGCTTAGGCATTGTTGAAACAGTGAAGCAATTGAATGACAAAGGTAGCTCTTCACTCTTTAACTAGAGTCTCAGAGTTTGGAAAATGTGCTGAAGTATTTTAAAAAGGCCTCATTTATTTGAATGAGTA
>NW_005841856.1:4059020-4059682 GCF_000455745.1 Alligator sinensis | reverse complement strand
CAAAACAGCACAGTGAGTCACTCATTGAATGCTATACTCCCTTTGTTCTGTCACTCATCTGCAAAATGTATATGTGTAAAGCAGAGACAGGCTAACAATGGACTATCAAGCACTTTTGGGGTACCTAGGAGTGAACTGTATTTCAAATCAGAATTATCCTTCCCCTATGCCCTTTTCCTGGTGGAGAGTCCCACCCTAATCATCATTTCTAGACTTAAAATAGTCAGTACAGACTACTGGTTGGCCTCGGTAATGCAGCTGAGGAAACCAGGAGAAGGACTATTGGTATTACTCCCTGATATGCACACACAGATGAGTATTGACAATAATGCCCTTAGGCACAAACGAATGGGAATGTCATTAGCAAAGCTGATGCTGGGCATGGTTTATTTCCCACCATATCTGCAACATAGCACAGATTAGATTGGAGCTCTGCAACTAGAAAGAGAAAGTAGGAGCCTCATTACACTCCTATGAAGGCATCCTTGATTTGGTGGTGTAAATAGGTGGATATACTGTCTCCTTATTCTTTCCTAGAAGGCCACTTATACCTCCCATGTCTACCTTGTTATATTATGCTCTTCTGGAACCTGGAGTCCTCCTCTATTTCATCTGTGAATCAACCTCTCATTTCCTTCAAGCTCACCTTTCCAGACTGCCCC
>NW_005841856.1:3983902-4058989 GCF_000455745.1 Alligator sinensis | reverse complement strand
AGTATCTCTAATCTCTGCATCCCCTGAAATGTTTTATCTTGCCTTATTAACATTGCAGGCTGAAGAAGTTGAAGTTGGAGATGGCAGACTGACAATTGAGTTCGCTCTGATGCCACTGGGAGTGACAGACTCTAGGAGATTCCACTTTGGTGCTAAAGGCATTAGTGCTAATAGACTTGACTAACAGAGTGGCCACCTTGCCAATCCAGCTGTCACATGTTGTACAGAGGTTGTGAAAAAGTGCTGCAACATGATGGCAGAAACGGTGCCAAAGAGACTTCCCTTGGAGGAGACTAAAAATGGACATATTATAACTCCATCATTGAATGTGACTGACATGAAAGTCACGACATGCTCTTGTATCAGTGATAACTCTTTTTACTAAGATGGCATCGTTCATGTGAGGATCTCAAAGGGCATCACAAACTTTTATGAAGCCTCAAAGCATCTTCAAAAAAAATTTTTTTTTACCCATTTTACAGATGACTTAAAGTGATTAACCCAAGTGCACTGGGTGAAGCAGCGACAGAGCTAGGAACAGAAGCAAGGAGCCCCACGTTGCAATCCCTTCTATTTATTAGAATACAGTTTGGGGGTGTATTGAATATATATGCTAGGATAATTATGATTTTTCCCTATGAAGTAATGCTGACCCTAGATATTTCCCCAATTAACTATTAAGTTGGGTTTTGTTTTGCTTTTTTTAAAGATCTGTAAGACCCAGGCAAAAAGAAGAAAAATGCTGCTAAGTGGGCTTGAAATCCTGAGTACATGTAATTAAGAATGAGAAAAGTATTTAAGAGCGAGATAAAAATGACAACAGAGAAAGATAACAATCAAGAACTAGATCTTCCCATAAATTGTTCCAGGAAACTGCCGGAGGGGCCAAATGCCTGTCATAACTGATATAAGCAATGACATATGTCAAGGGATGGCATATGCTACTTTCTCAGGATTACTTTCTGCATCCCCTTGTTCATTCACATTGGCTGTCTTTTTTTTCAATTTCATATGTATTTATTTCTCGATGACATCCATAATCCCTTATGTATTTATTTTGAGATGACATACATAACACTTGGGGATAGATTAAATTATCTTTGAACACTTCCATTTCATTTCTGTGTCCCGCACCCCCGTTGCTTTGTCCTGTTCAATTTCACTCAACACTTAACATATTATTCTAAAATTTGCTTGGTTTAAATTGAGTTTCCCTATTTTCCCCTTCTGCACCTTACTACAGTCATTATTATATATCTTAAAAAAAACTGTTGAGGAACTATCCCTCCATCAAATTCACATAGCCCTTCAGACACAGATCTGCCTCCACTTAGCATGTGTGGCAGCAGCACAGACCGCCGGAGGGCTCTTAGGAGGTCAAGATATCAAATTTTTCTCTCTCATGTAGCAAATCATTTAGACACCCCTTTTACTCAACTCCCCCAATGATATGCGTATGCCTTATTACAGCAATGTTTTGTTTCTGTTATACTCTCAAATCATGCAGAGTAATTTTCTATCCAGGCATTCATTTTCCTGTTTTTATTTGAAAACTGTTATTCTGTGATGGTAGTGGTTGTTCTAAAGTCCTCTACTGTCATTCCACATCTTGGAGTCATACGGTATTCTTTCCAGCATCATGATGATGTAGGTTTACAAATTACTTTTCCGTTCTCATTTTCTGTTTCTGTTTTATATAGATATGCCCTTGTCCTCAAAACATGAACATCTCAAGAGCTCCGCCAAACTTATATTTCTGTCTTCACCACAGTTTCATCCTCTGACATACCTACTTCATTTCGCTGTTTTTCATTTCTGAGCATATAGTCCTTTCTTCTTCTTCGTCCTTCTAACAAGGAAATTCCTGCTGAATCTGCTGCTCTACCTTTTCCCTTATGAACTGCCGTTTCTCTTCTTCATGCCTTGATTATGTATTTATACCTTGTCCTCTAGATCCTGATCTTATCCAGGGAAATGATGCACGCAGAATGACCCCAATGCATTTTTTTAAAAGTTGAAGCAAGATTGAAAAACATAGTCTGCTTTCCTGAAACTTATAAAAATGTTGTTTGTGAGATACATAGTCAACCATGGAGAAGTTTAAAGCTAAATCCAATCTTGAGCCGGATGTCTAAAGCCTTCTTCTCTTCTCCTACTCTTTCCATTTTACCAGTAACTGGTATTCAACACACTTCCCCCGTGCTTAAATTTCATGTATTAGCTTGCTTGTTATTTGAAATTTAAAATCCAGAATTGGATCTGTTTGCTTCTCCTGTGATTAGTCACATAAATCACATAATTTCATTTCTTTTTCCTGATTGGATGAGTATCAGCCTGTTTTTTTGTGCAGCTATTAATAGAAAGAACAATTGAAAACCATTGAGGGATCGGGCAGAGACTAAAATTTGTTTGACACAAAAGGGTACAAACAAACCATAAGCAAAAGCCAATGCCTTCATGTAAAACGTGACTATTTACTGAATTTTCTTTTTCAGTGATTATTTTTTTCCCCCAAATTACCACATGCCAGGCTAGAAAAAAGGCTGAAACTACCACCCTTCCTATATTTATATTTTATCTGATAGAAGGGAAAATGGCTTATTACAGAGAAACATAGAACTGAAAGGTATTTCAATGATCAAATAATCAAGACAGATTATATATTTAAGTGCCTGGGGGATTCTTTTTATTTCAGATTACCTCCCTGAGCATATCACAGCCCTCTTCCAAGGTCCTTTCACTTAAGAAAGAACTCAGTGGGGTGAATTAATTTGCCCGGGTTCTAAAATGTACCATTTTGATATTTTAGGTAATGTACATGACAATCCAAGCACCATTAAGATCTCCAGAGTTTTCCATTAACGACTCCTCCTATGGTGTTGAGTTTACCATTAAGAACTGGCAAAATTCAATTAAGCATAATAAAACAAATACGCTTCCCCAAGCTTGGATCAATAGCTGTTGGTTGTTGTTTTTTTTTAACCCAGTAGGTATTAATACTTAATCATCTTTAGTCAGGAAATGGTGGTATGACTCTCATTTGTCTCAAAGCACAAAAACATTCATTATCGGATGTTAGGTCCGGTAGGTTTTCCTTCAACAGCATATTCCGTCGGGAAAGCATATAGTGAGAATCATTATTTCAGCAGTTTTACCATTATAAGGTTTAGTTTTAATTGCCACAATACACCGCTTACGGAGCCTAAATTTATCATGCTTAGAGCTGAGGAACTATGAGTTCTTAACACCTAGACATTTACATTTATAAGCTTCACATTCCGACTGTCTTTTGTGCAATAAGTAACTTTATTTACTTGGGCCTACCCTTGCTTAATTTTTGCTTGCTTTTTTTTGTAAGACAGACATCATAGAGAATTGGAGCAGTGGCAATTATCACCATTTTTGATTGCTATGAACTTAGACTGGATTTTTTAGCTTAAGAGTAAAATGAAAGCCCCTAAGGAGCGTGCAGCTGATATTCAAGATTTTATCACTCTAAAGACTTACTGCAAATTGTGTAAAAGCAAACTCTGCACCTTTGCGAGGCACTGAGTTTTAATCATTTTTATATTTCTTTTATGAAGAGATTTTCTTTGCATCTAAAATAATCTGAAAAGTGTCTCTAAGATCAAAATGACTTACTTTTTGCTTCCTTTATTGTGTTCTTTTTATTAATACCGTATTAACTGTATTCTTACAGGAACCGAGGTCCTTAAATTCCTCAGGCAATAACTGTATACCTGATGCATGCATAGACAAAGACTCATGAACTCAATGAACCTACCATCAGTTAGATTTTTTTTTCCCAACAAAGTTATATAAATCAAATAAATTGCAGTACAGCGATCTCTTAAATATATGAACAAATATATCAGAACTTGCAGGAGTCAGGAATCTGAATGAAATCCCATGGCCTTTATTAAAGCGAGGCAATGACTAAATGACCTCATGCTCACCTAGGCCCTTAAAATCTGTGATTCTGTCTATGTGTGTCTCATAAGAAAATTTGCAGAATGGGTTTGCGCTTCTTCCACAGGCTTGGCCTGAAAAGATTTGTGCCATTTTTTTAGTGTCCAGATTTACAATTGTGTGAGCTTTTTTGCACAATTCAGGAGAACAAAAGAAGAAAAACCAAGGCGAAAATCACTGAAGCTATTCCCCTACTTGCCCCTAAATTCATTATCCTTTCGACTCCAAATCTGGCTTTGATCCTCCCCTCCCAGATCTACACCCACAGGCAGAACCTTTGTAAGAGGAAACCTTCAAGAGAAGCTCCTTTTGGTGTCACGCCGATTATGGGGGAGTACAGGGCTTGCTCCTATACCTGGGTGGCTGGAACGGTGGGGAGCTGCCCTCAGCTGAAAATATGTGTACTAAGGTTTTATGGCTCTGCACCAGTTGAATGCTGCAACAGATTTAAACGTTGCTGTACTACCAACGATTCCCCGTGCCTCTGGAGAAGACAGCTTCAGAGAGAGTGTAATACATCTGGAGGCTGGGTTCTCTTTGCTGGACCCTAGCCTTGAGGTAGCAAGGAAATAATGACACCCTTTCTCACCCTCCCAGTACTACTTGGTTTCTGGTTCGTTCCTCATCTCTGAACATCATTTTAGCCTCCACATCTAATTCTGCGTGATATGAAAAACCACCCAAATTTCTGCTAAAAATAAAACGTGGGTTACCCACGTCCACACATTCTACTACACATTTTGTTGCTACTTACGTAGCATCACTTATAAGAAAAAATATATATATTAGTTTATTGTAAGAGGTGTTTCTAACTATAAATGGCCTTTTTAAAGATGTAGCATCATCTTCCTTTCATTGCCTGCCATGCTAATAGGGAAGCAGCAGATGCTCAGGCAAGATTCAATTCACCTTAATTCATTCAAGCTTAATTAGCAGCTGGGATGCATCTGGCAAATAAACAGGAAGATAGTGACAGCCTGAGTTAGAGGGAGAAAGTAAAAGGCTTTTGTTCATTAACCACATGTTCTTCATTGTGTAGCACTATGCGCTCGAGGCAGCAACATTTCTAGATTTCTTTTTATTTTTTTTATTTGCAAGAGCTTAGGAGTATGATCAAAAACGTCACTCCCATTCTTTAAATAGTTATTCAGGTGACTCAGGCAGGAGGTGGTTCCTCTACAAGGACTCTTGTGCATAAAGTTTGGAGGAAAATGTTTATAGGATCAGAGCCCAAATTTGTGAATTAAGCTTTTATGAGGAGAGGAGACTAGTGTCTTCAGACATAGGTAGGCAAAATTGACCCCTGGAGGTGTGATTAGAAATTATTTACAGCCCTGGATAATGATCAAACACTATCTTGCACAAAGCAAAGTAAGCAAAGCCTATTTGGAAGAGCTCCCTGCTGCCATTAAAGATGTGACTAACTAGCAAAATGAGGTGCATAAGAAATGTGCAATACCACTGCAATGTTTTTGCTTTCAAGGTTCTTGCATGTGCATATATAAAGTTTGCAATATGCACAGCAGTTGTTGATAAGTACCCAGGGAAGGAAGTGGAGGGCTTTTCTTATTCCTGTTCTTTTGAACATTTTTGATTATGTCTTTTCTTTTATCATGTCATTATCTTCACATTCAAGATTTAGGAAGGCAGGAGAAGGCTTATGTGATAAAGCTTAATGTGAGTCAAAACTGAGTGAGAATATCATGGGCTATGCAATTAAGAGACGAGGTTATGTTAGGCTGCTTGGAGGTAGGTTTTAGCTGTAGCCAAAGAGCTAGCTGAATTCCCAGGGAGTCTAAGAAGATCTCTTTCTTTCCCTGAAATAATTATTTTAGCATTCCTCACACTCTCAGACTTTTTGTCTCTCGACCCCTTGCTTGTTCCATGATAAAGAGTCCCAAAAGCAGAGGGATTGGGAGGGTTACGTGGCCCACTTAAACATAGGGTCTCTTGAATACACTATAAAAATAGCACTAACACCTACTTGACAGGAATTCAGTGAATAGTACAGACTTGTGAGTGAAACGAAGACTGGAAAACAGCATCTAGAATAAAGTGGCTATTATGTCTAGGAGCACTGTGAGCTGCAGATCTGTGGGTAGAAATGACAGTCATGTAGCTATTGGCCTCTCTGGGCTTTTCAGCTTCTTTATCTTCTTGGTTGGAAAACTACTGCTGGATTGGTTTAGGCTCAGACAGTTGATAAAAGAAAAGTCATCCCAGCGCTGACAGCTGAGGGCCCTGCACCATCTCTGAATGTATAGCAGCATAGGCTGTAACACAAACATGTACAGCTGTTTTGGAGATAAGCTAATGTAAACATGACTTTCTCCTGGCCTTTTGATGTCCTGAGTAGCGCTCATGTCCAAAAGCGGTGTTGATTCTAGCATATCAGCTAATCAAATGTATTCGAGGTCTCTGGGCTCTCTGTTTCTGTTCAGTGCAGAGTGTAATAACCATCTGTGTTTGGATTAAAGGTTGTGGAGTAATGGCTGAATGCTTCTGTCTAAATCTATGTTACAGTTTGAGAAAGTATTGAAAAGAAGCAAGTTATGATAACGCTTCCTTGTGAGGGACGTGGGTAGGTTGGATAGTATCCAGGTGCTTCTCCGTGTCATTTTAACATGGTGTTTGGGCCTGCTCTGTACCATGCTTTCCATAAGAGATAAGTCAGGACAAGGCAAATGTGTGGTCCATGTTCTCCCCAAGAGCACAAAGACCCTTGACGTTCTGAATCTGCGAATACTTGCGTACAGGCCACCTCTCTTATTCTACCTCCAACAATTCAGCTGTTCAAATAAAAAAGCACCTACATCCTGGCCATAGTTTGCCAGGTTTTGCAAAACAAAATAACAGAGGCAGCAAGCACAATCTCCCAACCAATACTGTTTTCCAAGCAGTCTCCAGCCTCCTTTCCCACACTTCTAATGACCAAGCACAAACTGCTCAAATGTATGTTTTAAGATGCCTCCTACATCTGGACCGCAGTCCAGGAAAAAGCTTAAAGACATGGTTTGCTTAAGCATGCAAATGGTCCCACTGGTTTAAGTGGGACTATTAATGAACCTGGAGACAAGTGCATGGGTAAGCGTTCAGAGGGTGCTTTTAAGTATTATCCGGTTTAATCCCATTTCCACTGAAGTTAATGGCAAAGTTCTCGCAGACTTAAACAGTGCAGAATCAGGCCCGTGATGGATTTGCAAATATAAATGTGCACTGTGAGCACAGCAGATGCTGATTGGTTAATTATTTATAATGGCACATTCTGGGTTATGAGTATAAGATTAAAAACTCAGCAAAAGCTATTGCAAATGGATGCTAGATTTTATTTTTTATTATTGTTTTTTATAAGGTAACCTGGGGATATTACATTTCAAAACTATTCAAGAAGTAAATCTCAGTATTAAGGCCATTTCCATAAGTTTTTTAATGTTAAGCCTCTTTAGCTCAACAATGGAAACATTTAACTTCACAGTTTGACAGAGAAGCATATTAGCAAAAGTCATAGAAGGACTGTATAGTGCCTGTAATTTGTTTTTCATATAAAAATGTAAATAACAGCAGCTTTAGGGTTTGTGAGAATATCTGAGTATAAAACTGTCCCAACAAATGAGTGATTTGGTCAATCCACTTGATTAGTTGCCTACTATGGGCCTGATTCTGATCTGAGATTTAAGTAGCAGTAACTTGGGCGAAGTTAATGTATTTGAAACAGTGTAATGAGATTACCATCAGGGTCTTTATGTTAGGTGGGATAGTTTCTGTTCTGACTGGCTGATTTATGCACAGTATAAGGAAAGGAAAAGTGGGCACACAACCCATTTGCCCTGGATCAATCTGAAATAATTTTTCACTCGTGTAATGCAGACCACTCTGGAATAAAGCTGCCCCTGAAAAATCAGGATTAATCTTACACTAGTGTAAGTTTTCCTGGTGCATGGGTTGTGTCTAGAGCTCTAGGCAGGTTCCTCCCACTGTGGGCTGTCCCTCAAACTAGCGTGAAATGTTGCAAAAATGACTAGGTAGCAATGTTCAGAAAGCTGATCATCTATCCATTTCAAACACCAAAGTAACTTGTATTGGGCACATCTACATGTGCCGATTTAAGGTGCTTTAGCCCGATTTAAGGTGCATTAAGGGCACATGTCTACACATGCATGCCTTTAAAGCACTTTAAAATGGCAATTTCAGGCTATTCACACCTAAATTTGATACTTGCAAAGGCAGGTATCAAATTTAGGCACAATTAGCTAAAGCACATTAAGGAATCAGAGCTCATGGTAGAGGTGATATCTTTTATTAGACCAACTAGATTTTTGAAAAAAATGCACATTAACGCTGTGTATGGACTGGCTCAGGACTAACTTTAGTCCCACATCAGTCCATGGCATTAATGTGCTTTCATGTGTGCACATGCAGGTGCAAGCCTAAATCACCTTAATGAGCATTAAACTAATGTGCATAAAATTTAGGCACGCATAAATGCACATGTGGACATGCCCATTGTCAGCAAACTGTTGCATCTGCCCCTTAAGACTTTGAACACCTAGGCCTCATCCAGACGAGCACGGATGTGTGGTACCTAGTGCCGCAGGCCTGACTGCAGACCACACCACACATGCAGGCATTCCCTGCAGTGCTACTTTGCAGTCTGAGGGGGTTTCTTGATCTTGGGAGATCCTGGGGTCAAAATACCCACCCAAGAAAAGCACAGTGGTGCACGTGGTGGGAGCACGTGCTACACCAAGCTGGAGCCTGGCCAGCCAGAGCCATGCTCCGGCTGTTGGCCAGGTTCCCTGCTGCAAAAGTGCCATGACTGCAGCTCTCCAAGGCCCCCAGAACGGCCAGAGTGTGCATAGCACAAGCATTCCCTGGGGACAAGTAACGGTATCATAAGGTATGTTGCTGCTACTTGTCCCCAGGGAAACAAACTTCTGCACTTGTGTGGACACGGCCCTAGAGTCTATTCCAAACTTTGCCACATTTATTATGAGACCTTGGTCAAGTCACTTCATTCCTCTATTCCTCTTTCTGCCCCTTTTCTATGTGGTCTGCTAGAAGGTCCTTGTCTTTGTTTATGAACAGGGTGTAAGCCCAACTTCAATGGGGCCTTTTGTCTCCTATTGCAGTACCAATAGCAAACAGTGCACATGGCAAACATAAAATATGAAAGGTATGATGATTAGGGCCAGTTTATGCCTATGTTACTTAGTTTGCAATGCCTTGTAGGGTGAGTAGTCTCAAAGATGTGAACAGTACTATAATCGGGTGAAAAAGGGCTGTAAGTGGGGCACAACATGGATCTTAGCAACATACATTGTTTTGTGCAGGTTCTGCTTCCAAGTTGGATGATTATGGGATTAACAACACTGTGAATTATACACTTTACAATCAAATATACAAGCTGAGCTTTGCTTCCAGCAACTATAAGCATTTTAACCCAAGATGAACATTTCTGTTAGAACTAGTATTAAGTAAGGCTTGAGTACCCCAATGCTCATAAAAATGAATACAAAAGAATTACAAATGTGGCTGAACCAAAAATGCCCTTTAAATGTCAGTGGAAATTCAGACAATCATTTTCACTATTTGCTCACTCCCAGTCATGAGTAATATCTCTGATCACTTGTTTAAATAGAAATAATATAAAAATAAATCAGTATGATGGAATATCCCTTCCCAAGGACAATATCCTCAGTATAGTTTGTGTTGTCAAGAATCGCTAGGATGAGGGACAGTCCAAGAAGGTGCAAGAATGCAGATGTATAACAATAAGAGAACCTGGATTCAATATCTGAAGAAATCTAATAGCTGCTGACAAATTCAAGAAATATTGTGCACACCCATTGATAGCTCTCAGCAATTGCCTTTCTCAAAAAGCAATGTGAAGTCTTGCTTCATTGTCACTATTCTTTTTTTTTTTTTTTAAGCCACAAAATTTGGAAGTCTAAACACTATCTAAAAACATGGTTGTTTTTGTTTATTTTTAAAATTCATGTTCCATGCCAGAAAGAGCCCATTTGGTGTGCTAGGAAAATTTGCCTGTGTCTTTGACATTCACAGGTATCTCAATAATCAATAAAGTCACTGATATTCAAGCACTGTCAGTGCATTTCCAACACTCCTGGGACAGCTAATCTGCTGAATTATTTTTTTTCCTCTCTCTCCCTCTCAGTCTTTAAATGGAGAATCTTTGGCCACATGATTTTAAATGGTAGAGGAAGGTATTGTAACGAGTCGGTGACACATCTGGGCTGCAGAATAGGGAAATCACAGGATTTTTTAATGCAGGGCTCATTTATTGTTTTTCAAACCTTCCACAAAATTGCAGTTCTTATCTTGATGTGACCTATACTTATTGCCAAACACAAAGTAGCCATTCCAAAATGATTCTTAGGTATAGCAGGTAACAGTCAATTCTCTGGATCATGGTGTATCCATCTAGTCAGGTGCCTGATGAATCCACCTGTATGGAGTCCTGCAACTGTGAAACCAAGACTGCCGAGGCATACGTCTAAGCAAGAGTATGGAGGAGTAGAGGCTGCTCTAGACCTACCATCCCTCCCTTTAGACCACTGAGACAGCATCCAAAGGCCAGGCTGAGTCTAGTTCAGTGCCTCAGTGGTTGTATATTCTCCCAGAAAGCAACAGGTAAGAACTGCTGATGACTGCCTAACACCTTAGTAGGATGCATTTGTGTCAGGGTGATGTCCCTTCACCTTTTTCCAACCAAGGAGTACCCACAAGGCAGTAGGGGCTAAGGTTTTGAGGCACCCTATACTCACCTTACTTTAGAGGTTGCAACATTGTGGTATTTTATAGGAGTGATCCTGCCACAAGTAGCTCCACCATGTTGCCACTAGGCCCTCCAGCTGGATGCAGTTTATGGTCATACCAAGGACCATAGATGTATAACTCCATTAATTTCAGTAGTTTAGGTACTTAAATATCCTTTTGTATCCAGCCCCAAATTCAGGAGAAGCAAAAAGGCCAAGCCCCCACTTAAAGGGTTTAATCAACAAAACATATAGGATGGAGTACAATTTAGGCAAATGTCTAAGAGATGAAGTTAAGTGCATCTGGCCACTTAAAATTGTTTTTTAGTTAGTAATGTGTCAATATTTAGTTGAAGGAATCACTAGGACTTGTGAAATGCTTTCTTGTGGGGTGGAGGGTGATTGTGCTGAAGTGAGTATACTTATTGGACAGGAAGGCATGCAATTGTGTCACTTTGGGGGCATAATGAAGGGAATAAGCTTGTGGAGAGATGACCAGGTCACAGACATTCAAAAAGCCACTGGCAGAAGCACTGTATCGTGCTTTACTTAAAGTGGTATCATAGTGTGAGTGAACTGAACAGACATTTGCTGTTTGGTGGCGGCGGACTTGGAGCCTACCTGCACTGACCACGGGGGGCACTCCTTCATTCCTCCCAGGATGCTGCCAGAACGACCCCTCTCCCCAGTCCCGTCCCTTGCCAACTGGCCCAGGGGGAGACCCTAGGACCCTTCTTCTGCAGCCCCCTCCAGGCAAGCAACAGCATGCTGCAGGACTGGGGTTGCTGCAGGGAGAGAGACCCCGGGCCTCTTCCTGATGTCCACCCCAGCTGGGCAGCCCTTCCAGCCAGCCCAGGATGGGTCTGATGGGAAAAGGGATCTGTGCTCTGCATCCCTGCAGCAGCCTTGGCCAGGCAGTGGCACAGAAATAGGGACCCTGGACCTCTTCCACTGCAGCCTCCCTGGCTAGGTTGCAGCACACTGTGGGGCTGTGGTGGCTTCAGGGAGAAAGACCCCTCTTTCCCCTCCTGGCTGGCTGCAGCTCACAGCTGGCCTGGGAGGTGGGACTGGGGAGGCAGGACTGGGATCAGAGGCTGTCACTGACTCGGGTCAGTGATAGCTGAGAGGGTGGGCTAGCCCGGTGCTCAGGCACAGCAAATGAGTTCTGCCTGAGGCACAGCCCTGCACAACACCACCTGGGATGGCTGAGATCATGCTCTAAGTTAACCCTCAATGGGATCTGGCACAGACAGTCGATCAAGCGCTCTAACAGAAAGTGGTTTAGGATAGTGCACATCCATCAAGGGCTACCTTAGAGCATGGCCCGCCATTTTTAAAGAGCTCTAAGAGTCATGAATGTCTGTTCAGTTATGGCATTAGAGCGCCTTCTGGGTACTTAAATCACAAAGGTGTAATATCTGTTCCTAGCTCAAGAGTCAAACAGAATGAAGTGAAGAGCGAATACCTAGATTATCATGGAAAATTGTCTTTCCATACCATCGGGGCATTATTCCTGCCCGGATGAGATTGTGCCTTATTGATCAATGGACTGCTGTTAAAAAGGGAAGAGACTGATTCTCAGTCACTGCTTCTCCAAATCTTCTATGGCCCCAGTGATTTTTCTGGAATTAGGAGATCATGGGCATTAAAACGTGCAAAAACAATGACTGGGGGCCAGAAATGTCTCTCTTAATTTTATCGATCAGCTTGGTTTTGATTGAACGTTTGGAGCAGGTTCTGTCCTGATTCAGCCACTTTTATTACAGAACCAGCCAATTAAAATGATTGGATATTTTATGTGTCAATGAGGTGAAGGCAGGGCCGTACAGGATCCAATCCAACAAGCCTAAATTCACTACTTTTCATTCTGATTTCTGTTGGGCTTGGATATCAAGGTTTCATCATTTCTGGGAGTCGTTTAGTTGTTCAAAACATGCAAGTGCACAGACTCAAATTTTTGCATATTTGGTGGTTTTTACATCCTCCTCCAACTCCTCCTGCTCAAGTTAGGCAGCCAGATCCTCACCCAGTATCAACTACAATGGAGCTGTATTAAATTACACCAACTAAGAACTTGATGAAACTAGGCTTTTTTTTAAAAAGTGAAGGATTGGATTTAGCCAAATTCCAGTGCAGTGAACTTCTGGATTAGGGAGAGATGATGGGGTCCTTGCTCAAAGAAGATAACCAAATATAAAAGAGTTGACTGTTTCAATTTACTGTTATGGGAGGGGTAAAAGCATGGGACTAGAAGGCAACAGAGAGAATCCTTTTTAGAGCCCCGGATTAGAAAATGAAAGTGGATTTAAAAACTATCTCCTTTTTTGTGGAGATGCTCAACATCTATAAAATGAACTGATCCCAGAAGTTTAAAAGGATTAAACCAACGATTACACCAAAATGACACTGTCACTTACAGACGAAGTTGTATATCATAGAGGTTAAAGAAGGGGCAGGAAAGTGCAGATATGAAAGAGGCTAGTGGTAAAGGGCAGAGGCAATAATTTTCACCAATAAAAGGTGCAATGCAGAGATTTTCTGCCACAAACAGTTTGGAATGATAATTCAAGCTGGTCAAAAAAAAAAAAGGATGTTATCAGGAAGCTGAGAAAATCATCAGTGATCTACTCCCTCAGTTTGTATATGCCCACATCGAGAGTGTGTTTTTCTTATTGAAAAGCACAAAAGATAATGAACTTTACCAGTCTGCTCATGTCTGAATGCAAGCATTAATGAATGTGATGCAGTGCACAGGTAAAGCCAGCATTAAGAAGTATGGTTAGAATAATACACACTAACATTTGTGTGATATTTGTGACTAGAAGTAGTTTGGGGGCACAAGATTGCTACAATGACTTCATGACAACGAAACTTCTTTCTTGTTATTTCTAGGTTAGTTTCTGAAGAATATTTCTACATTGTCTTCAAAATGATTAAATGCTTTAAAAAGTTAGGGGTGGGATAGAAGAAATTTCCCTCCTGAGTTTAATTTTTGCCTATAGCAATAGATTCTAAATGCCAGAGCAGAAAGGACCTGTAAATCTAATTGCCAATGCCACTATTAAAGAAAGAAAGGAATTTAGATGGGATTTGTCCAAATACCATGCACAGTGGAGGGCAAATTGAGAATAATCCACTGTAGTGGTTCTGGTTGGAAATAAAAGCACATGGGTCTGTAGAACTCCTATACTTAAGAGCAGGCATAAAGGAAGAAAATTAAATATAAATCCATTAATTTTGGAAATTAATTGCCTCGAAATGGCAAGCCTCAAAAACGGGGAGGCTACTGAGCTAGAGCCTGATCCGAAACCTATTGCAATAATTTGGAATCTCTTCAATTACTTCAGTGAGCTTTGTATCAGGACCCAAGCGAAGAGAAGTAGTAGCGTTGTCTAACATAACTCCTCACTTTGTTTGCTAGGAAGGGAGGGGTTTCTCAGTGCCCTGCTCAAACTTACTGTTTTTCTTCTTGTGCTACATTCCCTCAAGGGCATACGATGGGGACCACTTTCAACACACCCAGGGGTAAATTCTTCTTGGATAACTCAAAGGCACCACTGCCTTTTGAATAAGGCTTTTATATGTTGACTGCCTCAGCAAAAGTTGTACTCACATGCCAGCAAGAAGACCAACCTTATAAGACTATGGGTTCCAGTCCATACAACACTTAAACACATTTATATCCATCCTTATTCAGGTATTATTGGCTGTCTCCTGAATGGCAATGAATTGAGGCTAGACTGACTCAGGCAAAACTCATATGTGTGGAATTGCATTAAGGTTTTAGGTTCTTGAATCAAGACACTGTTGCAGTAACTTGGAATAACAAGTAGCTATTTTATGATCTTTTATGAATTGTAACCCTGCCCTCCAGCATATCTACTACTCCCCCCAGCCTGGTGTCATCTGCAAACTTTGTGAGGCTGCACTCTGTTCTATCTTCCAGTGCCCTGCTCAAACTTACTGTTTTTCTTCTTCTTTTCAAACTTACTACGTTCCTTCAAGGACATGTGATGGAGTCCACTTTCAACACACTCAGGGGCATATGATGGAGACCACAAACAGATCATTGATGAAGATATTGAACCAAACCAGCCCCAGGACCGATCCCCGGGGCACTCCACTTGATACCGGCTGCCAAATAGACATTGAGCCATTGACTACTTTCTGAGCCCAATGATCCAGCCAGTTTCTATCCACCTTACAGCCCATTCATCCAGCCCACACTTCCTTAGCTTGCCTGTGTAAATGTTGTGGCAGATCATATCAAATGGCTTGCTAAAATCAAGGTACACCACATCCACTGGTCTCCCCGCATCTACAGAGCCAGCCATCTCATCATAGAAGGCAATCAGGTTGGTCAGGTATGACTTGCCCTGGTGAATCCATGTTCCTAATCACCTTGTTCTCTTCCAAGTGCTTAATAATGGATTCCTTGGGGATCTGCTCCATGACTTTTCCAGGTGAGGCTGTCTGGTCCATAGTTCCCTGGATCCTCCTTTTTCCCTTTCTTAAAGATGAGCATTATATTTGCCTATATTTGCACTGCTCATCTACATAGATGAAACATTTTGTTTCCAGATTGATTGGTCCCGGAGATCTTTCATTGTATGTGTGCCTTCAAGCAGTGGGCATTGCAAGAGGTGATACATAGTCTGAGGCTCTGTGCCACAGTCACAGGTGGCTGAACCAATGGTATAGCCCCACTTCATTAGTTCTTTGGAGCATCTGACTCAAGTGCATAGGCGGTTCATCAGCCCCTGGTGGTAAAGACTCAGCCACTGGAATGTCTATTTTTTCACTGTCAGGTATTTTCTTCAGCCTCTCATTCCACGTCTGTAGCTATGTCTCCTCGGGTGTGTCATTGAGAAGCTGGGTTCTGGTGAGGAAGCTCCTGCATGACTTCAGACATTTTGTGTTATGGAGTGGTCATACAGCAGGTGTCTCATGACTTCAAGGTTTGTCTGAATGGTTCTATCCTGCTGGCTGCTCCTCTTCTGATATCGGGCAGAGCAATGCCAGTCAGCAGATTTAGGCTCATAGGCTTTAGACATCCTGTGATGCATCAGCAGCTATCATTCAGGATGGGGTCAAAGTCCTTAGCATGGACAGATCTCCCACATGCATACTCAGCTGAGGGGAAGCTGAGAGCCTGAGCAGTGGTTTGGAAGGTCGAGGGGTTAGCTCCTCTCTCCAAGGTGAGATTATAAAAAATATTGTTACAAGTCCTCACCTTTGCTTTTGTCTTCATGATGTGTTCTTTGTATGAGAGGGTTTGATTAAGGATGACTCCAAGGTAAAGTGGGTTTGGACAGTGGGATAATGGGGTCCCATACCACGTAATACTCAGCTGGCAGTTGGCCTCATGGTTTTTCAGATGGAAGGCACATACTTGTGTTTTTGCTGGGTTGACACTTAATTGGTAGTGTAGTATAAGCACCTTGCTTAAGGATTTCTCAACATGGTTAAAGCCAGTGTTTCGGGCTGTTATGCACAGGTCATCAGCATAGATGAAATGTTTTATTTCCAGATCGATTGGTTGGTCATTCATATAGATGTTATATAATTGCCTTAGTGATTATTGAATACCACCGGGAACAGTTCACACAATTTGCAGATATCTTTTTATAACAAACCTGTTGAAATAAATGGGGCCTCTCAAACTAGCAAGTCCATCACCTTGTGGTGCAAGTTTACAGGATTAGGTTCAAGAACGCAGTTGAATCACAGTTCTCAGTATTGATTTTCATTACATTGTTAATCATGAAATTTGTCCTTCACTGGACTGGGAAAAATGCCAGACTTGCCTGTCATAGAATCACAGAATCATAAAGTAGGACTGGAAGGGACCTCCAGAGGTCATCTAGTCCAACATCCTGCCTGAGGCAGGATCATCCCTATCCAAACCAGCACATACAACCTATTATTTAAGCTCTACTTAGACTACTATCAACCCTGACACAACACAAGCCTAACACCCTAGCCTGCCGCAGGCAAAGCAGGGGAACCACAGTAGCCAGTGCCTTGCTTCTATAAAGGTTGTCAATATATGCTCAGGAGATCCCAGATAGAGGGCCATGCACCTTGCTAAGGTAGAGGGGCATGGCCCTTGCTACAGAGGAAGGCAAAAACCCAGAGGTGGGTTAAGATTTATTGGGGCCCTGGGCAAACACAAAATTGGGGCCCCCTTCTAGAGGTGCACTGATATATCAGGTGCATATTGAATAACCAATGATAAAAGAAAATTAACATTATCGGCTATCAGCTATTTTTGCTGGTGTAGCCAGTTAGCGTCACCAATAAACGCTGCGTGCACAGAGTCAGGAATGCAGCTGGGCAGCTTGGAGAGCAGCATCCTGCCAGTAAATCTGGGGTGGAGGGTAGGGGCATAGGGGAGGGAAGGGGTGCTGGGGGGGGTGCAAATGGAGGCCCCCACCATGAGGGAGGGAGTGGGGCAGGTGGCTACTTCAGAGGGCACAGAAGGGGTGGGGAGGTGCACACCCCTAGGGGTGGCATGTGCCCCCTGGATTTGTGTGTGGGACAAGGGCAGGCTGCCTGCTCTGGGCTCAGGACCAGAGGCTGTGCTGGCCTCTTCCTGGTGGCGGGGGGGAGGCTGGGCCAGGGCTGGGCTTGAGGTGGGCTCAGTTGTGTGGGGTGGGCGATGGCAGTAGTAGTACTGGGAGGGCTGGCTACAGGGGCCTACAGGGAATTTGGGGGTGGCTATAGCAGCCCAAGCTTCTCCCCTCCCTCCCCCATGCCACCCTGGCTTGGGGCACTCCGCTCTGTTGCCTTTCCCTCAAAAGCCCCGTGCAGAGTGCCCTGAGCAGGGTTGGTGCTGGGGGGAGACTTGGAGGGCTATAGCCTCACCCCGTAGCCACTGCTCCCAGCACTGCCACTGCCAGTGCCCACCCTGCACAGCTGAGCCTGCCCTGAGCCCAGCCCCAGTCCAGACCCTGCACCAAGAGGAGGCTGGTGTAACCCCTGGCCCTGATCCCAAAGTGGGCAGCTCGCCCTCACCCCTTGCACAAATCTGGGGAAGCCCATGCGGGGCAATGCACGCTGTGCTTCCTCGTTCCTTGGCAGGGAAGTGAAAGCCCTGGCTTTAAACTTGGTGCCATTTTTGTCTCCCTGCTGCTGATTAGCTGAGGGGCCCTGGCAGCGCTGCTGCTTGCTTCCCACCAGCAGGGAGAGAGAAATGGCATCAGGTTTAAAACTGCAGCTTTTGCTTCCCTGCTGATGAGGCTCAAGCTGCAACTGGGGCCTTTGATTGACAGCCCCTGGGCCCAGGCCCCACTGGCCCATGCATTAATCTGCCTAGGCAAAACCCCCCCACAGTCCTTACTGATCTGACCATGGGGTAAAATTCCTTCTTGATGCCCAGGTGATCGGTCTGAGCCTAAACGGAGGAGCAAGACCCTCCACCCAGGAATGTCCAGCTTCAATCCCTAATGTACTGGGTGGTACCATGCTGATGGCACCATGCTGCTCCAAGTGGGCTATCTACTGAACTGGAGAAAGTGGGTCTGCTTTAGTGCAGCACAGTATGCACCCTCCTGGCTCAGGAGGTAAAGCAAGTATGGCGTGTTCCAGCCTGGTGCCACCTGGCACAGCAAGTCAAGGATGCATGTAAACACACCCCTGGTTCTCTACTTCTTAGGTCAGAAGCATGGTTTTATGTAAAAACAATGCCAGATACTATTCACATATGACAATGCTACTTATATGTATAGAACACTTCATCTTGAAATCACAAAGCCAGTGGTCCTCAACCCCTCCATAGCTGTTCTGAATTTAGGGGCACCCCTATTGGGAACCATTGGGATAGACGAATAGAGGAATACAAATTGCTTTTTTTTTGGTTTAAGTAATCTAGATTTCAAGTGAATTGTGTTTATTAAATTTAAGAAAACAGGGTTTTTTGTTTTTTATTAAATGTTTATTACATAAACCTGTTTTTAAAAAGACCTGCACAGAACAAGCCTGGGAAGCTCTGATTCTTCCCAGGCTCTTTACAAATCAGGGCTTCCTGTGCTGAATGTGTGGGACCAGCAGCTCTGTAAGGCAATCTCTGACAGTCCACATCTGCCTACCTTAGCTGGGGGAGCAGTTGTCACTGTGATGGCAGAAACAGTCCTTGTCAAAGATGCTAGCTCTGTAGGTAGGGCCTAAAGGGGTCATCACAGATTCCACCTTCTTTTTGTTTTTTAGCTTTTTTTTATAAACCCACCTTTGTGATCACTGTGGCAGCTTAATGCTGGGACCTGCCAGTGCCCATGCAATGCCCTTCCTCATTACCAGTGCCCATGTAATGCACCGCTCATTACATTTTGCAGCTGGTGGTGCTGTGCAAAGATGAGGGCATTTCCTGCTCCTGCTTTCTACTTCCTGCACCCTAGCATAGTGAAGTCATTGAAGCCCTAGTACAGTGAGGTCACTGGGCTTGTGCCCTGCTTCCCACCCTTAAAGGTGCATGGCCAATTGATGTGTTCAGAGGAATTAGTAATAGACTGTGAGTTCTGTGCTGCTTGCTTTATGCTCAAATAGCTAGACAATGCTGCTGCTCCCTACCCAAAATGCTTGATAAGCAGCAATGAATTGAGAATGCAAAGGCATGCATTTTAAAGCCATGAGCATAAAGATAGAAGCTTAAAAAGCAATTCTAAACTTAACTGAGGGTGATAACTAATATAAAGGTTCTGATAGCAGAGAAATTATCTCTGTTAGCTGGTCCCTCAGTTAAGCATTGCTGTATTAGTTATGTCAACCTTCAGTTCAAATGATTTCTTAAAAGAGTAGTAAGGAATTACAAGGAGTGAGTGGTGTTTTACTGTTTTAGCTTCCTTAAATGTGAGAGAAGGTTAGAGACTAAGGCCATTAGAGTGACTGTAGATTGTCACCGGAGAATGGAGGCTGTCCTTGAAAACCTTTGGAGCCAATTGCTGTTGACTTTGGTCTTAACTCAAATGCCAATATCTGCAAAACGTCTGTATATCAAATGACATGAAGGAACACTATTGGGAAGTAATTAAAAACTACAGAGGTACATGAAAACACCGTGGGGCCCAGTTAAGTGTTACATAGCCAAATGAGGATTCCCCTTCCTGTAGGGAATACTCCAGCAGCATAGCATATTTGACTGCCAGAACAGCCCCGTTGGAAGCTGTTGCAGGTGATCATAAGTTGGACTAGTCCTTATGTTGCCCCAAGTGACTTTTGAACTGAGCTGGATCCTAACCAGGCCCCAGATTTTGGGGGGATCCTAAAAGTGATGTTCCTTTGACCTAATCCTTAGTTTTGGCACCTTGTATGATTTATCCATGTTCAAGTAACGGGCACTTTAGCTAATCACAGTAACTGCACCTTTTGTTCCGGAATTCTAGTGCCAATTACATTATCTCAGCTGCTTTAAAGTATTGAGAAGAGGAGAAATAGCACCACTACAAAAATGTTTCAAGGGCAAATGAATTTAATCCAATATAAAGACAATAGCAGAAGACATTGATGTGTGAATTGCGGCCAAGAGGTAAAAGAGAGGGAAGAAAAAAGATAAATTGCAAAAAAGGCTTTATTATAGCAGAACCCTGCAGAACACAAAGAACCTCCTTCTAATCTCTCCCTGGTCGTACTCTGGTGTAATGGAGAGTGGGCTCCTGTGCAAAGAGCTAAACAACACAGGAAGGATGTTTGCTACTATACAAAACAAACACTGGTCTCCGGAGAAGTAAGAGAGAAACTAAAAGGGGGCAAGTAATAGCATTTCATGTTTCCAAGCTGACAAGAATCACCCTTTGATCAGTTTTATCAAAAGCTGCACTGATTGTCTGCAACTAGCTTTGCTTTTGAAAATTCTCAGCCTCCAGGGTTATATTTTGTTATCTACTAAATCGGAAGGCAGCATAATGAAAGGGTCATTGGAAATGGATTTAGCCAGGGCCCAATCCTGCTAGATGCCAGGTTTTCGCAGTGTAAGGGATGTGAAGGGTTCTCAGCACCTTTCTTAAAACTTCTGAACCACACGTTCAAAATGACAGGCAACTCGCATCTGGGCCTGATTTGTCAAAAGAGCTCAGCATGGTTAGGTACCTGGATGAAGGACCAGACTGATTTATAACCAGCACCCGGCAGCTCCTACCAAGAGCAACGAGAGCTGCTGGATGCTGGCGCTTCGGAACATATGGTCCTAAATATCATCACCCAGAAAAGGAGGAGAAGAACAGAAGTGCACACATATGAGCCTGCATGAGTAATATTAGCATCACCCTGTCACTGATATTTTCTATCTTGTCAACCTTCCTGCTTCGGTACTTAGATTTGCAATTCCACTCAGATAGATAGGCTCTGACTATGATTAAATTAGATATATATTTTTTGATCATTTTATTCTATTCAAGTCTTATGGAGGAGACAGGAAATATAGATATTTAGGCTGATGAGCAGGTATCATGTAACCTGACATGTACTACGGAGTACTGTGCACTTCTTCATAAAGGAGTTTTTTGATTCCACAATTTAAGATATTTGTTTCCTAATTCTATAGCTTCAGGAACATACCAGGTAGCTTACCATTTAGGTAGCAGCATCCTGAAGACTAAAACATTACCATTCTGCTTTAAAATTAAAAGGCAATATCCAACCATGTTTGACTCCTTTTTTATTCCTTTCCCACGGATGACTGATGGTCCTTACAAGGTACACAGTAATGGACACACTGTACCTGGTATACTGCTATTGCAGTGCTTTGTATGCTAGAACTGTGTTCTCTGAAACCTCTACAAATATTCAGGATCCTTCTAGAAGACCTCAGAGAACTAGCTTGGAAAACACAGTTCCTAAAGAAAAGACTGAGCTTCTGAAAGGGAAAGTTAAGGGATGACTGATGAGTCTGTAAGTACATGCATAAGACATAGAAGTTTTGATGCTAGACGTATGATGATCGATATTATACTTCTTCAAGCTAACCAACAAGGTCTCCAAGATGAAGCTAAAAAATTCAGACAAAAAATAAAACAGAATTTTGAAACAATGAGGTTAATTAGCTACTGCTGGGAAAAAAATCATTCCAAGGTTGCGATGGATTTTCTCCAAGTGTTTTAAATAGAGATTGGATCCTCTAGCTCAAGCATAGCTATTGGTCCTGATTTAGGAATTTAATTAATTAACACAGGGAAGCCCTAGGGCCTATTTTATTCCAGTGAATGTGCTAGAGCGGGGAAGATCTTTTCAGGTCTTGCCACATACACAAGGGTCAGAGAGAGGGACTAGACACCAGATTGACAGGATCCTTCACATCCCCGTAACCTGCTGGGAAACATGTTATACATCCTACCATCCCTTGCCATAAATTAGCATACATTTCAACCACATTGTGTGTGTTCTTCACATTTCCCTTGAGTATGTGACCCACAAAGAGCAGGTTCTCACTTTTGGCTGCATAGTAACAAATGAAAGAACTGATAGCATCTGCTTTAAACATACACAAAGAGATCCTTGAAGATGCAGTAGGCTTCTCCGTTGTTTCATTGATCAGGCGCCTCTTCTGCATTGTAAGTCAGAGCCCTCTGTTTTGAACTAGTCTGTGTAAAGGACAAAAGAAAAGACATTAATTATGTTTCTGAATCACTGGCATCAAGCTGCACAGATCTACCCTATCACCTCCTCCTCTTCTCTACACTATCAGTAAGATTAAGGCCTGATAGGAGCAGTAAGCTGTTGTCTCTGCAGAGAAACTGAGAAATGTGTTTCATTCAAAACACCCAGTATACTAAGGTTTCAGATTTGTAAAATACACCCAGAGAGCACAAACACCCATAAACAGAAGCACAGATCTTCACATAGACACACATGAAGGGCAAGGGCCATTTGGCCAGGCGTGTGCAAAGAAATGATGGGGCTCACAGCGTATCTCTAGCCCCAATGACCCATTTACAGCTGGGTAGCATCCGGGAAACCTTTTGGGGTAAGCGAAAAGCAAGGCTTGAACTTTGGAGCAGAGCAATTTGCCTTAGTGACAATGGCACCAGACTCTAACTAGACACAAATGTCACTTTCACTTATTTCTCCCTCCACTCCTTCGCAGGCACAGGGAGCTTAAAAGAAAGCCCCTTGTGTGCAATCCATATCTTTACTGAGTTTTTGACTGATTCTCCATCAAAACTAAAATGCGTCTAAAGTATAATAAGTTATAAATCTGAGTAATTTCAGTGCTACTACCAAAAACGATGCCAACTTGCTATATTAAATTGTAATTTACAATTAATATATGAGCAGACGCCTTAGTTGAATGTAAAATAAATGAGAGTCATTTTATGAAAAGTGACTTTATTGTTTATTCAAACGCTAAAATCAAGATCTCCTTGGTATTTGCAAGCTTTTAATAAATATAACACAACAAACAGTCAACGTATCTAAATGCTTCCATTGGGAATGTTTTGCTCATTTAGCAAACTACCAAGTGAAAATAAAAAGCATGAAACTCTTAGATACAGGCATGTGCACCCATAGAAAGCACATACTGGTTAATAGCCAACTCTCTGAAAGGAAACCTGAAAACATCAGGAGGACCAACTGCTCGCAAGATGTTTCTTCAGGAAAAAAAGCTGGCGGGCTTGCTTGCTTTTTCAAGCTGTACAAAGATCTAATTGCAAGATTATATCTCACCTAACAATTTTTGCCTACAGACAATGAGGCAGAGATAAAATGTTGGTCTTGAAGGCTGAGAACCAGGCATACATGTTGGCAGTATGCCTCCCTCCCCCCTGTGCATCTTTATTCAAAGGCTGATACAATAAACCTCTCAGACCTCAGGGTGGGGGTGCTGTTGATGGAAAAGTACCGTTTACCTGGAGAGGTTTTACCATGTTTGCAAATTCATACAAGGCTCATATAGACATCAGTAGAAGCTGTACATGTATAAATGGATGGCAGTACAAAAAGTTAGTTTTGCAAAGGGCTGTGAAAAAGCCAATTCCAGCCATGTAAGATTTTGTATTTTCAGAAAAAGTAAATATCATAAAGCCCAAACATAGACAGGCAAAGTCTTTATCCAGCAGTAGGTAACATTAGCAAACAGTCCCAAATGCACCCTTCCTTTTATTTTATAGAATGCACACATACGGAAACCACAGAGATGTGTAGATATACAGTGCACACAGGCCCACATAACCCAACGTTAAAGGGAATAATCTCTTTTTCCTAGGAACAGAGTATTTAATTGTGTGCAAGTAAAACAACTTTCTTCTACCAGTTCCTAGCAAAGTTATATTTTATTATTACTCTTTAAATGCCCATAAACAGAGGTAAATGTGATCCCAATGCAAGGCAAATCGTGGGAAAGTATGCATAGAAAGGAGATCTTCTGGCCCAATTCCTTGCTAATGGATTACTTGTTTGTTCTTCAAAGAAAAGTGCAAGCAATATTCACCTTCCTTTACACCAGGGGTGGGCAAAATATGGCCCATGGGCTTCGTTCAGGCTGCCAGGTGACTCCATATGGGCTGCAGGACCTCTCCCAAAGCCAAAAGACAATTATCACCAGCCCTGGCCTTCACCTGCCCCTCTGAAAGCCAGCACCTCTGTACAGGAGGTGCCAGCACCTGCTGCAGCATGAGCTCCAGCTCTGCTTGCTAAGCAACAAACCCCCAGCCCAGCCTGGCAAGGCTCCACCTGCACCCAGCCCCACGGTGGGGCACAGCAGAGGCTTTTGCTTGGTGACCCTATGACTCTTTGTTTCCCAGACCTCCTGCCCTACATGAATGGAAATTCAGGTACGGGCCCCATTGAGCCAGGGGCCAGGGACTCCCATTGGGGGAAATGGAGCTGGAGCATGGGGAGTCATGTGCTATAGAGCTAGGTCGAGCTGGCCCCACATGCTACCAACACATGGGTGGGAATGGAAGAGCTGTGTGCCATGGGGCCAAGTGGGGCTGCCCCTGCACACTGCCACCATGTGGGGCCAGCAACTTGGGTGGGAATGCAAGAGCTGTGCGCTATGGGGCCAAGTGGGGCTGGCTCTACACACTGCCACAACATGGGGCTGGGGACTTGGGTAGGAATGTGGGAGCCATGCTCTATGCTACCATGTGGGGCCAGAGACTCAGTTGGGAACATGGAGGCTGTGAACTTTGGGGCTGGGAGGAACTGGCCCTACATGTTGCCACTATGTGGGGCCAGGGCTCCGGCAGGAGTGCGGGAGCTGTGCCCTATGGGGCCTGTGGAGCTGGGCCTGGCTGGCCCCATATGCTACTCTCACGTGTGGCTCTGGCTACCCTCCTTCTTCCCCACACACATACCCCAACACATAAATCTCCCCACACCCTCACACATCCCATCATACCCACATACATACTCCCCCACACAGACAAATACACTCATACCCTCCCCCTGGCCATACCCACACCACCCACCCCCACTATACCCACACCACCCACATGCACCCCCAGTCCCCAACCACACACGTCCCCAGCCACACACCAGACACGCCCCATCCACCCCCCACATACACTCCCCTACCCCCGTGCACACAATATGCAAGATTAAGACTTTATTTGGAGTTATTATTCAATTGCCTCTATACACACTTGCACGCACACTCAAATCAGGACAAAATATTTTTGTAAATACAATTAAAATATAGTAGATATTTGGTTTTTAGTATAGGATTTTTTTTCTAGTTCCAACATGGCAAACCCTCCCCCCCAGCTTCCAAAAGTAGTACTACTGGGGCAAGGGGAGGGATGTCCAGTGGCAAAGGTCAGAGGTTAGGTGCAAGAGTTCTGGTTGGTGACCAGGGGGCAGGATGCCTGTCAAGGGGTGGAGCTACTCTTGTGGCCCTTCATAGCTCACCAAAACTGGTTAAGCAGCCTTCAGCTGAAATAATTGTCCACCCCCCTTGCTTTACATGGTCTTACATGTACCATTTTGCATGTGCTTGCCACAGACACAAATACCTATGGTCTTTGTTAGAGGATAGAACTGATTTTTTTTTCAGGTATAATTAATTGATCACACTTGTATAAAGCCTAAAACCACAGAGCTAAATGTACAGATTGACTTATCTCTACCTCATTGCTACCTACCTGTGACCCAGCCAGAAGTCCTTGTTGCCCAGAAAAGGAATCTAACAGACTTCAGAAATGTTGTCTTGGTGCTAATAGGTGAAAATATTGCACAACTGGCATATAAAAATGCCTTTTAAGAGAGGGTGTGTTTTTCAACAAGACTGGTTGATTAAAAATAGAGATGCCCAAAGGGCCTTTATTGAAATGATCCCTACCCGTATTCACATGGCACAGGATGCAGTAGTATATGGGCCAGGTTTGTGGAAATAAGGAACCCCAGAATCAAGTCATGAGAGCTGCACAAATGCAACAACTGATCATGAAAATCATCACAGGCTAGAGTAATGGCAGACTAGGTTAGGGATTATTTAGGGAAGCCAGATGCTAGGGTGGTAGATTATGAACATCCTGTGGCAATTTTTAAAGCCATGGACTCAAGGTGCCTCTCGACATACACAAATTGTTAAAAGCATGTTATAGAAACTAGTATCGTGCCTTATATGTTTTTTATGTCAGCTGCTGGATTTTGTTTTTTGCAGAGGACTTAGAAAAATTTAAACACCAACAGCTTGAGAGATACTCATGGATTGCAACTGGACTGCTTTTGTCCAGACTTGAAACCAGATGCTTGACAAGATGCTGAGTGAGAAGGTGTTGTTAACTGGATAGACAGCATATTATGATCTAGCTTGGAAGGAATTTGGTGTTGAACCAGTCCCAGTCTATGACAATAAAACCCTTGCCTTTTTTCTCTGTTTCACACAAAATAGCGTAGTTTAAAAACAGGTGCCTCATGATGGAGAGAGACTGCCTGATGAGCACTGACATAAAGTGGAAGAGAGAGTGAGAGAGAGAGAGAGAGATACCACCTTCTTCTCTGACATGCTCTTTGAAGGTATTTGAGACAGTTTCAGGGACTGTTATCTGCAGTTCTTTCATTTGTTAGTGTACAGCCACAACTCAGAACCTGTTTTCAGCAATGCTGTTGCATACAAGCTGGTGTGAATATATGTTTGAATTCACTGGAATAAAGTAATAATTAGGGTCTTATATATTTTGCTAAAAAACATAAGACAAGTGGAAGGGGTATCTGCCAATTGCCATTCTGAGCTTTTAAAAGTTTGATAGCACCGTATAAAAATCCTTTTCAGTGAAGATCAAGGTGAAAGCTTGTATAAACCCTATTTAAAAACAAATTCTGTACTCTTATCTTAAGAAAATCGCCCCATTTTCATAGCTGTTTAGTTTAATAATTTAGGTGGTGGCTTTATTACAGGGGTTTTCCCCCATCACTGGAACACAGAGCTATTATGAAGATGTATTAAAAAACCCTCTTTTTGACTTAAAGTTCAAAATAACTAAGAAAATCAATGTAAGAGTTTTTTCAAGGGCCACAATGCTGGGAAGATATCCTCGTGTGTCTAAAATTCAGTGCAGATACTTGATTAGACTGATAGGATTTTACATTATCATAGTTCCAGTTGCATTATTCTAGCCTTCCTCCTACATCTTTGTACCAGGACTTCCAGTTAAGGTACAACTCGGGTGACTGACATCTTGATTGTTTAGCCTTAAATCTGACATCTACCAAGGACACTGCATTATTTGATAGTTCTGTTAAACTCAAAGCAGCTACCTGGTTTTCCACCATCTGAGAATCGGCCCTTTCATCTGCCTCTCTTCTCCATGGAAAGCATCACGTTCTTGTGACATGCTACAATAAAACATCATTCTCTTAGTGTTTGCTCCACAAACTGGCTCTATTCATTTGATGAATATTTGATGATTTTCTTTTTAATTTCTACAGAATGTTTATCAGAGCTGCTCTTGTTCAATCACATTTCAAGAACACAGATTTTCACATTATTAGTCTTTTTGGAACAAACTTTGTAACTATTATAACAATATTTAGATTTCCTGTAAAGCTGAACTCCCGGCTGTGGTTTGTCGGTTACTTTTCTCAGTGCCCTTCATTTACCAGTACAGAGCAGCCGTACTCCAGCTGATGTAGAGCTGGATTTTACAAAGTGCTGAGAAATGAGGGCTGCTTTTGAGGTCAGTAGGAACGGAGGTCATTCATCTTCTTGTGGGAGATTCTCAGGTCTCCAGGCTGTATCCACTTTGATTCCACATTAAGGGTCTTCACTTAGGCCATGTACAGACATTACACTTTTACCAGTATAAGTGATCAGAACTGGTCTATACCCATAACAGAACAGAAATTCAGCACTCGTCTCTCTCTCTCTCTCTCTCTCTCTCTCTCTCAGTACCATATCCAAACAGGATGTTGCTAACCATGGTCTTCTGCAGATATCTTCTCCTTGAGGCATACACAATTTCCAGTGTCGATACATTCATCCATTTAGATCGACTCTTGACATAAGTCAACTTCTGTCTTCCATGAGCTCTCCTTCCTTCAATCTTTCCTGTTCTAACCGGACTTTCAATTTCCTCTTGCCTCATAATGCGTCCGAGAAACTCCAGCTGTCTCTGTCTGATGTTAATTAGCAGCTTCCTCCTGCATCCTGCACTTAACAAAACATCTTCATTTGAAGTGTGACTTGTCCAACGTACCTTACCTTAAGAACCACGTCTCAGTTGCTTCAATTCTCTTTTCCAATATTGTCCAGCATTCTGGTGCATACACAAGGACTAGTATAACACAGCAATCCAAAACTCTTAACTTCATCCCCATAGAAAATTTACTATTTGTCAATCTCTTTTTCATTTTCGGTGTGCACAGACCGGATGAAAAATAGTGGAACCTGGTGAAAGATCCCACCCCCCCTCCACACCATCACTGGACCAATGTGGATTTTGTTCACTGCCAATTTAAGCTACACTGCTTGCAGAAAACCACATCACTTAGATTGATTCCACCTCAGGCTTTTTGAATGCCTGTATCAGAAGTGGCAGAGTGAAACAGCCCTAATTAGAAGACAATAAATAAAGTACTTTACTCTGCACCAGATGAACATGAGAAACAGCAAAAAGGAACAGAAGGTTTATGCACAAATGCTGCATCGTTTTCCTTCTCTAATGCTCACAATTAAACCTGATAGAGTTTTCATTGGCCTCAAATTATTGTAGAACATAGGTCAAATTCTCTAGGAGTTTTAGCTGCAAAACATTGAGGATACATTCACAAAACAAGGCCATAAATAGTGCTGGTAACCCCTTTTACCTACTGTCCCAAGGGTTAGCACATTCACCCAGGTTGTGGGAAACCCCAAAAGAAACTCTCTCTCAAAGGGATGTAAACCGTATATTTTCCACTTCCCCAGAGATTTCCCTACCTCCCAGGCTTTACGGTATACTGGGTTGAGGTGTCCTGCACTTCTGCTGTTGAAGTTGCTCTACTTTATATAAAATACATGTTTGCTGAGCTCACAGGCAGAGGGAGAAAATATTGTTTGGGAGGGCGGAGTGCACGCACGCACACACACACACACACACACACACCCACCCACCCACCCACCCCACCCAGGAGGTAAGTCTCTGGAGGGGAAGAGGCAGGGGAGAGGGAAGAGGGGTGGGGGAGATGGAGGCCCCCACAGTGAGGGAGGGAGTGAGTCAGGGGCTGGGGTGAATGGGGCCCCAAGGCTGCGGTGGGTCGTGGGATGGGCAGAGCCCAGGCAGTTTGTTCAGGAGTGATGGCTTCTGCTGTTGTGTGCACTATGGAGGAGATATGGGGGGCACATGCCTCCCAGATTTGTGTGCAGGGTGGAGTTGGGCTGCCTGCTGGGCTCTGCACCCCACTGCTGCTGCCCCTGGAGCCACGCATGATGCCATGTGCTTTCCTCCACTGGGCAGGCAGAGGAAGCGGTGCAGTCTGTGTGCAGAAGGTGTGTGGCATCACGTGCAGCTCCTGAGGCAGCAGCAGTGGGGTGCAATGTCCAGTATGGAGCGGCAGCTGCCTCCACCCTATGTACAAATCTGGGGGGCATATGCCCCCTGTGCCTCCCTGGGGTGCACAAAGCAGCGGGAGTCCCTTGCCACCTGAGCTCCGACAATCCCACGGCCCACCCTGGAGCCCCCTGTGCTACCCACCCAACCACCCCATGCCCCATTCACCCCAGCCCTTGTCTCTGGCTCTACCCCACTCCCTCGCTCACTGGGGACCTAGATCTGGTTCCCGTCCTCCCATGCCCCTTCGCCTTCACAGACTTACCTGCTACGCTGAACAGTGCTCCACAGCCACAGGAGTGCAACCTTGGCTGTGTGCAGGCTGCAGCTTTGTGTTTGAGTCTGTGCACATCCCTCCCTCCCTGCTGCAACCACCGGGAGCCCATGTCTGGGTTGCCCTGCCACCACTGCCCTGCCTTTTGGGTGAGGATGGGGCTAAGCCCCATTAGCCCTGGCCTTCTGCCACCTGTGGTTGGGCTGGCAAATGAGAAAAAGTGAATGACTCTAGCCTGGTGGTTAGGACTCCCCACTGGGAAGTGGGGACACCATCCTCCAATCCTAGATCCAGCAAAGACTTCAGCATTTAATGTAAAGAAGAACAGCTCCAGCCAAGGAAATTGTTATGGCAATATCCTGGAATACAAGTGGTTCAAATCCCCTTAAGTTGAGGGAAACAAAACAAGGTCTCCTACATATTGGGTAAAAAGGAGCAAACATTGCCTCCTTTTTCAACTCTGTTATTTGTGTATTCCTACATCCCAAATAAATAACCTTTTAAATTTTTTTTTTCCTTTTACAGTAAAAGACACAATCTTCTTGTTTTGGTCTGACCCAAATAAAGCTGTATTTTCCTGTTCAGAAGCTGGACAATTAAGAAATATATCTGCATAATTCTGCTTACAGTACCTTATCCATTTTTCTCGCGTACCTCCCTCTCTACATGTCTCCTGTGACACCCAGATAACAAGACCTTGATCATTTCTATAAGATCCACATGATCTGCTAGCATGCTGACTGAGTCTGATTTGACAGCCACTTGCAAAACACTTCATCAGGTTGCCAGAAGGAAGTGTTGCTTGTTTGTTGTAGGGTTGTTACAGGCCATGTATTTGCAAGAAAAAAGGTGTGTTACCATGCAGTGGCTAACATATGGTGAGAAAAAGAGGTGAAAGCTACTAAAGATGAGACAATTGTAGTTTTAACATAGACTATCAGTCAACGTAAACCTTAGGCTCCCACGCAGTCTCCCTTGACCAGGTAACGTGTAAAAACTCCCAGCTACAGGTATCTTCTCCAGCACTTTGCCTCTTGTTAGCTGCCATGCAATATGTGCTAGCTAATGATACAACACATTTTTTCTCTTGTTGTGTGGAATTACCCACAGACGGTCACCTGTTTGTAGTATCATGTGCAGCTGTGGCAAGAGAGGGGTAGGAATGAGGACTGTATTAACATTTCATGGGGTGGGTTTTGTTTTTGTTTTTTGGTCGCTCAACATTTGGGAAGAAGTGAGACACAATGAGCAAGATTTGGCTCATATCATGGCATCTTTGTAGGGAATGGCAGATATTAGGTGCCTGCTTTGAACGAGGAGTCTTCAGAAGTCTTAGTTCTCTTTGGTTTTAAAGTTGGGGGCCTGTCTTGGGTAAAAGGGGATGGACCTTCAGAAGGAGTCAGCAGGTACCCTCTGAAAATCAGGCTTTGTTCAACAATGGTAAATAAAGTTAGGCATACAGGGCACTTCTACACATGCAGGGAACCTGCTCTGCTGCACTGGAAATCCAGTGCATCAGAGCAGGCTTAATTAGTTTGCTGGAGCACATAAATTGATGCACTCTGTCAGCTTCACGCATCACGTACATCAGCGGCGCAGCACGCCTCTACGCTGAGAAAATAGCAGCAGTGTGCTTTGAACTAAAACACGTTCAATGTGCTTTAGTTCAAAGTGCACCGCCACCATTTTCTCAGCGTGAAGGCGTGCTGCGCTGCTGAGACGCGTGTTCCCACCGCGGTGCCAGACACTTTTAATTAGTGAAAAGCACCTGGCACTGCATCAGGATCCCATGTAAAAATGCCCACGTAAAGCAGGGTGCTAATGTCACTAGTCACTGTCAAAGGTCTTCAGGTAAGTTTCTACATAAGAAGCAAAGGACCAATTATAATAAAGGCAAACAAAAAGGGATACTTTAGTATGCTAGTGTTGCATGCCTTTGTGCTCAGGTTTCTGACCTTGTGCCTAAGCCCTTAAGAAGTAAGGGTGGGACTGAAACGTCTACCATTGTACAGACTTGTGCAACTGTCACCATTCTTTGAAGTGTGCCAACCTGCTGAGAGTTCAGCAAAAGTCAAGCACTGAACAATATCATCTTATACGGGATGGAGGCGTAAGGTGAAATTGAATTTTTCACACAGTAACACTTTTAGTCAAACAAACTGGATCATCAATGGAGTGTAAGTGCTGATGGGCCATTAGGTCAACGTAATCGGCTGTTGGTAAGGATGCTAGAATCTGTCTTTACTGAAGTGTAAACTCATGCTTTCTTAAATGTTACACACAGTTTTTATAGTACATACAGGACTTGCTTGAAGAAGCGACATTAAGTAGTACTTCAGTACCGAGCAAAAAATCCTGGTGACCATTCAGAATGCAAGAAGTTGTTAGGATGAGCATCACTCTCAGATGTAATGTGGGAGACAGGGACTCATCAACCAAGGACTAGAGACTGGGGACTTTAGTTGACTTCCTTGTACCACCTGCTCTTCAGATGTCAGGCTAGGTGGCTACACACCATCCAAGGGAGATATTGAGTATAACAGAGACGGGATTTCTTCTCAGGGCAATTATAGCCTGACTGCATCTTCTCCCTCCTCCTCCTCCTCCTCATGGGCTATTGGAGTGAGTAATGAGAGGAATGTGTGCAGACCGCACACTTGCAGGCACTGATAGGAGAGGCTGTGAGCAGACTTAGCAGAGACTGTGTTCCTAACAAGCACTCTCAGCATTTTGGGCAGGTTGCAAAACAATTTTGTGCTGTCTCTCCCTGTCAGGGTGCTCTAGATGTGTAACCCATTTCTTTCATCACCTCATTAAGCAGGGGGTTGGCTAGGGACTATTGAAAGAGTTGGTGAAACGATGCTTTGCTAAACTTAAATAGATTTTTCAAGACCAGAAACGACCTCACATGGACACAGGCCAAATAATTTAACCCAGTCACCCTAGGAGTGAGTCCAAGAATTTGTGTTTTACACGACTCTGAATTCCCTCCAGTTTGTCATCATCACAGAAACAAAAAAAAAAGGAGAGGTGATCGCACACGATTAAAGATTTTTTTTCTGTAACAAAAAAGACCTTTGAATCAGTCTGATCCAAATTGCTCCTCTTATCTCCTTGTTTCATAGCTGTCTTGATTTCAGATTCTGAAGCTGCTGCGGCTGGGTGGTTTATATTAATACATCACTTACTGATCAACGAGGTTGACAGAGAAAATCAAGGAGGATGTCAGAAAACAGTAGCATAATTCTGTTCCCAGCTGGAGAGCTCCTCTTCTATCTTGTCAGAGTTACATAGACTAGATATGGGTCACGGGAAACTCACTACACTGACAGTTGTTACTTTTGGGATTAGATCGATATTTGTCTGTTTCCAGGAATTAGTAGAACAACTGCCTGGAGAAATATGTTTTAGAGGTGAATTGCTATCAGTGAAGGATGTACATGAATTTAATTCTGCCTTTCAAAACACCGTTTACTTTTCTAATACTTAAAGCCCTACGCACCACTCACAAGAAATCCTTCAGGTAAAGAGAAAACAAAAGAATACATGGTGGAGGATTAGACATAATATTAGGATGTGAAGTCTTATGTAAAACAGGAAATCACAGTTTCTGAGAGATGTTTTGCAAAGAAACGCTGTACTTGGCAGGGCAGTTAAGTTACCTGTCACTTACACCTTGAAGATCAGCAGAGAAAACCTAATAAATCTTGCACTCGGAAGAATGATTGTCTTTGCAAAGCAGCTGTATGTGCAGCACTATACATGGGGAAAAAAAATGTCAGGTTTGTCACATTCAGTAGCTTCTTCATAAAGAACAACTGGCTTAATTTCAAAGGACCGAGAGTGAATAGAGACCTTTCTTTCTCATTATAAATTATTATCTGCTGTACTCGTCTAAAAATTAATACCCTGCATATGAATATTGTATGTTGTTCTTGGCAGAACCTGAGTGAAACATCTCTCTCCATTGAGGAAGACCCTGGGCACGTCTACACGAGACACTGACTGTGCAGTAACTAAAAAAATACTGCGCAGTAGCAAGTCACAGCACGGGCAGTGCTGCTATGCTACTGCACACTATCATCACCTAAAAGACATTCACTGGCATTACTGAGCAGTAACTCTGGGTATTGAGCATTTATTTACTATTTGTGTGAGCAGTAACGACTGTGCCATAGCATCTCGTGTAGATGTGCCCCCTAAGTAGTACTTGAGCTATTGCAGTGCTTCAGACACTAGTGTATCATGAATTGTAACTGCTGGCAAATGTTGTGTGCATCTGAAACCAATCAGTGTATTGAGGCTAGAGACACGGAGACCTGGGTACAACGTCTGCTCCTACTACTCATTTACTTGGTATCCGGAAGTGGGGAACAGCATTATATCCCCTTTTATTCATGACACTGAACTCCATTCAAAACCACTGCAATATCTGTGCCTGAAAATTGTGGGTGTAAAAAGTAGGTTGGACTGGGGCTGGAGGCATATGCTTGGGATTACCCATTTGTCCTCAACACTCCTTTCAACTTTGCTCTAAATTAACTTACCACAGCTTCTCCCTCTCTTCATAGATATATGTATGGTAATGAGCACATTGTATTACGCTTAAATAACTGTAATTTTAAACATCTTCCTTTATTCCCTCTGTAGTTATACACCTCTGTTTATAATCACGTTGCTATAGAACAATGTTTCTGAGTGTGCATAGCCCTCAGTGTAGAGAGTAAACTTCGAGATGGTAATTAAAAGGAAGGAAAGCAGAAGAAGGGAAAGGAGAAATATAAGTGAAGGGAAAAAAAATCAGAAGAGGAAAAAAAATCAAGAACAGCTTTCCAGTATCTCTTGGGTTTTTGAAGATATTACAGTGTGGTTGTAGTGACATAGAGTTGCTTTTTTATTATACATAACACAGAATTATAATAGTACAAAGCAGTACAGCAACATCAGAAAGTGTACGTGACCCAAAAAGTTTTGAGTTTTGAATGAACCAAAAAAGCATTCTGACTAACATCAGAGGCTAGAGGAAACTTCCTGGGATTAACCAGGCTAGATTAGCGTGCTCTGTGGTTGGAAGCCAAGATTTGGAATATTTAAAGGTATTATTGGCCCAGAGAGAAAACAGTTTCAGGAGCCTAAAATTATCACTTTGTGCCCTTAAACTGTCAGTTTAAAACTCTGAACCTGAAACTGCCAGTTTACAGCCTCTCTGCAGAGTTTGTGCAGTTACATAGAACAGCCAAGAGCCCAACAGCGCTGCCAACTCTCAGGCCCAGGACCCTCAGAAAGCTTTAGGCTTTAATCTTCATATATTTCATGAACTGTTAGGCCTTTCCCTTTCTCATGGATATCAATAATAAGCATTTAGATACAGATCCGCAAAGGGACTTCGGCCTGGCAATGCTGAGCATTACCATGCCTAACTTGTAGGTGCCCAGCTCAGGAAGTAGGATTCCCTAACCCAAGGTAGGCATCTAAATTCCCTAAACGGTGAATGGGATGAGCAAGTTGTCTATGGATGGCATTCACAACAGACAGCATGTTGATCAGGAGAACAACTAAGCTAGCCATTAAGAAACACTAAAAGAAAGGATATAGATGGATAGTTCGGGGCTGGATGGGACCTGAGAGATCATCACGTCTAGCCCCCCTGCTCAAGGCAAGAAAGACTGCTGAGGTCAGATGACCTCAGCGAGGTGTGCATTGTCTTTTGAAGATCCCCAGGGAAGGATACTGTACCACTTTTGGGGGGAAGACATCTGACATTTTCCTTGCCACCCAGAGTTTGATGCCTGTGTGAGACTGGGCTTCACAGCCCCAACAGAGTCTTGGACTTTAGTTGTCCCTTAGGCATGGATGACTGGTTCATGCTTTTCTTTTAAAATTCAGGTGGAGAACGAGGTGCTTACAGTGACAGTGTTCAATGCAACATGCACAAGCAATCCCTGGAACGAGGCCTAGAGCCCAAGACTCCTTTCTCCCAGGTGAGTGCTCTCATCCTTAAAAAGTCATGCTTCCTCTTGCTTGCTTTCCATTTGGTGCCAGTAGGCTTGCACTGCTGGCTCCACGGTGCTACAATCTCAACAAGATGGATGGAAAATGTCCCCTCACCCCCTCACCTCTGGTGACAGTCCCTTTGGGAATGCCTAGTAAGAGAACATCAGGTGCCTAAGTAATTTTCCATTGAAAACGTAGATACCTACAGTCTCTCAGATGTCTAAAACATTAAGTGGGGTTTTGTGAATTGCCAAGGTTCCTAAATCCTTGTTTAAATCTAGTCCTTAATTATTCTTCACCACTAGGCCTAGCAGCCCTCACACAGTTTACTTAGTGCTGTGTGTTTAAGAAATGCCTCATGTTTCTCAACTGGGTTCTCTCCGGTCGATAATAGATGTCGTTAATAGATGTACCAGAGATAGTGACATAGGTATTAGATAGAGATGAGAGCTCACAGATGGGCTACAAAATGGAAAAAATGAAGGGAGTTATAAGGATTCTGAGAGAAACTTGGAAATAAGTTACTTTTTTACTTGAATGCTGAAACCAAGTTAAACAAGACTGTTCAGAGGAGAAAACATGATTAACAGGAGCAGTTTCACCACCATTTGTACCTTTATCCTTGAGGGTGATAGCCATAACCCTCCTGCGTTTTTTCCCCTCTATCATTTGATTTAAGTCTGTTTTTAGTTTAACCTGTCGATCTTTATCTCATTCAGTCCCCATAAAATAGGCAAATATATATGATGATCTTTCATGAAGAAGCAGGTCCCCAAAGGGTCCCCTGAAGCTACTCCAGTCAAAAGGTAGAGCAACTGGAATAGCCCTGGTGCAATTGCTCTCTGGAAGTAATGACTGGAGGATCTATGCCAGGGATTCTCAACCAGGGTTTTGAGGTGCTTTGGGGTGCCACAAGGTCTTTTGAAAGGTGTTAATTGCTGTGAAGAAATAAGCAGGTGTGAGGAAATAAGTGAAGGCTCAGGCTCATCTGTGCCTGGCTGCCACCCCGCCCTCAGTGCCTGGCCTCTCTGCAGGGAAGCAAGCACAGTAATAAATGACTTAGTTTTTGAAATGGGGTGCTGTTCAGTTCACAAAAGTTATGGAGGAGTGCCTCAAATCATATGAGGGGTGTCTTGAGTCTAAAAAGTTTGAGAATCTCAGCTATATGCCATGGTGGATTCTTTGGCCCTATAACCACCTGTTCCCTGCTTTCAAATGCCCTAACTTCTGCTGCACTGGGTGCATCTACACATGCATTTGATCCGGAATCAGTTTACTTGCAAGTAAACCACTCATGAGCAAACGCTCCTGGGCAGGTGTCTACACATGCTGGGAAGCAGGAGCAGATTTGCTGCTAATGGCTGCAAACTGCTCCTGCTTCTTGGGGCCTTGCAATGGGCCCCTTCCACCATCAAGGGGAGCTCTAGGTTCCCCCTGGGTGCTAGCCCAGGGGCTGCCAGGGAGCTCTGGGCCAGGAAACAGCTGTCTTCTGGTCAGGGCTGGGACACTGCACCCTGCCCAGGAGGCTGCCTGCTGCCAGGGCAGCGACAATGTCCCCCTGCCCCAGCAGCAGGGAGCTCCTGGAACGGGCTCCCTGATCAGGGGCAGGGGACTTGGAAAGAGCTGCAAGGGATGGGCACATCCCAACTCCCTGCCCCATTCACCGGTGGAGCAGCTGGCTGCCCCACCAGCGGATCAGGGCAGGGGACCGTGCTCTTTCCAAGCTCCATGCCTTGATTACCTGATTGGGGCATGAGTCTGGGACCTGCCCCTGTCTGGGACAGTTCCCAGCCCACACTCCATGATTGCGGGGTTGGGGAGCTAGTTCCCCACTCAGCTCTGTGAGCACAGAGCTGGACAGGGAACAGGCCGGGGAGCCTGTTCCCTTCTCAGCTCCATGCTCACAGACCTGAGTAGGAAACAGGCTCCCTAGCCCCTGCCAGTAGGAAGCTCCCAGGATCTTCTGGCCTGAGCCCCATGACTGCAAAGCTCGGGCTGGGAAGATGAGGATTGCCCAGCTTCCTGCTCCCTGACTGTGAGGCCAAGGTGGGGACTCGGAGATAAGGATCTCCCAGCCCCTGCTCCCCAATCACAATCTTGGAGCAGCGGCTTGAAGCTCCCTGCACCGGGACAGGGGGACATAGTGCCTGCCTCAGCTCAAGTGGCAGAGCCCGGCCTGGCAGCAGGCAGCTTCTGGGAGCAGGGAGCAATCTCTGGTGGCAGATTTGCTCCCAGTCAGGTGTCTACAGGAGCACTACTGTGCCATTACTAATCATGAGTAAATTTGCTACTTGCATTTGCATTATGATTAGTGAGGTTTACTGTGCAGTAAACATTTGCACATATAGACATGCATGCTTACTGCACAGTAAAATATGCTGCTTCACAGTAAAGTGTCTTCTGTAGATGCACCCACTGAGCTCAAGGCCATGATAGATATAGGTACCAAGTTGTGTGGTTATTTCCAGAGCCAAGGCCCAACTGCACCTCTTATACCTCTGCATTTCTGCTTCCACTGCCAGAAGAGGAAGGGAACTTCCTGGCTTGGGCCCTAAAGACACCTAAGAACTTAACTGTAAAAAATCGTTAACAATGACTGAATCAGGAATTTGAACAAACACCATCTTTTCAGATGAAAGGACAGTATTTGTGTTAATGTAGGCTATAATAGATGCCCCGTTTTTAGGCTAAGGAGAGGAACAGTAATATGAGCAGTTATACCCTCCTCAGCTGCTTTTTCTCTCTTTGACTAGATATGTAATGATTTTACAATGATCCATTGCTAATACCACCGATCTGTCTTTCCACTATTGATAGCAAGTGAACATGCAGGGTCAAAGGTGAACAAATGGATTAAAAATAATACTGCGCAAGTAATGTTGCATGCACTAATATTATATGCTTCATTGCTTCTTTGGTTATTCATTCTCTACACCTGTCCTCTGGGACAAAATCAATGAGACATTTTATGTTATGCTTCAAAGTCATCATAAATTGTTTGCTTTTTGAAGCAATATTTTTTGTTCCTTCTTTTGGTCAACAAAATGATCTGCTGAAGAGCTCAGTTTTTCAGCAGCAGTCAACAATGTATCAATTGGGGGTTTTTTTAATAATAATAAAAGAGCCCCAAAAGTGCTACATTAAATACCACAGAACTCCCTGCAAAGAGGGGTGATAATCCAGAAATCCCCCACGGTACCCTTCTTTTAAAAAAACCCAGCAATGTCAAGCGTTATTTATAGGATTTGTGTGACAACAAGGTGTCCCTGTATAATTAAAGCCTCTCTGAAGATGTGTTCAGCAAGACCTCCTGCTGTCAATTAGCTGCTCGAATGGTCAAGTTTCCATCTAAAGGATGTCAAGTGAAGCTTTTCAGGAAACAAGCAGCATTGTAGTTGACCCCTTCCACCCCAGGAAAGCTGTTATCATCCTATTTCTTGCAGTGCAATACCTGTAGTGCCGTGTTGTGCACCTTTATCAACACCGATTTCATTACAAACATTACTCTTGTCCTTTGTATCACAATAACGTCTAGAGGCCACAAATGAGGTGAGGGTCAAGTGTTCCCAGCACTGTACAAGCAATGTACAATCATTAGCTTGTATAGCACCTCTCAGCAGTAGTTCTCAAAGTGCTTTCAAAAGGAGGTCAGGATCATTCTATTTTATATGTAGGGCAACTGAGGCCAAGGAAGGTGCAGTGTAGCCAATGTTACTGAAATGACCAGAGACCGAGCACGAGAACCCAGGTTGCTAGCATCCAAGCTTAGCATCCTAACCACTCCTGCTCCCAAATTTTACAAGGCAAACAAAATGTTGGTGAAAGAGGCAAAATAGGCAATCGTCGCACTTGTATGGAGTCCTGCGCAGAGAAGTGAAAAAATTTTCACCAACATACATAGTATGTCAGTAGCAAAACTAGCAGGGGCCAGAAACCTAGGTACACTGCCCAGGTACACTGGGAATTAAGATGTTATTTTGGGAGAAGTATAACTGAAGCGTATGCAGCAACTGGGTGCATTATTAACACAACTATGTCACGGCAAGATCTCCTGGGATACAACTTGGCTCCTTGTAAGTGTATTTAACATAAAACGGCTGATTGAAAACTGGAGTTGGTAGCTCCCTTCAGTACAGTGCCACGTCCAGGGAGGTTGGGACAATGAATTGTGTTGTATGAACAAATGGTAGGCAGTGCACCCTTGAAAAGCCCAGAAGGCTTAAAGGTCTCACAATATATTCAGAATATTATATGATGATGAGATGTGCTGGCTCCTATTTTGCTTACTATTCTTATTCTTACAGTACTGAGTACATTCTTGTCTATAATATTTGTTTTGTGTGAATTGTTCAAATGCATTAACCCTCCCTGGCTTTTGGCACTGGGTACCTATAGACGCTGTGGAGATACTTTCATTAGTAGCTTTATCTGAGGGATGAATTTTGCCCATACTCTGTAAAATAGGTAAGTATTTGACTGAAATTAGCCAAATCCTTTTGAGGCTAATGGAGTGCTTATGGGCTCTGGCAAGTTAGGCCTATGTTTAATTTGCACTAATCTAGCCAAGACTGGGGAAGCATGAAATATACTCTACAGGAATAGCTCTGTTTTCTTTGAAGTCAGTGGCTTAATTCCCCTGGTCTCTGATGGGAGCAGGATTGGGTCTTATGTGGCATTTACTCCTTACTCTAGGCAGAAGTTTTTGTAAATATTAATTCATGTAGAAAATGCCAGTGTTCGGAGTATAGCAAAATCTTGCCTACCCCTGGGTACAGGAGAGCTCATGTTTGAAAGCAGAGAGCCCTGCACCATGCAGAAAACAGCTTGAATACTGAAAAGGCTTTGGTATTCATTTAAAAAAAATGTTTTATATATGGCTGTATGTATAGAAGATATATTAGGGGCTTAATGGCAGAAGAAAGGTAGGACAAAAATGCTCCTTACACAGGAACCAGCAAATATAAAGACCCAACAGAAAAAGAAAAAAGAAAAAAAAGAGCTGGCCCTTCACATTTGATGTCTGATTGTTGCACATGTGTTCAGCTCTGGATCCTGCCAGCTTTGAGGTCAGTACCAGATCCAATTTACCTTTCAGCCCAGCCTTCAGAAGCAAACATCTTAGGGCGATACTGTCAGTTCCTGAAACATCCCAACCCAAGAGAGATGACTACATCCAGCAGAGGGCACTTGAAAAGTGGTTTTTAGATTGGTCTAGCATGCAATTCTTCAGCCAGATAAGTGACTGTTTCAGTTTATCCTTTTGACAAGAGCAGAGGTTTTCTATTTTATACAGTCACAAAAGGTGAACAGGTAGCATTTAGAGGGAAGGCAGCTCCAGCAGTGATTTGGGCACAGAGAAATAGGGAAAAAGAAGAAAAAGAATGCTTGAAATGATCCCACTTAACCATCAAGTAACTGTTATTATGGTACAAAACCAAATTGATAGGCTGCCTCCAGAACTCTTTGATTTGTTCCTGCAGCCAGGTGACGATGCCGAAGCTGAGAGTTACTAATAATTTAGATGTTGCAATAGAGAAGCACATAGGGGAGCCAGACAGGCAAGACCAGCAGCCTGAAAGTGAGCTTCCTACGCCATGGGAAAGGCACACTCTTTAAAAGAGTAAGGAAATCTCTTTAAGGAAGCTGTTGTCAGATGCAGAAGAGCTGCTAAAGGATTAACTGGGTCCTGCCTACTGGGGTCCTTTTGTAACCCCAGAGAAAACATTATTCATTTCTTTTGAACTTTCTTTTTGGGTCAATAAGCAGTGCCTGAAGGTTTTGTTTTATTCCAGTTACCTTGGGGTTTTCCTGTTATCCAGCATAGGCTTACAGTTCCTTTAGGGTGAAGGTTCAAAGCAGGCAGGGCTGCTAGCCTCGCCTCAGTAGGATCAGCCCAGGAATGCAATCAAAGAAATTACACTGAACAAAGGGCTTGCTTCCCCAAGTGCGGCATCCTTTCCGCCCAGCTAGTATCGAACACCCAGCTCACTGGCATGCATATAGCAGACATCTGTATTCCCCATTGCTCCTCCTCTCACCATTTCCTCAGCTGGATCCACCTAGGGAAGAGCAGCCTGGACCTAAGGAGATGGTGAGGCCCCAACTATTCTTAGGCTCTTTCTCTCTCACAAGACAGTTTCTTGAGGCACTTTCCATGATTAGCATCAGCATATTATCTCCAGCCATTTCTAGCATCAACTTGAAAGTTTTCCTTTCCTCTTTCTTTCCTTGAGGATGGGTATAAACAGGTATGTGCAGGAATGGAAGACACAACCTGGGGCAGCTAGGATGAGAAGAGCACTTACTTCTCTCTGATCATCTTGCAGATGGGCAGGAAAGAGCCAGTGTTGGAGGGAAGGAAGCTGATTATTGTGGGCAAGGTATGAGCAAGGACCAAGGTGGAAGGAGCGATAAATCCATAGGTGGGTTGTACTGACGAATTAGTTACATAATTGGGCTTCTGACAAAGCAGGCCAAAAGAAAAAGTTGTCTTATAATTAAGGGTAGAAAAAATTACAAAAAACAGCTGACCTGATCCCTTAGCCTGCAGGTAGACAGAACTGCATCAAACACAATGGGAGCTTTAAAACAATATCTAGTTTTACAGAGGAAAGAGCGATGGAGTATGAGAAACTCTCTGTCCGTGAAATGAGCAATCTAACTAAAACAGACAGTCCTGAAAACTATGAAGATTGGCAGATGAAAGAGTGACTGATAATTGGAGTACAATTCTGACCTGTTCTTTAAATATTTTGAGGTATAGTCTTAAAAGTTTGCGACTGTAAAAGGTTGGCTTACTGTTAAAGTGATCTGATGGATTCTTTTAATATTATATATTCCCAGGTAGTTAGGTTTCACGGACAACATTAGTGTTACAACTACAAGTATCGTAAAAATGAATAAAACATTAGTACAATTCACTTGATTTGGTGACTTTAAAAAATGATGTCATATCCCGAATACCTGGGGGAGAGAGAAAAAATAAAGAAAGAAAATCCTCAAAAATAAAAACTTCAGGAATAATAATAAAGACAAATCATCACTAGATTATAGCTGTGTTTCATCTTAACCTCTTCTTTTAAAATGATCAAAGATGATGTGAGAAAATTAAAGTTCAGTCTGTCATCTGTTTAACATCTAGCACATCTAAACTAGATCTCCACAAAGCATGGTACTTTGGGGGGGAGGGTTAGACCAGCAGTTTTTTGGTGTCAGATAACATACATTCATGCTGACTGAGTAGAGCTCTGAGTTATGAGTCCAGGAGATTCCCAAATCTCAATGAAATTCACCGTAAAAATAACTGGACTTTCCATCTGAGCTTCAAGGAAGCCACCTTTGACTATTGCCAAGGTGGACACATCATGAAACACTTGCATAGTAACTAGGTAAAAAAAAAAAACCATGTTTCAAGTTGTATTACAATGTTAAAGTCAAAGACCAGGTTTCCAGAGAGAACTGTTGAACCCTGAATTTAAATAATGGTACACTTTCCAGTGAACCAGACATGTTTTGAGTACTTGTAGTGGATTTATTATTTGGGTTTTGAAACCGAGGAGAAAGAAATCAGCCCTTGGTTCACTGGAAAGTGTACCATTATTTAATTCAGAGTTCAAAGTTCTCTCTGGAAACCTGGCCTTTGACTTTAACATGGTAACACAACTTGAAACACGGTGATTTTATTTTATTTTTTTTTGCCTGGTTACTATGCAAGTGTTTCACAACGTGTCCAGCTTGGCAGTAGTCAAAGGTGGCTTCCTTGAAGCTCTGAAATTGCAAACACCTAACATTGCAGGTGTAAGTAATCCCTATTTAGAAATGTTGTCTTGCCATAGCTATATTGTAGCTTCAAGCCACCACTTGTAGTGGGAAATGGAGAACAAGGATAAAGAGCCATGAAGCAGCAGGACCTCTAGCTAAAGGACTTCTTGGTATTGTGTGGGTAATTTGAGCGTACAGAATACCGTGATACCTTTTCTTCTCCTGAAGTGGAATCAGGCCCGATACCTTTTAGGGTGCACTGAGACAGGGAAACCACCTGGAAGCTTTTTTTTGATAAGGTGCTGTCCAGATTAAGTATGATAGTGGTGGAGCGATGTAGCTGTGCTGGTCCAGGAAATATGTAAGAAGCAAAGTTATTTTACGGGGTTATACCTTTTATTGGTGTTACAGTTAAAAGGATTTATTGGTAACTTTAAAAGTCACTGGAAATGCCAGGTAACTTTTAAGGAGCAAGGGATTTTAGCTTCTTTTCCTCTTTCTTTATTTGGTTTCCATTCAACAAGCTCTTCCGTAAATAATCCTTTCTTCAAACAATCAAAACACCGTAGCAGATTTTGACTTTTTGATGTCAGTTTACTAAATTGATTTCTAAAATCACATGGACTGACTTGAATGCTAAGGAGGGCGTACTGCCAATGGTATCCATCTTCTTTCTGGCACAGACAGATATATATTTATGTGCAATATCATAATATGTATTGCAACATGTATTCTGAACCTTCCTGTCGTTTCCCTAGAAGTTTTTTTTCCTTGAAATGTCCACTCACTCTTTTCTATTCCTATCTCATTGGACAGGCAAAGGTCAATAAGCTTAACAAAATTAGCATATGCACTTGCCTAGTTTACATCAGTTCAAATGGTAAATACCTCGTTAGAGCTTGCAGTATGTAAGACTGAGTGCAGCCACAAATCTCTTTGATGTTAAAGGCCACCTCGTTAACGTGGCCTTAAGATTCTGCTTGGAACTTCCAAGCAGACCATCAATTTGCAGCTAATGGGGAGTTTGAGGAATGCCTTTTAGCACTGATGTGCTTTTATTATTGACATCATCCTTGACAGACAACGTGTGGAGTAATACAGAGATAATACATTTCCAAATCACTAGGTTCTCTGTAGTGCAACTCCCCATTTTCCTTGTAAAATGATTGAAGAAATAAAGTTTTAAGTTTGTGCATGAAAAATATTCACATGCATGCTCATTTTATCAGGGGTCAGAAATAATAGTGTGTGGTTTCTATGACCCATCACAAGTAATCAGTGCAGCTCAAATACTGAGCATTGAATATCAAAGATAAATTGCTTAAAATCAGTCCACAGAACTCCCAACAAACTTGTGCAAAAGTTTATTGGATGAACTCAAAAAAGAAATACACACTGGGAAATTTGTAATGTCCAACAAGAAAAAAATATTTAAGTAAATTATTCTGTAATAAAAGATTCGTCTCTCCCTGCTCTGATTGAGCATGAATAGTCGCATTCAGAAATTCATGCTGTGGATCCTGAGAAGACCTGGAAATGACATTGTTTGACTGGCAGTTTAGTAGATGCTTGTTGTTATTATAATAATAATAATAATAATAAATGCACAGTATTCTTTTGTGCCATTTGTTGCAAAGACTTTTCTTAATCAAATACCATTATCTGAGGCTTTTGGTGATTGACATTAATGTTATTTCTTTTGTATCAGTGGGAGTCAGAAGTACCAGGATGTGTAATGTAAAGAGAGGCTGTCTGAAATCAGTTCTGTTACCCTGTCACTCTTGGCTGCATTGGCATGTTTTGATACTGGGGTAAGAGCTCCCTGCCAATTAACTGTTTCAAGTTTTGGAAAACATGCTCTAGCTCCCACTTCAGCAGCACTTAACATCATGTACTCACTTGTATTTTTTTAAGGTTTCAGTAGTTTGCTTCAAGCCATCAGAATAGTTGTGTTTGTTTTTTAAGATATCAGAAAGTAGCTCATTCTTTTCCACTCTATTTATGGTATCAAGGCTGTCAACAGATTTTGGATCAGCTCCCATAAACTCTGAAGTTTCAGATGCTGTGGCTTTTTTTAATAACGAGTAAGACACTTTAAACCTATTTATCTTAAGCACTCCTAAGTCTCCTGTCTAAAAACCTATTGGTCTGGTTTAATTCATATTAAGCTTATCTGAATATTTGTATTGCATAATAATTCACAGAGTGCAGCCCTCAGAGCTGGAGTAGAAAGATGCATGCAGCAGGCTCGAAGCTAAATTAGAATGGCTCTTTGGGTTGCTACAGTGTATAGTATGAAAAGGAGGGGTAGGAGGAGTGTGTGACAAATTTCTTTAATTATCACATCAAACATACCATGTGCCAGATAGATAAATACCTCTTTGAATGGATTCTTAAATGTTGCTGCTCAATCCTTTGTCAACCACATGCCTCTCTGGCTCTCACTTAAAAAAAAACCCCGAAAAACAACCCTTAATGAAACTTGTTCTTTATTAATTACAGCCATGGCTCTGCAGACCTGTGTGTTCTGATTAGTGAACTTTTCTGGAAAACTTCGGGGAAATATCAATGCCCTCTGCCACACACACTTCTTAATGCCCAGTGTTTTGCAGATTTTAGTATTAAGTGATCAAATAGATGCTCAAAGCCATTCAAAGTAATTGAATCGCATGATTTGGGACCAGGTGTACAAAGATGTTCACACTAATTATTTAATAATTGAAAACAATAACCAGTGTAGTTAAATCCCTTGCCAATTTTCTAATGTTTATTAATTTAGGCACCTGTGTCTTCTGCATCACTTTCCTTCAAAATGCTTGCAAGGAAATGCATGACATATAAATTTACAATGAATGTGATTACCTCTTGATGCACACTCTAGGTGCTTAAGTGATTAGAAGAGCATTATTGCTTTAATTGCTATATAGATTTCACTCTTTGGAGCCTGATTATCTAATAATTATTTCAATTCTTCTATAGACATCAAGTTGTCAAATTTTCATTCAAATCCCAGCCTCTTATTTTTCACACCTTATTTGACACCTCTCTTTATGAATATCCCCATAAAGGTGTTTATTAATTGTCTTTAAAACTGGACAAACCATTTATAGAATAATAGAAATGAATAAATGGGAAAAAACACAGGTCAATAGTCAGGCTTTTGTGCTGTTTTAATACACTGGTTCTAATTTAACTTGCTTTTATTGTGTTTAGTGCAAGCTGCCTTAAACACCCTCACTGTAATTAATATGATAAATTAGTGTCTTACTGTATTTCAAGTTCAATGTGTGTCATATTTACCATGGGATAGGTATGGGAATACAGAAGTCAAACCTTGCATGCATCCCTTTGCTGCCATTGCTTCACTTAGCTAATTTTAATTATGCTCTATATCTTTAAGGCAATATCTGTCACATTCCTTTATTCTGCTAATGCTCCTGCTTAAAGGAGGTGTACTACAAGTGGGACACTCGAGGTAGGTTAAAATAGCAGCTAGAGTAGATTTTCTGATGTCCTTTTTATTCCCCTGTGACTAAATAGTAGCTTTTGGAAGGAACAAGTTTACTAGAGGGAATTTTCTGTTATTTTCACTTGTTCCCAGTGCTGCTAATTAGCTGTAGATACGATAGGTTCTAAAAAAAAAAAAAAATCTAATAGCAACAGTTTTTACCTTCTATTCCCGCTCTGTAAAGGGTTATTCTGATCCTGGATGTAAATGTGGTCTGCTTCAGTCTTAAAGTCATACAAAACCCTCATGAATATAGCAGAATAAAAACACGATTTAACAGCATGAACAAAATAAATGGGCAGTATTAACTGTATCATTCCAGCAGCCCACACAGCACTCCTAATGCCTTAACAGAATGTGTGAAAGTAAATGAAATGGCAGCATGATTACACTGATTACAGCGGTTCCAAATGTGTTAGGCTACATTCATGCTTCAGTGGGGCTGTAATTATACTTCGAAGAAATGCTGCATGCAGGAAGCTTCATTCTTATGGCATCCCCACTGTTTATTTCCTGCTATTTTGTTTTTAGCAATATAGGCCCTGACCCCACAGCCGGTGTACGCATGTGCGTAACTTTTCATCGAACAAGTCGTTTCAGTGGTAGCTAAAGTCACCCATGTGCATATAAGCAGGATCCAGCCCCATAAACTATTATAAAAAATGTCATATATATTACCAGCTATAATACGCCTCTCTGGAAGTGCCATCAAAGTAATAGGTTTTGATATGATTTAATACATTTTTCTCCCTTGTAGAATAAATCCATTCAGCATTTATTAAATCAGTTGGTAAAGGGTGTGGGAAATCTGGTTCCTCAATATCAAACAGCTCCCTCCTCCACCTTGCCCCTAGGTATTAGTTCTCAACAGAAGAAATCAAAACCTTTGTGATTTGTCTTTGATTAGTGCAGCCTCATGCTGCAAGCAGTACTTCAACAAGAAAGATGAATTTGCTGCTGTTGTTTCTCACTTCCAGGATGTAAGCGAATGGCAGCACCTAATTCTGCAGCCAACCATTTTATTCCATTTAAGAAAAAGGTGTAGAGAACAAAATTGCATTTTGATGTCTCTCTATTTCCTCTCTACTTCAAAGGTACCACCATTTTTACAGCAGGCTCTTTTTTGCCTCATTAGATAATGATGTAGCACCATCAAGAGAGAGTGCTGCAGCAAGATGCCGTCTTGTCTGCACTAGAGATGCTTGGCAAGTGCCCCTGCCTTGTCCATGATGCCCGTTTCCATCAAATCGCTGGCAATTCCACTGTTTTGGGAGGAGTGCTACCCATCATGTAGCCCTCCATTCTTTCAATATTCTGTGTTGCTACAGAGAGTGATATAATTTGCAGAAAAGGCCCAATAATTTCATAGATTTCATAGACATTAGGGCTGGAAGGGACCTCGGAAGATCATAGAGTCCAACCCCCTGCCTGAGGGGCAGGAAGTCAGCTGGGGTCATAGGATCCCAGCAAGATAAGCATCCACATTTCTCTGGAAGGTGTTCATTGTAGGTGCATGAACCACCTCTGGTGGCAGGCTATTCCAGACCTTGGGGGCTCAGACAGTGAAGAAATTCTTCCTTATGTCCAGCCTGAACCGGTCTTGCTGGAGTTTATAACCATTCGACCTTATCATCCCTTGGAGTGCTTTGGTGAACAATCATTACCCCAGATCCTGGTGAACACCCCTGATAAACTTATAGGTGGCTATCAGATCACCCCTGAGCCTGCGCTTTTCCAGGTTAAAAAGTCCCATAGCTCTCAGCCTGTTGTCGTAAGGTCTGTTTTCCTGACCTCTGATCATGTGCATGGCTCTTCTCTGGACTCTCTCAAGCTTCTCCACATCCTTCTTGAATTGAGGAGCCCAAAACTGGACACAGTACTCCAGCTGTGGCCTCACCAAGGCTGAGTACAAGGGGAGAATGATGTCCTGTGATTTTCTTGAGAAGCATCTATGGATGCAAGCCAGTGTTTTGCTTGCTTCCCTGGCTGCAGCATCACATTGAAGGCTCATTTTCATCTTGTGGTCAATCATGACCCCCAAGTCCCTTTTGTCCATAGTGCTAACCAGTGTAGCACTGTCGAGCCTATAAGGATGCTGCAGGTTTTTCCTCCCAAAGTGGAGAACATTGCATTTTTCGGTGTTAAACACCATCAGGTTCTTGTCCGCCCATTTCTTGAGCCTGTCAAGGTCAGCCTGGATCACCCTCCTGTCCTCAAGTGTGGATGCTTTACCCCAGAGTTTGGTATCATCGGCGAACTTGGCCAGTCCGCTTCTGATACCAATGTCCACATCATTAATGAAGTTGTTGAACAATACAGGTCCAAGGACAGAGCCTTGGGGGACCCCACTGGTCACAGAGCACCAAGAAGATTGACTTCCATCAACCACCACCCTCCCGGTCCGACCAAGGAGCCAATTCCCCAGCCAACAGATCATGGTGGACCCAAAGCAGCAGTTGGCCAGTTTTGCCAAGAGGTGATCATGGGATACCAGATTGAAGGCTTTTTTGAAGTCAAGATACATGACATCAATCTTCTCATCAGCCAGTCTGTTGAGAATGCCCTCTTTAATAATCTTTTCTAAGACCTTCCCGGGATAGAGGTCAGACTGATGGGCCTGTAGTTTGCTGGATCCACTTTCCTCCCCTTATTGAAGATAGGCACCACACTGGCCTTCTTCCAATCTTCAGGCACTTCACCAGAGCACCAGGAGTTCTCGAAGATCTGTCCCAGAGGCTGGGCTATGATGCTCGCCATCTCCTTGAGTACCCTGGGGTGTAGACTGTCAGGGCCAGCTGACCTGAAGGTGTCCAGCCTCTCAAAGTGTTCCTTCATGAGGCCAGCATGGATGGAGGGTAGGGAATCTCCCTCACCCAGGCCTCCCTCACCCACGCCCCCCTGTCCCATAGTGGGCAGTCTGTGGGACTGATGAAAGACCAACACAAAATACCCATTTAATAGGTTGGCTTTTTCCTGGGTGTTGGTTGTCAGTTGTCCCATCTGGTTTAGCAGGGATCCAATGTTGTCCTTGTGTTTCCTCCGGCTCCCCACCTATCTAAAAAAGGACTTTTTATTGTCCTTGATACTTGTAGCTAGTTGGAGTTCTGTCGCAGCCTTGGCTTTCCTGGTTCACTCCCTGTAGGACCGGACCAGTGCAGAATAATAATGCATATAGTCCTGCCTCTTCTACCTCTCTACTGCCTAGTGGCCTACTAGTTGCCTCCTATGCTTCACTGGACAGGTGTCAAGTTTACCTGATCAAAGAATGCCAGGCAGAGCACATCTACACCACCTTTGATGCATGACCAGGGGTACCACTGTGAAGGATGCCCTGACAGCTAGCATCCAATCGTCATGCTTCAAATCCTGGAATGAGGCAACATAGCTGCTGCAGACAACTTCTCATTGTGCTCATCCAAGGTAGAGGGAGTAAGAGTGTGCAGCCCAGTGCCACTGCAAACCAATTATACTGCCCCATTTCTGGGATTTGATGTGGAAGGAGCATGGGATGGTCTTATGATAGCACTCCCATGCAAGTACTAAAGATGCAGAACCAGCAGGTTAGTCAGCAGATAATCGAATTCCGGGATAGAAATCAGCAGACAAGGTGTCTTCTATATCACATACACCTCATTGCTTCAACAACTCATGGTCACAGATTCTAGGACTTCAATGGAGTTTTGCCACTTAAAGTGATGATGAACTTGACCCACAAGGTACAGGCATGTATAGATTCATAGATTATAGAATCGGAAGGGATCCAATGGATCATCGTGTCCAACCCCCTGACCCTGGCAGGAAAGAGGACTGAGGTCAGATGACCCCAGCCAGGTGATGTATATATGTCATATGCAAAAAATGTGTGCCATATAGCTCATACTACAGCTAGGTCCTTTTGGGTCCCCAGGCAGTAGTTGAACCAGGTGAACTAAATGAAAGTCCCCATCTGTCTGAGCCAGCAAAAGCTGAGCTAAGCCTGTATCCACTGGAAGTTACTCTTTGCCTGTCATACACAGTGATATATGAAGGTAATTGCTTTAGTGTGCATTTAATTACAATATTGTAATTAGCAGGTTGCAAGAGCAGATGCAAGGGTCCTCGCATAGAGCAGACTCATATAGGCCATGAAAGCATATCAGAAAAAAGGGCAGTGCAATGTCACTTAGTAATGAGGCTTTTTGTGCCTGGAAAAGGGGGTTAATTAGCTGATTGCTACACTTCCTATTGATTTCTTTAAGGTAGAAGGGGCTAATGTCTATTCACAAATTTACAAAATTAGCAAAGAGTAACACGTTCTTGCTCAGCTTGGCCTTGTGGCAGTGGAATGATAAAAAAGAAAAGGAACAGCTGCTACCTATAAAACCTTCAGCCTTCCCTTGGGGAGTTGCATGGTCCTTGATTAGCTTTCATGATGGCAACTGGAATGCAAGCCTTATCATTGAACTGGTCGTTTCTTCCACCTGAGAGAGAATAATAGTAGGAATTCAAGTTAATATTCTCTGTGGGGCCCTGAAAGTTGCCTTCACTTCATAAACATTTAGTAATAAAGGTCATTTTTCAAAGTGGTCCTCAGTGCTGTGCCATTGGTGTTCAGTTGGGAAAGGAGGCTACCTACATCAGCATTATTTCACTGAGAAGTTAATTTTTGAACAAATGTGTATTGCTACGTAAGGTATGAGACCACATTAGGTGTGGCTTCAGGCCTTCTAAGAAAGGTCATTTTGTTTGTGAAAGTGGGTAATGTGGGAGGTTGCTTGAAGTTAATAGTTGGAGACAAGGTTAATTATTTTGCTGTAAGAAACCAAAGATAGCTGAACTAACTTATTTTAATATCAACAGCTTCATGCCATGTTGTATTCCTTCACTTGCACTAGTATCCAAGCAAATTATAAAGTTCTGGTATTAGTATTTATTGAAATTATCTATTAAAAGGGATTAAAGTGCATAGTCTCTTGAATTGTGTTTGTAGAAGTCAGTACAAATTGCACATTTAATTATTGTGTACTTAAAATCTGATAATCATAGAAGATCAAATACACAGCTTGGTTGATTCAGAAAGTATTTTTAATAGGGTACTATTAAATTATAGAGTTAAACATTATTAGATATATTTATTCATGAGAGATAATTTGATATGTTACAAAATAAGCCAATACATGGTGTAACCTCTTGCAGTCTAATTTTCATGGATGAGCTCTTGCATATTTAATATCCTTTGAGGATATATTTTAACCTAGTCTAATTACTGCTTTCCTCTTATTTCTATTCAGTTTGACATAGACATTTTGGCTAAAATAATTTAATATTGTTATTACTGAACAAATGAAGTAAATCTAGCTTATTAAAGTCAGAGCCTTTGTTTATATTGTAAGATTTAGCAAATTCATGTAGATTATTGCAACGTGCATCATATGCAAATAAATATAGTTATGGTTGAAAGGCAGACCAATATGTTAAAATCACTTGCAGGGAAAAATCTTATTCACACTACCTGTTGTCATGATCAAGAATATTTTCTAACCTCTGTGGCAGCTTATGGGCTCTGTTTCTCTGATCAGTTCTAGTAGATCTGTAAACGGTCATAAGATGACAACTTAATAGGTAAAGTAGATTATTATTACATTAGTGAAAGATAAGGATAATAGACAAGCAGAATAGCGAAGCAGCAATGAAGCCTGTCAGGAACGTGCAGCAGACAGAATATCTGAGTGGAGGGACTTTATACTCCCAAGCAGGATGAATTGGTTCAGAACCGGTGTGGTAGCTTTGATGTGTGTGTGTTAACTTTGAACACAAGGACATTTTTAATGAGGCTTAACACTGTTTGCGCTGGCAACAATGATAAGAAATGACCTTTGTGTCATGCGTCCTGGTATCTCAGGTTATATTTTTGTATACCATCTCTTACAAGGCCAGTGATGTCGGTTCAGAAAATTGCTCCCCTTTTTTTTTTAAATTCACCAATTTTTGACAAAACCATAAATCGTCCCTCAGGAGTATAAAAAAGGGTAGAAGGAATTTTTCAAAATGTGGCTTTTATTCATTAAATGAAATAAATGAAAAGTATTAAAAGCCTCCTCTTGATAAGTTTTGGAGCCTTCTTTGCAGTTTTGTCAGATATGTTTTTTCCAGCTTTCTCACTTTCTGAAAGTGCTGAAGCAAGTTTCCTGGGGGGCGGGGGGGGGGGGGGGGGGGGGGGGGGGGGGGGTGGAAAGTTAGCCAAAGAGAATATTTAAAAATTATATACTTGGATTGCTCCTTATCAATGTACAATCTGAAGTTATTGCTGGGCAATACAGTGGAAGAAAAGGGGTAGCCTTAATAATTAAGGTTGAATGTGGATAAAAAGTTGAAATCTTGAACATTTTTATGAACTGATTAGCTGAAAAAATGGATTCAGGTAATTTAAATGTTTCACTTCAATAATTTCCAAATGTTTAATTTATAGAGAGATATGTATAGATTAATATAAAATTTATTTTTAATATCTTATATTTTATTGTGTTAATTTCAGTACAAGAAGCAGTTTCAAATGGGAAACAAGCCTTTCCTTTTAACAGAAACAGCTTCAAAATGTTTAAAATTTTATTTTGAAATCACAACATTCATCTGAACTGAACAGTTGCTCATGAATTATTTTAGTTTGAATCAAACTATATTTTCTGAAAGAAGAAGCTGGGCGGGGTGGGGGGCAGGGAGGGAGGGAGGGAGGGAGGGTTGGGTTGGGAAAAATCCCTTTGAGCTGCAGTTAGTAAACCGGCATCTGGAAAATATGCAGTACTTTGAGATTGAATCTAATGACGATACACTGAACTATACTCTATAAATGGGATCTGGAAGTAGGATGGTTCTGCACCGATGACTACGGTCTCCATCTGAACTTGTGTCTGTCTAAGTCAGGAGTAATTCCTTGGAAGTCAATGGCAGTAACACTGGCATGAGTGAGATGAGAATCAGGGTTTCAAATGTTACAACTTCATCAGGGAGCCCAAGATCACAATAACTTTGCAGATTTAAGGTTTCTACCAAAGGGCTTTCATCAATCAGTCAGTGAGTTGTTTGAAGAAACTTCTCCCAAGTTGGGCTTAAGGAATTAAATCACATGAAAGTTGATAGACTCTGGACCTTGAACCAGATTAATTTTGGATGCTTTAAATACATTTCCTTTTAATTGTGGAGGCTTCAAAACACAGCTCACTGCATGCAAATCTGTGTGAAATGAAACTTAATTAAAAGTTTGGTATGAGACACTGCCAACTCTCTTTTCTAACTATGCACAGCTCCATAGGTGTCACCTGGCAATGACAGACTTTGAAATCACACAACGCTGAGATGGCTTTTACAATATTTTTGATAAACCCATTATCAGTTTGTTTGTTTGTTTGTTTCCTTCCAATGAATTTCCTGAGATCACGCATGTTGACTGAACAATTACCATTTATTAACAGGCATTATAAATACCAGGCCTGATGCCAAACCCATTGAAATCAATGGGAGACTTGGGCCTGCCTGCTTTGCATGCTGATTTATATCATTGCATGTCTCATAACTATGCATGGACAATGAGTGTTGTAGGCACTCATTGGCCAGGTACAGACATTACACTTTTACCAGTATAAGTGATTGGACACCAGCCTATACCCATAACAGAACAGAAGTTCAGCACACACAGACTGGTTTAAAGATGGCAGAACCTGATTTGCCCTCGCCACCAAGGAGAAATGTGTGTTCTGTTTACTACCAATATAAAGTATGCTGGTTACAGAAAACCGTGCAACTTAAATTAATTCTGCCTCAGATGTTTTTGAATGTCTGTACCTAGCTATTATGTTTAAAATCAGATGAAGAGTTTGGAAAAATGAGCCTCATCTTGGGCCTCCTAATCTATATTCTGCAAACTCATTAGATCGAAGCATATATTTCATAGATTCATAGATTGCTAGGGGCTGGAAGGGACCTTGCAGATCATCGGGTCCAGCCCCCTCCCACCCCACTCTAGCCAGGAAAATAACTGGGGTCAAGTGACCCCAGCAAGGTGACAAAAGGGAGGCATTCCTTTGAGCAGGATATGAATCTTGAGGATGCAAATCTCCTCGTAATGAGCAGCTGACATAGTAACTCCAACATCACAATCCTCAGCTCAGGCTCTTTTTTGATGTGATGTTCCCCCCACTCTCTGAATAGCCTTGGGGGTTATTAGCAACCAGAAAGAGAAAAAACAGCAGGCTACATTTGAATGTAACCTATTAACTAAAATGATCTGATTATTAAATAGCAAAATGAGTAGCTGCTTTTGCCTTCAGCCTTTCCCTCTCCCTTCCCTCCCTCTAGTCATGAAATACTGGAGTTCTACACCTGCTTTCTCAAAATCCTTTACTCTAGTATACCGTTGGTCATAACATGTTCAACAGGCGATGTTACACAGTACTCAGCCTACTAGTAAATAACCTACCCATCCTTGTAAAATGTCATTAGCACTTCGCAGATGTAAGTTTGCATGCGCCCTTTAATCAGTGGCCTTATAATTGAAGTGGGCCCGCCTGCAAACCTTCAGTTTCGAATAAGGTCATTAAGGTACACTATTGTCCTATTCAGCATCAAAAAATGGCTTCAAAGCCTCCTCTGGTCATTTAGGCTAGGGACAGAAAGTAAACACAAATCAATATAAATGCTGGAATTGGGTTCAATCTGTAACACAACAGAAATCCAGTTCACATAAACCACTTTCAAAATGGCTTAAACCAGTTTAAGATGAACCTGGGTGGATGCAGTATCAGACTTCACTGATTTAGGTTAATTCAGTTTATTGAACTTCTGTCCCAGATCCCCTCCAGATTCAAGTTAATTCATAGTCCCCAAGCATCCCAGGATGCATTGCACCTCTTCCACAAAACCCCTTATCACAGGGTGGGCAGGCTACCCTTGGGCCAAGCTGTCTGCTCCAGCCAAGCAAGGAGGTGTGTTCTAGCACCCCCAGCTTTTGATCTGGGCCATTGCAGGCATGTGGCTGCATTTCCAGATTCAAAAGTGAATGTCTGTTCACTTGCTTATTGGTTCAATCTACACAATTTAGACTAACCTGTGAATCAATTCACTCTGGGATTTTTTGACTGTCTGTACTTAGCCTTACAGGTTTCTTGTTGCTTTATAAAATATGGCTTACATGACTTCACATTGGCACCCACCACAGTGTACTAGTTACAGGAAGGATTTTAGGGAATGCAACCCCACATCAGGCTGAAGTTTATTGCATGCAAATTAATATTAAAACAGCTTTTTTCTGGTGGAGTTAATATGACCCTGCTACAATGACAAAATCTCTCTCTGAGCCCTTCATATCCTGGGGGGCTCTAGTTTGCAATAAGAAAGCTCATTTATTTGGTGACAAGGCTGTGAGCCAAACCTGAGGAACTAATACACTTTAAAACACATAGGCACTGCAAGTTATTTATGTATAACCTAACCTGTCTCATGATAAGATAGTGATAAGAATGTATACAAAATTCCTCCTGAAACTGGTATTAAGATTACATCTAATAAGTAATTTATCCTACCAGCAGTTATCCTCGCTCACCTGTCTCTATAATCTTGATGTGAAAAATATCCACAGGCTGTTCCCTGTTGTGAATGCAGTATATTTCTGGATTACTGGTGGTCTACAACTCCTCTTAATAGGCCTAAAGGATTGTGAGACCAAACCTCAAACCTGTCACAGTAGTCCAAGACTAAATATTGCCTGCCTTGGGCCTGAAGCCAGTATGATTTAGGGGGAAACCCTACCACATCATTCCGGAGTACCTAGTCAGCATTTTCACAGATGGGTTTTTTAATGTCAGTCCCTTTGAAGCTGCTTAGAGGTTTAGATTTAGAAATAATCCCAGCGAAGATTCCTTCCCAATCACCTTAGAAACAAATGGTGGAAATATACAGCTCATCTACTGCTCTTTTGGCCAGGAGAGACGGCGAGCTTCATGACCTTCTCCCAGTCTCTCTACCTTTGCACAGATCGTCTGGCAGAAAGGGCTTTGTGCTGTGAATGGCTATAATCCACAGACCCGTGCCAAACATGCACATAAACTCGGCTGGCTCAGGGAGCTGTAAACCTGATACCGATACCAAATGTTTGTCTCTACCAGTGATGCCGCATGTTTAACTGCTTCCAAGTCAGAGGGACAGCTTTTCCTTTATAATTCTTTGCCCGAAATGCACTCTGACTGATTTGTTCAATGGACAGATGTGGAAAGATAAGGAAAGCTTCATCTTTTGCCATGAAAAATTCTCAGTATAGGGTGAAGAACAGTTTCTGGCTCAGTTCTCCCCTTGTAAGGGTTCACTGCTGTTAATTTTCTAAAATTGGCTACCAGAGGAGAGTGTAGTGTGTTTGATACATGTCATAATATCTTGAAATGGCCATCATTGTGCGTGCCAGGAGCTGGGCACTTGTCCCTATGGATTCTGCTTAACAGACTGTTCTCTGCTACCAAACTAAATCGTATTTTTACAATGCTTCCTGAAAGTTTCAGAAACCTTATCTTACTCTGTTCTCATTACAGATCTCCCTTCAGTACAGTACACTCCCCATTTCACTGGGAGGCAGCTAAGATAGAAATCTTCATTGGATTCTGTGCAATCTCGCTTTGAATTTTTCTGGAACAGGGTCATCTATAGCCACCACGGTGGGACTATAGCAGTAACCTTTTCACGCAGAAATACCGAACAAATTCAACTTCATCGCTCATGAAAGAATACCATTGCACAAAATTCTCAGATAACCTTTTTTGTGAGTTTTTGACTGTTTTGTAAACTAATATACTTAGCATGTCATTGTCCTCATACCTACCAAAAATAACAACATGAACTCTAAGAGGTTGTCAAAGTATTACTTCCCAAAGGAAAATTTTGCTCTTCTCTTTCATTTATCTAGGCATGTGTAGAGGCTTTTGACCCAATTTAGCATAGATAAATGACCCATGATGTGAAATTTCCCAACAGTTTAATAATGCATTTAACTCAAAGTGACACTTGCTTGCAGCTGCCTTGAAGCAGTTTCCAGGCTATATATGTCTCTTTGAAATGATGTATGACATGTAGGAAAGCTTCCTTGATAGTACCCCAAATCCCAGGGGTAAGTAACAAGAAAATCCTTTTTAGATTGCCAGCAGCAGATTTATATTTTGCAAGTCTTTATTTAATTTTATGTTTTCAATATCATTTACAGTTATGACTATTAGTTTAACTGGAGCCTAAAACTCACAGTAACCACTATAAAATATTTTTTTATTCACAATAATACCATGGTAAAGGTTTTTATTGATTTAACTTTTTTTACAAAATATCAAAAGCAAAACCCTTGGCTTACTGCTGAAAATATTTTCATAATCCACGTACTAACTTAGCCGAGGTGAAATTGCTTTGTATTACTTTTGAAATCTAAGCAGAGGAACAGAAACTTTACATTACATTTGTTAAGCTCAGTTACTGTAACATGAAAAACCTCTTTCTTAATAAAACTCCTTTTCAGACACACTCTTACAGGTTTACAAACAATATAGGCCCAGGATATTTTTTTTTCCATTTGAGTTGTTAAAAAATATTAAAAGCAAAACCAAAATAACACATTCTACTGACATGGCTATTTCCCCTCTGCTTACATGGTTATTTTCACATTTATATTTTTCAATTGAATCTGTATCTAGTCTAGTAAGAAAAAATTGCCAGGATGTTTGTGGACATTGTTTGCAAGATAAGATAAAGTAAGTTTGCAGGTGTGAACAGCATCAAAGAGCTGAAGGAAGAAAATACAGCTATTTAGATAGAAAAAAACCTTTAATTATTATGCACCTCTTATATTCAAGTTGCACAATAAGGCTGGGGCAGGATTGGGACCCTAGAATTAGGAACCTTCTTAATTCATGGTTTTATGGATTTTGCGAGATCTAAGATTGCCCACAAAATCAACAACAATGCCAGGGGCTCCCCCACGCCAGGGGCTCTCCACCAGCGGCGCTGAAGGTTGGGGTGTAATGAAAGGTGGCTAGCAATCAAGATGGCAGCCACCCCCTTGTCCCTCCTCCCCATTGGGGCCTCTCTGCCAATCAGTGTTAAGGGATGGGGATGCCACTAAATCCACTCTATGCTCCGTGAGCGGGCCACAAAAAACCTGTGTCTTGCTGCAATTTATGTAGGTCCCTACCTGTAATGGCTGAGCCCTGTATAAACAGAAGATGCAATTTCTGTCCCATCTAAGACTGGAAAACTCATTTAACTCTGTCACTATAGTGCCTTCAACTTCAATGGAAAAATGAGTTGATCCACAAAGACAGGCAACCATGGGCAAAGAGAGAAACAAGGGGGTGGGACCTTCATCCAGCTGTGGTAAACCAACTATTAGGAACGGCAGTGCTAACATGGTATTGATTACCCAGCGCCCTGCTCTGTTCTTCTGGTTCTGTTATTTTCTACCTTTTATCTATCCTGATTAGGCAGAATCCGGTGGGACTCTATAGTGGTGCCTTGTAGTACTTGTATGGTTTTATTTGCAGGAAGCTTAGACTGCAAATTCTTCAAGCCATGGGCTATTTTTTCATTATTGCTGTTGCATACCTGTGCAATACCCAATCACACCCTAATATGACTGAAGCCTCAGGGCATTATTGTAATCCAAACATTAAGTAAGAGAATTTTTTAAAGTTTACCCAAGATATATACTAGCAAGGTTTGGATACTTATCTAGACTATTATAAGTGTTTTGAACTGTGTTGGAAAAGCTGGTCCCAGTTCTGCTAGGCCCTATTCTGCAGGGTGCTAGGTCAATAGATATTAAGGTTGTTGTGGCACTTTACAGGGTGCATTTAGCATTTCCCAAGTTTAATTTAAAAGAAAAGCAAATATTAAAAGGTGTACTGAAAAGTAATTTTCCAAAGGAGAGCTCTACTCTGCTACATACATGCCAACACACGCCTGAGTAATCCCACTAAATTTACCAGAACTACTTAAGTGCTTAAAGTGAACATCTGCCTATGTTTCAGGAAAAACTTGGACTAATTTTTATTTACTGCTTGAGGAGTGTTCTTATGTAGAAAGTTGCTTCCACATGTGGTCCAATATGGATATGTGAAAAATCATTTGAGGGACCTCTGTTTGGGGGCCCTGACTCCAGAAACTCTCAAAACACATGACTCCTAGACGGCTGAGTTTCCTCAAAAATCAAGCTCCTTTAAACTGTATCAGTTTGGACACTCAGGCCTTGAAACAAAGAGTTTGTTTGATAATTTTTGCACTGATTCTCATGTAAGTCCCTTACCTATTTTCTTGCCCTTGTTTACAAGCTGTACATTTTTCACATTTGAAACCTTGTACTCAACTTTATGTTTTTCCCTCGCTTTTACCCTTGTGCCAACCATTGGCAGTGAGTACTACATAACACTGTTGTTTGCTTATTAAAAAATGTAGACATGCTAATGGAAAGATAATATCTTTTCCCTGTGGTTTTTATGAGTGCTAAGGATTCTTTATTTTGATTTGGGAGCCAAGAGGAAAAGGCTAAGAGTTGTTTATTAAACAGACAGCAGAGTATCATTCTCAATGACAGAGAACAGTACATGAAGAGAAAATTGTAACCAAATAAATCCTTTTAAAAGTGATCTTTTTTTTCCCCCGTCCACATCTCATTTTTTTTTACCAATTAACAATTTCTCAGACAGTCAACTTAACCTCCTGAGTCATTTTGCATCTTGACTTTGGGGTGATTTCCACAGCTTTGCTTGCTTTGTCACTTCAATGTTATACTAACCACTTAAACACGGGTCATTGCAATGGCACGAATGCAATGTACATGCTATTTTTATTAAGGTTTTGGGTGTCTCTGAACAAAAAGATGTTTCTGTCTTGTATCAAACATAGAAGCAGTAACATGCATCTGAGCTGTGATCTGGTTAGTCATGTTGAAACCCTCCTGCAACAGGGGCCACATAAAGAGCATATTTGGTAGCATATCTCATTTTGAAGTGACTATTCAAGGCTGCAGCTACTTCTGATCTCCAAAGTTTGCAGGTTCTTTCTTACCTAGAAGCAAAGAAATCATCTCTTGTACATCAGGCCTTTGTGAACTGGATGCCTTTCTATGCAGCTGAAGGACTCTAACCTAAGCTCTTAAAACCAAAACAGAAGCAAAGCCTCTTACAAGTTCATTGTTTGAACAAGAGCCTGAATGATGCCCCATTGCTGCTTAAGAGCTCTGGATTTCTTTTGAAATAGATGTTATGGAAGTTTCCAGCCCATAGCTCCAATTCATTGCTAACCTGCTCCCTGGTGGACAGGAGGTTATTCCAAGTTGTAACCTCCTTAAGCTTTCCCACTCATCTGCCACTTTCCTCAGTTAGGGCCTATAAAATAGTAACTAAATGCTCAACCTGCATAGATCTCCGGCATTATTTTAGACTCGGAAGGCCTTGTTCATAACTGCTGTCAATAAATTTCATTGTGGCACTGGGCACGTGGCCCAGAGGCTAAATGTTGACACTCCTCTTCCAGGCAAGCCTTCCAGTTGTAAGTAGGATTATTCCATAGTTATTTTCTGGACTGCTCCTTGATCTCCAAGACTAATGAAGGCAAACTGGAGCAAATGAATTGTGGTAAAAGGAAATTTTCTTTGGAAATTCGGGGGGGGGGGGGTGGTCTCTATAATTCCACATTTGCTTGCTCTGTTTTCATGCCAGTGTGATAGTTCAGATTTCTGCTACAAACAGGTTGTCAGGAAATTATTGGGTTCTGCCTGTCTCTTGTAAAACTGATTATAGTGCCCCTTGAGTTTATGCAGCAAGACATGGGATTCATATTTTGGTGGTCATCTTTGAGAAGAAGCGGGTGAAGTTTGCCTGGAACTGTAAAGTCATCTGAAAACAGCTTGTATTTGAGTTCTAATACCAGTACATTCATGAATTTGATCCTAGATCTAGAAGTTGTTTGTGTCTGAGATCAAAACTTACCTGCTAGGGAGTGTATGGCACATCTGATCCAGAACTCATCCAGTGAGGCCTGGTTTGCACCTTAATGCTTCCACCAGCATATCTATATTATTAAGACATGTGGAAAAAAAAATATGCTGCCCATATGGCATAGCTGCACCACCAAGCAAATTTGTATAGATGCAGTTATCCTAACAAATAGTTCTGTTGCTGCTATAGCTTATACAAGTTGTTTAGGGAAGTGCATAAACTAGACTGGCAAAAGAGTGTATTTCCTGTCATACAGTATGTCCTGTATAATGGTTTATAGGTATCACAATATGTGCAGACTACTTTGGACAAAACTGAGGGACTGGCAACAACCTAATTTCCTTGTACCTACTGCCTGATTGGTCAGTGGGAATGGACCACATTGAGCAATTTCCTTAAGTGGGAAAGCTGATTTTTTTTTTTCTGCTCAAAATGGAAACACTGTAAGATGACTGCTACTTCATTTCCTTCTCTCCCCTCCAGCAGCTGCAGAGGGAGAGGCAGAGACCACTGGGGGAGGGTGAACTGGTGTGGTCACCCCCTTTGATTTTTTTGCACTACCCAAAGTTTAAAATCAACAGCAATGGCTTTTCTATTCCGGCAGTACTGAAGGAGTCAATCAACTTCATGGCTTGTGATCTATCCAATTCATGCTAATTGCTCTTCACAGGTGTTAATGCAACTATCTTCTTTTTAATGATCTTGATGTTCCACTAATCAAGCTATCCTTGATTAGACAATTTGACTTTCTGCTAGGTACTCCTGGCCCCTCTCCTCCTATGTCAGAGCCCCACAGATTATTTTTACCTCTTTTGAAATCCTATTTCTGCCTATGATGTCCAGTTTTCAGCAGCAACTATGGCTTCAGTGTTTAACATATCATCTATGAAAGAATAAAAAATAACTCATGCCTGAACAGGAAAGGAAGTGTAAGGGAGCTGGACATTAAACTGTCCTTGCTGCATGCAGCCATGACTCTGGAAAACTCTCTTTTTTGTCATTCTGCCTTCCTGAAAACAGAGTGTTTGTTTTATTTGGGGTATATGGCATGTAAGAAAATCTGGTGCTAAGCTTGTATAAGGTGAATCCTAGAAGAGCTACTAAAAGAAGAGAGGTACCTAAAGCCCAGTGAAAATGTAGGCATCAGAACCCAGCAAACAAGTAGCCTGTATCAGCTGTTATGGCAAAAGTCTTTGGGTTGAGGATAAGAAAGAGATTTGCCTTTGAATTTGGGCTCATAACCTGGAAGGATCAATTTGCTGCTGAACTATTTGAATTGCATGGCTTGTTTTGAGACAGACGCACAAACCGTACTTGCACAGTCTGCATAGCTCAGTTCTGGATCTGGATCAAGAGCGGAGCTCTGAAGCTGTGACATGATCAACACTCTGGTGACAGAAAGCTATCTCATGTTGTCAGTAATATTTGGTTTTCTGTACCCTTATTTAGACCTGCCATTCCAAGATGCCTTAATTAGAAACAGCCAATGTAGTGGTAGGAAAGACAGGTGATAACAAATCTTCCCTTTTTAAATTTTATAAAAAGAAGTGACATTACACTTCGCCTCTCTCTTCCTACTGTACAGACACTGGCTTTGTAATTATGAACTGATTTGAAAGCCAGTCTGGTAATTCCCAGTATTGCCCCAAACTAGATCTGGTTACAAGTGGTAGTGTGTCCAAAAAAAATGTAAAAATAAAAGTAAATAAAAATAACAGCCCTAATGGAAACTTTTTTCAAGCTACTTCTTTAAAGTGCATTTTGATTTGATTTAAACTCCTTCACCAGTTGGTGCTAATGAATAATTATTCAGCTTTTCAAGCTGAAACAGATAGCATTAATCATACTAAATGAAGCTGATATATAATCTCATTTGCATAATTACAAAATATAATAAATCCTAAATGGGAAACTTTCTTGCTATATGCATGTTACCAAAAGTGGAAGAAAGCTCACTCCAAAAAAGGCATTGCTTCTCAGCATTATAATGTTCTGTTCTGTAGCTGAGGAAGTCACAAATTAGAATTATTTGCATCATCATGCGTCACAAGTGTTTTGATATATGCAGATTTGTATTTCTAGCATAGACATAATTGGCTCACTTAATTGTATGTACTTAATAAAGTAGACTTCAACACTCTTTCCTTAAATTTAAATATTTGCAGCTGTTTTCTATGGAAGTTAAATAATGTTCTATGTACAGCATTTATAATATTTTCTACATAGCATTTTTCTCTATAAAAACAGAGGAATGACATTCTTCATCGTTTCATAGTTGGTAGGGTCGGAAGGCACCTGAGCAGATCACCAAGTCCGACTTCCTGCCATGGCAGGAAAAAGTACTGGGGTCAAACGACCCCGGCAAGGTGTTCGTCTAACCTCCTCTTAAAGACCCCCAGGGTAGGAGCCAGCACCACTTCTCTTGGAAGTTGGTTCCAGGTCCTAGCCGCCCTGGCTGTGAAGTAGTGCCTCCTGATATCTAGTCTGAATCTACCCTCTGCCAGCTTGTAACCGTTATTTCTAGTCACTCCTGGTAGCACTTGGGGGGAGCAGGGACTCCCCCAATGCCTGCTGGTTCTCTCTGACTAGTTTGTAACAGGCCACTAGATCCCCCCTCAGCCTTCTCTTGTGGAGGCTGAACAGGTTCAGGTCCCTCAGCCTCTCCTCATAGGGCCTGCCCTGCTGACCCAGTACTCCAACTGCGGCCTGACCAGTGTCGCATAGAGGGGGAGGATCACCTCCTTGGACCGGCTCGAGATACATCTGTGGATGCATGACAAGGTGTGGTTGGCCTTCCTGACCGCATCCCCACACTGTCAGATGTTCATTTTGGCATCAATAATGACTCCAAGATCCTTTTCTGCCTCTGCACTGATAAGAAGGGAGTTCCCCATCCTGTAGGTATGCTGCTGGCTCTTCCTCCCCAGGTGCAGCACCTTGCACTTGTCAGTGTTGAAACCCATCCTGTTCTCATCTGCCCACCCCTCTAACCTGTCTAGGTCCAATTACAGCCTATTCCTCCCTTCTAGCATGCCCACATCCCCCCACATCTTAGTGTCATCAGCAAATTTGAACAGGGTGCTTTTTACCCCCTTGTCCAAGTCACTGATGAAGATGTTGAACAGCGTGGGTCCGAGGACCAAGCCATGGGGGACCCCACTGCCCACATCCCTCCAGGTCAAAAATGACCCATCCACCACCAAGGATGGGTCATCTTCTCTTGAGATCCTTCACAAAGCTCAGCTGAGAACTGTTTTTCATTGTCTTGGATGTTAGAGTTATGTGATAGTTACTGCTCACTCATTCATTTGTGCTAACTGGAGAACTGCAGAACTCCCAGAATTTCTGTCAAGTTCCATTTGAGCCATTCACTTGATCACTGGTCTCTCCTGACATAGATAGATAGATAGATAGATAATGTTTTTTTTAAATATTGGAGCAGCCACAGGAACCAATAGATCAATTCATTATTTGCCTGTTCCAAATTTTAGTTGTTAGACAAGTTCTACTGCACTGCTTCTATTCACTTGGTGGCAAGTAGGGAATGAGCGGGGCAACTGCCCTGAGCGCTGAAGTGAAGGAGTGCCAACAGGCGCTGCCTAGCCAGGGTGGGGTGCGGGATAGAGCCGTGAGCCACATATTTGTGGGGGGCACCAGGGCAGCGGAGGGTGGCTACTGCTGCTGCATCCACTCCGGGGCAAGCATTGGGGGTGGGGGGGCATGTGCCCCCTGGATCTGTGCATGGGGTGAGAGTGGACTGCCACTGCGGGCACCAAACTTCCTTGCTACAGCACTGAATGGAAGGGAAGTAGCAAGGGGGAGCCTGAGAATGGATTGGCAGAAGTAATTGAGAAAGTGAATAGGTCACTATGATGGTGGAAAGCAAGGAGGACAATTTGGGTTTATATTGAAATATAATGAGCATCGATAAAATGTAGGTGATTTATTCCCTTCAGATAGAATGAATAAGTAGCCTGATATATTGGACTCTAGAGTAAGGAATGTGGGAGACGGTGCTATATCTATTTTTGTAGATAGGTACTGGCAACAGAAAAGAAGTCTTCAGCCACCTACTAGAACTAAAATGGGCAATCATGCTGCTCCAACACTGACTAAGAGAACAAACGTTTCTGTGCTATTGAATGTCAGATGTTCCAAGCTGATCCCAGCATTATTCAGTCCCATTGTTTCATTACTTAATGTACTGAGAATTCCAGCGACGAGTGTCAGCGACGTGCAGAGTTACCACTGTGTGGCCTTGCATAGGAGAGGGGTATAATGGGGATTCTTCACCTTGAGTCACTGCAGCCAGAAAGTAAATGATATTTCTAACCTAGATTTGATTGCTAAGATAATAAAGTAGCGGAGGATCGTGTCCTCTACTGCCCTCCCTCCCTCCACTCACAGGCCAGTAGGCCTGGCCTCATTTACAAGTTGTATGGGAAGCTGAGAAAGGAGAGTATATCCATTTGAAATTGCAAAGGAGAATTTTGAAACTCTTTTTAAAATCCAGGGTAGTGGCATTATATCTCAGCCCAAAGACAGCACTCATCAGTATAGTATCACATTGCTTTCTAGCCCCTGCCCGTGACATATTTATACACTGACTTGTGGGAGGAATGCAACCTGCTGAATCCTCAGCATTGTGCTCCTTGCCTCCACAGAGATTCCCTGCACTTACCATCATAATCAGCTCATATTGTAGCACAGTGAGTAGCACTTTTATGGCTGCCTGAATGTGGCAAGCATGCAAATATTAAGATATTTTTAACAAAATATAACAATACTTTTATTATGATGGTAAAACCTCAGAGGTGAAGCTTGTACATGCAGCCTGTGGTGAGGTGTACACACCCTGCGCGAGCTAGGTGGGAGCGGTTAACCAAAGCCCGAGGAGCTAGTTAATCCTCTCCTGCTATTCCTGCCCAAAGGGGTGTAGAGAGGTCAGGCCAAGAGCATGGCAAATTATTCCATTAACCAGAGTGCACTCTGTATTCTTTCTCCTGGTCAGAACTCAAATAAGCAGTTCTCTGACAGTGCCCCTTCTCCCATTATCTACTCCTGATAATTGGTTACCAGTGGATAATTCACCATTATTTGCATTTTTCTCAGATTGGCAAGTTACACAGAGCCTGGTGTACCTCTGCACCGCAGTCAGTGAGAAAAATCTAGTGGCTGGTATACATGGCATGGGAGAGCCCAACAAAAACCAGCTACTTATTAAAAGGCATTGGCATGAGCCTACTAGAAACTCACTGGACGATCCTATTTTTTAAAATTATTTTGTGTGTGTGTTTTCCTGTGACTTAATCCCCCGCAAATTCAGGAATTAAGAATAGCTATCAATGTGGGAGAGTTATACTGCTCTTGACATCATGAGACCTCTTGTAGCAACTGACTATGGGAGACCCTAAGGCAGGTAGAAAAGAGGGTACTTGAAAAGATGATCCCTGACAAGCAACTATTTTTGTCTCTTAATGTTAGGAATAGGCAGCATTTTGGAATCTGTAATGCCAAAAAAAATAATAATAATAATAATCATCACAGTATTTTATGAACAAAATCCCTAATATGGTGACCAGAGGGAATTATAATGTCTGAACTGTTTTAAAAAATCACTTTGTAGCACCTAAAATAGCCATAATTAGATGTAGGTGGTTATGAACATGGGATATAAAATCAGAAATAAAAGAACATTATCTTGCTGTATCTAATATTTTCTTCAAAATTAGGTTGGCAACCGCTGATCGTTCAGGAATGAATACAAGATTAAAAGAGTAGTTACTGTAGAAAGTAAAAACAATAGCTCCACTTATGCTCCTCGATAGAAAATGGATCACAGAGAATTTATATGGACACCGAGCAACAATGTTTTATATTTGATAACTCTGGTGAAGCTAAACTATAAGCCACAAACCTTTTTTGGCCCAGGGAATGCTGGTGATCATTCCCATTTAACTTTAACAATGGCAGGGAGCAAGAGAATGCCATATATAAATGTGAATTAAAAGTATGGAAAACAATTTTAAAAAGGATTCTGGGCCTGTGCCAGTTTATTATCAAGTTTGACTGTTCACACATTGGTGCAATTCATGCCCATGTCCTGTACCAGGGTTTAATATGCAGACTTCAAAATAATCCTTCCCCAAACTACATTCCAGTCTAAGGGAGTAGAGGAATGATCTCCACCCCTGTGTGACAATTGCTTACCATTAGCTCTCCGGATGCATGGGTCCAGTAGCCCCTTATTCAGTCTAGCCCAGGCCCTACTTCCAGAACTAACAATAGTTTAGAGGTTTCTTTCACAAGGACAAAGTCTACACCACAGAGGAGAAGAGAGTGTAGAAAGCGTTATATGAGCCCTGAGTTTTACCTCCCAGTTCTGCTGGCTTTTTAGTGCTAGATGCATAGTGGGACCCCATTAAATGTTTCAATATTTGACAAAGGTGTTAGAACACTCTCTCCAAAGAAAGCAGCTTGTTCATGCTTGATGCCTTCTCCTCCTCTGGGTCTTCTCTGACAGTTTAATTTACTTTCTCAGAGCTATATCCCAGGGTTTCTTTTTTTTTCTCTAAAAGAATGCAGTTGTCTTCACCTGGACTATTCGAGTCACTAACATGAATGGGCTACTGAACTGGTGAGAGGCCCAAAGCTTTTCATGTGAAAACACATACTTGTAAGCAATGGAAATGGATGAACCTGAAAGTTAGGCATGGATATATTTCCAGTGAGGGACCCTGAGGCATTAAGAAAAAAAAATTGATACGTCTCCTAGATTTAAAATGGTCTACAAGCCTCATCATGTTGTTTACTATAAACCCTGGAAATACTGCTTTCAGACATGAGCTTGCAAGCAATCTAAATCCCTAGTCTGATGTAGCCTTTCATCTCATTCCAAGTATATCATCGTCTAGAGGCAAGATATCCAGGACTGCCCTTTAACGCATGTCAGCCCTATCTTCCTGAGTGCCATAATTTAGACCAGGTATTTTGGAGGACATGAAGGGGGCATCTGGGAGAGGGTACATGAAATTTCTAACTAGGCAGCTCTCTAATGTAAAGCTATTAGCTAAAATAAATGTGGGTAGAGCCTTTGAGTCTAAATTAGAAGTACGGTGATCAAATCCCTAGAGGTGAACTAAAAATCCAGCAATTATTTAAAGGGTTTAATTAAGTGTAGTACTTCCTCTATGCCTCTTTAAAAGGACATAACCTAACATTTGTAGCCAATAAAAGGTAAGGAATAAAAGACCATTTTTCCATTTATTTCTACCATAAAATATATGCTGTAAACTCCCAGGAACATCTGAAGATATTTCACAAGCAGCACCATCTGTCTTCTTGGCAGACTATCCAGGCAGTGTGGGTGGCTTTGAGTTACTTGCCTCTGGATCTGCAGCATCACTTGCTTAGTCTGCTAGATGGGCTGCCCTTTCCTTTTTGGATTGGTTTCAGCATTTCATCTTTGGTTCCATAAAACCATTCCTTTTTATACTCTTGTTCCATGCACCTGGATAAATCAGACTGTGATTTGTTCCAGGAATGTTTATACAGGTAAGTTCTCTGGGCCTGAAAAGGGGGACGTTTCCCATGTCTGTATATCGCCGACATAAATCTCCCTGGTAGTTTGGAAACTTCATCCACTTATACCTCCCTTGCGGCTTTCAAAATAAATCTGGATTACAATGGGCAGACACACATAAATGCACAAAGCATGTTTTCCCTCCTGTTATCCTGTTGGGGGACATGTCCCTGTAGCAGGCCAGTAGGGGGAGCTCCTGCATTGAGCCACCCACCTCACTGTACCCGACCACCTTCCAGGCTCCAAGTGCCTCTCTGGGGGTGCCTCACATCTGGCCGACCCCCTTCTTGGAGCACACCCGCTAGCCTGGGGGTTCCACTGCCACCACCCAGGGCTGCACTTGATTTGGCTCTTTGCACCCTGGGAAACACAGGCCTAGTAGCCCTCGTGGGTACTTGATTCACTTCAAGAACTTGGGATGCTTCCCTCAGTCAGAAGCACAAGTAGTGGTCTCCCTTAGTCAGCTGAACCAAGGGGACCCCCAGGCATAATCTAGACCCACTCCCAATAAGTCTCCCACACTAGGTACCAAGGAGAACTTTATTGGTTACAGAGGGTAGGGTTAGAATAAGGTACAGGGTAGAGCAATATCAGAGAAATCCCATAGAGCAAACTCCCCTGGCTGGGTAGCCTTTGATCACACATCTGAGTTACTGCCAGCTAAATATCTAGTTAGATCTCAGGTAGCTTACTCACAAGTATCATCCAGAGGCACGTGGAGATTCCCTCTGGAAGCAGGCAGTTTCTTGATCATGAGTTTTGAGAGAGAGAGCAAGTTTCAGATGGTGCAGCTCTTCTCTGTCTCTGAGTCTTCCTCATGGCTACTGCCCCCTCCTTCTGGGCAGTCCTTGACGTTTATAGCCCTTGTGACCTCATTTACCTGGTCCAATGGAGGCCAGCACCTGTTGGCTGTCAGCCAACCAATTTGAAATACATCACTAGTTGCTGGGCAGACTGGCAGTTCCTAGCTCCCCATGGAGCAAGCCCCTCACCCAGGTATGTGATACCAGTCACGTAGGCAGAGGGAGCAGGTTTCCCCCATCCTTCAAGAATGTATCCAGCTCAGGTTACCTAAAGAGTTAGGGTAAGGTGTGTATCCTCTGCTGGGCCCATCCTAACCAAATTGTCACAGAGCAGAGGTTTTGGGGAGAAACAGAGGTGGCCTTCTGCCACAGTCCCCATATGTTGGATTTAAGCTTTTGTTTGGTGAAAAGTGTCAGTTATTAGCATTACATAGTTCAGAAAGGGTTTAAAGATTTTGAGCCAGAAGTGGCAAACACGTATCTCAGTCTCTCATTGACCTACCTATGATGAAAGAATTTGACCCTTTACCATACAACCTTTGGGCCTGCTTCTGTGAAGGGCTGGAGATCCCCTGAAAATGGTTATAAAAAGCAGGAAATATTTTATGGAACATATCACAGCTACTGATACAAAATAACCTTGGTTATATTATCATGAGAGGGTTCAGCCTATCTTCATGCATTTAAATATATTTTTGTGTGGGATTTGAGTCACTTGGAAATAGAGCTCTAACCATTCTGTGCAGGCTAGAAAAAAATGCTAAAAATACAAAAGACTAAATATTTTTTTCATGTCAGAAAGAGCAGCATGAAAAATCTTGGAAAAGTTATTCTACAAACAGACATGGTAGTTTCAGACTCAGTTACTTTTATATTAAGTTAAAGGGGCAGGGGGCTGGACCCAATGATCTCACGAGGTCCCTTCCAGCCTTAATGTCTATGAATCTATGAAATCTATGAAAAAAGATATAGGTAGTACATGGTGTTCAGGACAAAGCCAAATCTATCTGACTTTTATGTTGTACTCTATATAAGAATAGGCTACAGAGCCAGATGTATTCTCAGAAGTGCAGTCTGAAGAAAACAGCCTAGCAGTTCCTCAGCTATACGTAGCAGAGATCAAAATGCAAAGAATATAGTAATTCTGAATGATTACCTCTCAAAATTAAGAGTAACTGGCAAGATAGAAGAGCCAAATTTTCTGACCGGGTATGTGCAAAAGACCTCTAAGAATCATCAATCTATATAAACTGAAGAGACCAATTAACCTAAATCTCCATATTTTTTAAATATGAGTTTAGTAATTGATACAAATGGGGATCTTTTATGTTTCAAGGGGGGCATAACATGGTCCTGTCCACTCATGTGATCTCGTTTCCTTGATGTATGCTGAGACTTAGTTATTTGACACAGTAGCTATCTTTTTTGCACTTTCTTTGTATAGCACCTAGTACAATAAAGTCCTAGGGTCTAAGGACTGGAATTCACAATACAGTAATTTTCCCCAGTCATTACTCCCCCTCTCAGCTCTTCCTTACCATCCAGATGCACAATCCTTTATAATGTCAGCAGAAAGATTTCTGTTGGCTTCAATGGGTGCTGCAGTAGATTGTGAGAACAGGTTAGTAAATAGTACCTCCTGTGGTGTTCAGTTTCTTGAGGAGCTCTACCTAAATCAAGAATATGTTATTTGTACATTTTGCTAGTTTGGGGACAAAACATCCCTGGAGCTAAAGTACACGCCTGTAAAACAAAAGAGGAAAAACAACTATTTGTTATTGTGCGTGTCAATATTTTCTGCCAAACAGAGTGATCTCAATACTAAAAGACGCATACTGTACTATGGAAAGCACTTGCTATATGGCATGTGCTGTATTTCTTTCTGTTAAACTAATGAAGTAACCCATACTGCTTTTTTTTTTCCCTGCCACCCATATAGTGTGTTGCTGTTTCTTTGTAAGAGAAAAGAAGTTGAGTTTTGCAACAACAGCTGGTTGCCTTTACAAATAAATTACCCCTAAGGTAAGAAAAGAATTTGTTCTTCTCTCAGGAGTGCACTTCAATCCTAGTAAATACTCATCAAGAATCTACTCAATGACAAGAATGTCATAATGATATCTCTCTGTCAAGTACAACCAAAATCAAGTTCCTGGTTGCACCCTAAGGGAAGGCAGATTGAATAAAATCCTTCTCAAACTTCTGAATTGCCCATGCTGATAAAAAAAAGATCATTAGAGGAGAGGAATTATAATATTCCCCTAGTCAGCCTAGGAAGCAGTATTATCATATTATTGTTGCATAGCTTGGTGCTGCAACTGCATTGAGGCATGCATGGAAACACTTGGGATAATTACGTGCCTTACCCCAAATTAGCCACATAGCCTGATATGCCCCTACATGGTTGAGCAGAGTATTTTTCACATTGGCTAAGACCTTTCTAGATCTTGGATTCAGGTCCAATGCAGTGTGCAGCCTCTGCTTTCCAGGTCCAACCCTCCCCTCCCACTCCGTAAGGGAGTTGGCAGAGGAAGGACATAGCCTTGGCTGCTCACTCCAGCTTACTAATCATAAGCATAGCTGGCCAGGCATGAGGAGGAAAGTCAGTAGCAGTAATTTATTTCCTTCCCTGGAGCAAGAGAGGATCAGGGAAGCGTTGTGCCTAGGACGAGAGGCTTCGAGACATCCTGCCTCTCAGGGCTTCTCCTGGAGTGGCACAGCTTACTTATCACCCCTTCCTTGGGGCTGTGCCGAAAGGCCTCATCTGAATTGCAGGCATTTTCAATTGTCACTTTATATGTGCAACACTGACATGTCTTTCATTCCAAATGAAGTGTTCTTTTTATATTTGGAATATGGATAATGCAAAGACTGCATAATCCAATTGCACATTTTTGTTTAAAATTTGCCTTCCTCTTAAGCCTGACAGGAGGCTTCAGTTATACTCTAAGATTATCTATGACTAATACAACAGTTCTGTTTTTTGGGTTAGAAACTTGGAACATGGCTTTCCCAGCCTTTAATGAAAACTATTAAAATGTTTGTCAGGAATTACAAAGGATTGTCAGGCAAAGATTGTATTTATTGTTGTCATCTGCTCCTCTTGCCACAGCAATAAGAGCTTCAAGAACAATTTGACAACAGAAGTGAAAGGGACATAAATTAATCCACAAGAGGAGTTCATCATGCATTCATGATGCTCACTGCTTCTGGGTTCTTTAGACTTGCAGTCTAAGAGTGAAGACACAGTGATATATTTTAAATTAATCTCTCTCCCTCAGTCCAATTGGAAAAGTGGCTTATTTCATCCTACTTACATTGCACAATGCCTTGAACATCGATGGGATTACTTGTGGAATGAGATGCTATTCAGTCTAAGGGCATCCAATGATTCACTGATGAACTTGTCTTACCTAAGTAAAGCTTCCATCAACGTCGGGACGTGGTTAGTCTGAGCGTGGACTCTAGGATCTGGTCAGGCATCAGTTCATGGAGTCTGATATCTCTCAAAGCAAAGACTTTCTGAAAAATTGAAGGGTGCCCAATCTTAGACACATCCTTTATGACAACAATGAACAATGCAGCATGAACCTCACTGGCCCTGTCTAGATCCAATCAAGCAAAGTAACCCTTAATACTTTAACATGGTCAGTTTGAGAGAGAGATTTGTCATTTTCATGAAGGAAGTTTTGTCAGCCCCAATTGGAGAACACTTCTGAAGGGCACTGAGCTTGTTCTTTCTGCTTCTGTTCTGCTGCTGCCCTTGGGGTCAATCACAGTGACAAGAAGAACAATTCTGTAAATGTACTTTATTTTTTCCTGGGATTTATTCAGTGATTATTTTGTAACTTTGTAGGCAAACCATAAAGATCTTGCCAAAAGGAGAGTTGGGCAAATGGCATTGAACAGTGTATCTCGGGGGCCTTGAATCTCTTGGAGCAATGATGGGAACAGGTTGTTAAATTACAAAGAGTTATAACAGGAAGATCAGGGAATATTTTTAATCTGTTAAAAATATTGTTTTTGAATATTTTAAATGTCTTCTCCAAACCCAGGACTTGTTATTCAAGCTATCCAGAAAGATATGAGTGGAGATATGAGGGCAGTAGCCAGGCCCAAATCTGTTTTTAGCTATCTCTGAAAGCAGGGCCTGGGCACAAGTTTTACCTGGTCCTACTTCCAAGGTTGGAGTTGTATGCCAAGGATCACTGCTTGTGTGGTATGAAGGCTGCTCCATCCTGTGGATATAATTTCTGATCTACTTCAGGATACTTGTACGTATACTCCACTACTTGCTTTGATACATTTAAGAACATAAACATTACCATACTGGGTCAGACCATATTATCATGTTTAAAAGTTATCAAATGTGCTTTGTGTTCCTGCTTAGTCCCATAATGAGACTGAATTTACATGGAGTGCAGTGAACAGGACTGTGTGATTTAGCAAGCTGAGGGGAACAGAT
>NW_005841856.1:3978442-3983892 GCF_000455745.1 Alligator sinensis | reverse complement strand
GGAAAGAGAAGAGAGAGAGAAATCTGTTGTAGTTTGAAAACATTGGGCTGCTATGGCATAACAGACCAAACCTAATTGAGCCTCCAGATGGTGAAATCCTGTACTTGAAACACACATCGGGGTCCTGAACTGAACATTGAACTGGCTAGTAGTCTACTTCACTCATTGAGAGAATAATTGCATTTCCCAAGCAAGATTTCTAATCCAACATACTTAAGCATCCTGTTAGCTCAAGGAACGTGTGTGTGTGTGGAGGGGGGGTCTGCCTAATCTATTACAATGAGACAGTTAATCACCTCTGACAGCATACATTTATAGCTGAAATGAATAATTTTCTCCCTAGAAATGTTTGACACTTTTCTATTTTGTTGCTGTTGTCTATTATCAGAATAGATGCATATAGAGAGAGATGCTGCCCAAAGATTTGAACGTTATCAGGTTCCGCAGAAACTTCAAACTCATTTAACTTTTGTGGGTGCATCTACACATGCACTTTAGTGCAAAGTTGACTAATTAACTCCACAGTAAAGCAACACAGTCTACACGTTAGGGACAGTACTATCCTATGGCGGAGTAATTTATTCCACCAAAACACATGTGTAGACAGTGATAGGGGCTGACTGGGGCACAAGGGTGCTAAAGTGCAGGGTCTGCCTGCCACCTAGCCCTGCACTGTAGCACCTTTGTACCCCAGCCAGCCCCTCTGCCACCTGATGAGGATTGGGGCAAGTGGCATCAATTTGACCAGAGGAGCAGAATTAAAGTATTTAAGGAAAAGCTGAAATGCAATGAGTTCTTTCCTGATCGATTTATATGCCACTGGACTTATTCATCATTGTCTTTGAAAGAATGATATATGTATCTTGATGTATTTTGGCCATTTTTTTGGTTAAAATTGATGCTGATTGATTGATTGTTGTTGTTCTATATATGTGTACAATGTTATTGTTATTGCACTGGTATTTTATATTGTTATATAGGTATTTTTAATTGGAGTGTGTGTATAAATGTGTGTGTGTGTGTGTGTGTGTGTAAGAGGGGACCGATGGTGCATGTGCTGGAATATTCCAGACCAGGTAGACTCTACCTTTTAATGAGACTTGACCTACTTTTGAAGTTATGGACATGCATGTTTGGGCCTCAGAAGAGCAGGAAAAGCTCCATGAGGTAAATAAGTTGATACCTTTGAGAGGACAACCAGGTGTCGCGTGCACTGCCCGAGAGGGCCGTGTGAAGTACAGAGCACTGTGTGCACTGATGGGTTGTTGAAAGGACTGATGGATGACTAGTGATCGAGTCTATAAAAGGAGACAGATCCAAAGAGTCTGGATCTCCAGTGCTCTCCGTGTCTCCAGTCTCCTGTTGAACATGGTGTGCTGTGGGGGTTGTGGCTGTGGTGTGTTGTGCCCAAGGTCTGGGGCAGCCAAAGGCCAACGTTGAGCTGGGATTGTATACTGAGTAAGTGAGTGAGTGCAGAGTGGGTGAGGGTTGGGGCAACCAATATTCTCTTCTGTATTCCCCTCTGCCCTTTGTGAGAGCCAGTGGTGCTGCTGACAGTCTGTGTGAATGCTATCAGTGAGAGAAAGGTTGCTCTCTACCACCACTGATGTTGTATAGTGGTTCTTATATTGGTATTCATTGAGCGTGCTTGTTGTATATTGCTAAGTATCATTGAGATTATTGCTGTTGCATTGAGTTGCTATCATTGATATTTTGTTGTTGTTGGTAATATATTATATAATTACCCCTCTGTTGTTGTTGTTGTGTCCCTGATTCAATAATTAATTACTTTAGCGGCAGGGTATTGCCAGGATGCAGGCGAACACCCTGCTGAGAGTAGCCCATCCACCATCCTTTAGTAAGGCAGTGTCTATAGCTGCTCTGATTTGCATAAGTGCTTAATTGCTGGCTCATACCTTAACACTGACTCCCCTTAGGAGGAAGACTGGGGAATGCTGGATAGTAGGAGAGGAACAGAGATGGTTTTTTTGGGGTCCTCCAGGCTGGAGTTACAGAGGTGAAGTTCTGCAAGAGAAACAGTGGACGGTCTTATCTTTTGAAACCTTCTGTGATGGTGGACCGTAACTGTGTTATTCAATGGCAGCAGTAAAAGAGAGGATCAAACGGGCTGGAGCCATTGGTTTTAAAAAGGAAGGAATGGCATCAGGAAGCCACTTTAAGAGAACAGAATAGCATGCATGGAGGCTGTTTGGTAATGAAGAGATGAGACGCTCCTGGGGAGGGTGAAAGGAGGCAAGTAACTGGCCAGCTGAAAAAGCACCGACACTTAAGCCATGGCTGGAAGCCAGAGTGGTGGAAGGCAGAAAGAGGAAAGCCCAGCTGGGGGGTGGGATGATGCTCCTTGGACATGCCTGGACTCGGTAGCTGTTGGTGTTGCAGGTGTCCGAGACCACCATGGCTCAGACGCTGTGCACTTGTGGGGAGTCGCCTACAGGAGTGGCTCAACCCCTTGTGAAACAGCTGTATACCCTGGACAAGACAGCTGCAGTTAAAGTGGCATCCTGGTGGGAGGACTTCTGTTAAAGTGATAGCATCCTTTAAAAAACAATGGTTGCTGTATATTTCCTTTGCCATATTGTCCCCCTGGGAAAGGGAGGAGTTCAGATAAGGCAGCAGCTACTTCGTGTTGGAATTAATCCCGGTGGTCTGGGCATGGTGGTAAGAGAAATGTGTGGAGGCCACAGCAGGGCCCTGGCAAGGCTCAAGAAGACTTAGTACTCCTGCCCAGGCAGGGTGTAGACCAGAGGTGGCCAGTGAATGAAAGGACCAGGGGCCCAAGTCCACAAGGATAAAACCTAGGTCAGGGACCCAGAATCGGAGAGGGCTGGAGCTCATAAGCTGGGTCTGAGTGTGGTGGGCCTAGGCTAAGAGAGCCCAGCTAGAAAAAGTGGGGAGGAAGCTGGGAAGACCTTGACAAGTATTTGGAGGCGAGGATGGGCCATACAATATACTGAAGCAAGGTGCCTCGGGAAAACAAGATCTGATGACACCTGTGAGGCATGGCATCACTATGGGGGTGACAGGAGGTCACAGATAGTGCTCTGAAAACTTGAATTGGGAGGCCATCCCAAAAGGGACGACTCCTGTACAGAGCAGTGCGGTGAAGCCCGGAGGAAGCTTGGACGACTTTGCACAGCGGAGAGGCACCTGGAAGATGCTTCTCCATTTTCTGCCAGCAAACTTAAGTATTCTCAGTTAAGATCAGATTGTGGCAGGTGGGAGACTGGAGGCAGAGTAAAGTCTGGGGCAACTTTGTCCAGGCCGGTCCAATCACTAGGGGACCTTGGACACTGAGCACACAGTGTGGGCCTGTTGCATGTCTCAAGAAGGAGGACCCATAGATGAGACTTTCCAGTGATGTGCTCCAGGACAGACGATAAACAGAGCAGGGAGAGGAGTAATACCACTAGGAAGAGTGGGGAGAATTGTTTGATCCAAAAGGCTGACATGCATATGGTCTGTGATGTGGGATTCTTGAGGTATCTGGGACTGGAAAACCAAAATGGGCGGATTGCCTAGGGCACGGTATTGTCCAGGGAACTTCAGGGATTATGCATTGTGATATCATTTGCTTGTTTCTAGTGAGATTCAATGAGTACTGATAGTTCACAAAATACTGGGTGCATGAGCTGGCAGTGGGGATTTAAAGATTTGTGTTTTCCATCACAAAAGCTTTTGCAGCTGTTTTAGTTCCTCAAATGTCTAAAATAATTCAGTTTTGTTCGACTGTATCTTCCTTCACAAGTATTTAAATAAATATGCTGTGATTAGCTTAAATTTGGAAAAGGAAATGGACAGCCAGGCTGGGAAATGATTCAAATGAAAAAGCAAAAGCAATGGCATTTAGAGATCTAAAATAAATCAACTGCTGATGGGGTATGATGGAAATAAGGTACTGATCCTATTTCTACTTCAACACACGACTACTAGTAATGTATATGGGTCAATCATAAAGAAAGAGGCAATGCTCGATTTAGGATTAAGGAACACATTTGATATGATGGATGACATAACGGGAAGGGAAAATCTGGGAGGTAGCAAATGCCGTATTATTAGGTCAAATGTGGAGACAGAAATGAAAATTAAAGGTGGAAAGCTAAAATCATTAATCTTCTCAGAGTCAGGGCTATGCTGAACATGAGTCCAGTCAAATGAGGATGATGTAGTGCAGGAAACTAATACAAAGGGAAGTGAAAAGAGCTCAGGGAAAACTCTTCTGGCACACAGGGCATAACTGTTCCTGGCCCGTGCTGGATGGGGAGGCAGGTGGGATCAGGTGTCTGGTCCCTTGTAAAAGCCAGGCACACTGCTGCTTTTCATAAGCGCTGAGCCATTGTGCTACTTTTCGACCCTGAGAAGACCATTCTGGGGTTCAGTTACCACTAGATATTGGTTCTATTCCCTAGCTAAAACACAGAGGCAATGGCAAAATCAAGCAGCAGCTGCTAGCAGAACTTGTGCTGAAACAGCTACGGGAAGTAGTGGAAAGTGAATGACACGGATGATTAATGAGGCTATTATGGGCCGAAAGTCTGACATTGTAAAGATAAGCTTGCAGCAAAAATGAGGCCTTCAATACATATGATGCAAGAGTCAACGAGACCACCCTAGTGTGAGGACTACCCACCAGCACTAGTGCTAGGCTGCCTACAGCGGGCACATATGTTCTCATTGCTACAAAGTTTTTTTTTAAAACCCTCTGGAGGTTGGTTAGCAGCATGAAGTTAGAGAAGGTGCATAACTGGTGGCAAAGGGAAACACTGCAAAGCTCCCTCACACCCATCAGGTGGGACGAGATATTTGAGAGCTGATTAGAAAGAGCAGCCACAATGCAGTGAAGTGCTCAGAAGATGCCAAATAAAGGTTGTTGTCTGAGCAAGGCATAGGATTAATGGCAAAAACATCTGACGTTTAGTGTGGAGAGAAGGACAATGGGGAGGTCAGAAGAAGGGAGACAGAGAACAATAATCTGTAGTTGGAGAGGACAGATGGCTTTGTGGTTAAACATTGGACTGGGATTGCCACTGACTTTCTGTCTTAGAGCAAATCACTTTCTCTATGTTTTCGAAGTGGAGCTGTGGGCTACTCAGCACCCTTAAATCTTGCCTTGAATCTCTTTGTGCCTTGATTTCCCATAGGTAACATAGGAGGATGATCCCTTTCTCCCACGCCTCCCTATTTAGATCATAAAGCCTTTGGAGAGAAAATTGTTTCATATTAGGGTACAACAAACAGTGTCTCACACGACAGAGATCTGGTTTCAGCTGGACCTTGTAGGTTCCGCTTTAATACAAGCAATACTAATGATATTTTCATCTACCCTGATGTGTAAATTAAAGGCAGCATAAAAAGTTGTCTCAATGCTGCAACTCTGGTTCCAGCCATCACTGTTTGAGAGCGCTGTCTTCTTGTGCGGTATCACTTGAACG
>NW_005841856.1:3950730-3978411 GCF_000455745.1 Alligator sinensis | reverse complement strand
TCCTGCTGCCACGGTGTTAAAACTTACTGTCATGGTTTACAAATATTTCCACCCTCCTCCCGCTCATCTCTGCAGTTATTTTCTTTCACTCTCTGAAGAGAGAGAAGTGGTATTGTTTGAGTAGATCCCCATGGTAATCTTCAGTTAGCAGTGCTGTTCCCTGCTTTTACTCTGGAGGGCTAAAAACCATAATGCTCTAAGTCCTCAAAATGATTTGATAAATCTAGCAGATGCAGTCCAAATGAAAAGGAATGATTATATCGTAAAAGGTCCACTAGATTGATTCTAACCAGCGTACAATTTTAAGATGTAGAACGTGAAAGATAAATTTGACTTTGATGCTGTAGCTCTGGTATTGTCAGTGCACTGTGATACATTGCCAATCACTGCTAATTGTTCTTTGGGATACCTGATTCAATGAAAGAGTCTATAATTCAGTGCGTACAAGAGCAGAGATGTTATTCAATTTCTATATTTTGTTTTCCCTTTGGCATTTCTTTCTCTTCCAGCATCTGACAAGCAAACTGAGCTAACAAATCCAAAGTACCATGTTCTGTTTCATAATCTCTCTCTTCCTTTAGTTTCATACAGCTAAACCCCATGTGGAATATACTAGATAAGATTTTGATTTTAATTCCACATTTAAACAGTCTAATAGCAAAAGTTAATTCTGCAAAAATAGAAGACAGCTAAAGGAATTAAAATCACTGATTGGGAGAGAGGCCTAATTGATCTAGCCATTCTACAAAACTAACATTGCGAATGACATTGCTAAATTATAACATTGCTAAATCAAGGACAAAATGAACATTGCTTTCTGCAAATGTATGATGAAAGGCACGCTGAAAAAGATTAACTGATTTTTCGTGGCATAACAATACTAGTATTTTAAGATTTCATTTAAAATTTACCGTTGTTGGCCTGCTTCCTTAGATCTTTTGAGTGTATTTTTAGCAACATTTACAGCAGCAGGACGTTGGCCGCTGTTGGCTTTACTGTGGCAGGTTAGAGTGTTTATGGATTGGGGTTGTCCGGGTTGGCTATATACTTTTGCTAATAAGCTAGCAATAAATCTGCACAGGATCTTTTGATAGGGATGATCCTGCCTTGAGCTGGACTAGATGACCTCTCACATCTTCCAGGCCTACATTTCTATGATTGAATCTAGTGACAGGCTTATACCTGGCTCCCAACTGAAAGTCAGGACCTTAAGAGAAGTATACGGCTATGGCAGATTCATGTCTTTAGCTGTGTGTGAACTGGAGTTTCTGTTCATCAGAAGCTTGCTATCTCATTTTTCCCTACCTGACAGCAGAACACTTGAAATATTTCCTGAAATACAATTTAAAAAACAATCAGTTGGGATCAAGCAAAATATTTTATTCCTACTTTATTTTTATTTTTTTTAAACTGTATATTGCACTAACCCCCTCCTCCCCCATGTAAAACCAGAATGTTACATTCTTAAACGGGTGAAACAATTTCACAACTTTATTGGAATACTTCTGACCTTGTTTTTAACATTTTTCCCCCCCTTTTTGCACACTTGTTTGAAATTGGATTCCTGCACAATGCTCCGGTTGCAAGGAATTAGAATTCCTGACAGAAACATAGTCCATTAGAAGACTTCTGATCGGCTCTACAACTCATTTAGATAGGAGGCGCGGGTAACGTTGCAACGGTGTAGAGGTGGGAGCAACACTCTACGGACACTTGAATAACAACACCAAAAGTGGATGTGACTGATTCTCATCTCAAGCACTTCAGAAGTAACACAACATCCTATTTATCTGGGTACAAGCTCCCCCACAACTTATGGTCTAAACTAAACAGGATTCACTCTGGAGCTGAATGCTTTAATGCCATGTTCTATAAGATTGGGTTAAAAGACAGTCCAATATGCGAGTGTGGTGATGCACCATAGACTGCTGACCGTCTCCTCACATGTGCAGCATACCCGTGTACCCACGATGAGGACTTGGGAAGCATCAATCGTAAAACAGTTGTGTGGCTCTGCCACATTAGTGATGTGTAGAGGGAGAAATGAAGTATATGAGAGAGAGAGAGAGAGAGAGAGTGCACAAGCAAGAGAGCTCTACAATTGAGCTCTGGCATGGTCTTCTGAAAACAGTGCAAAGTAGTAATCTATACTAAAAATGTTGCTTCCCCTCTCCTGCAGCTTCTTGCCCAGTTGTCTTCCTTGCTGAATTGCTATGTGCTGTACATTTATGTACGGTAAACCCTTTGAGGCAGATATTGTTTGTTCGCTGCTTGTTTAAGCAAGACACAGCCCCTAGCTACTCCTTAATATAACCAGAAACAACAAACACATTTCATTGACCACTTTGGATCTTGTTTCTATTCACTTGTAGACTAAAGCTAAACAAACCAAAATAAATTCTTGGATTACGAGAAACTAAATGCCTGCCTTTTCATTGCTCTTTTGGCTAATATTTTATTATTTACAACAACCTTCCTTTATTTAAAAAAATCATATTCTAGCTGCATTTCTTCCTGTCTAATATGGCACTTCTAGTGTATTCATTTATACCAACCCATAGGTCAGTTTGTTGTCAAGATATTATTTCAGAAACAAACACTTCGAAATGAGCTCTTGATAGAATTGGTCTCAATCAGGAATAAATTCCTCTGAACTTGATTGTGAGTTAAAAAAAAAAAAAAAGCATATCCTGTGCTTGTATGTGATGCTTCTAAGTTTTTATGTCTTTTTTAGTAAGAAAATTTTAGTGTGAAAGTAACTTGATCTCATTCAATGGTATTCACAGAAATGTGAATGACCTCTGAAAGACTATCTACCAATTAGCAATAGATAAGAATTTTTTTAGTAGGTGTATATAACTTTAAACAACTGAAGAAAAATTGAGCCTTCCAGTAAGAAAGTATAGAGTCTGCCATGTGTTATAACAGCATGCATTGTGTGATCAACTCTGTTTATATTTAGGACTCATCAATAATAACCAGTGTGGCAAATAACTGTGTGTCAGGGTCTATTTTCTCCTGGTGTATGAGCACAGCTCCTATTAGCACAAGTGAGAGTTATTCACACTTATTAGATTGATCCTTAAATGACTGGAAGTTCAGTAAGCATTGATTGAATGGCTGGAACATTTTTAAAGTCAACAATGTTGAAACTGTCAAAAATATCAAGTTGGGGTTTTTTTCATGGAGGGAGGGAAGGTGGGGGTTGCCTCACTGGCTTTTTAATAGTGAGGATCATTCAGTTTTTGGAGAGCTACATAATTTCATGCCACATTTGAAAGAGAAACACTGAAATGTCCCCTAACAGCCCAGTTGATCTAAGGCTTCAGCCAGACAAACACTGAATGCTTGTAATTCCCATCATATCATCTGCTTTCCAAAGTCCTGGAGATGCAAAATTTAAACAAAATATTGATATTATAGAGGAGCACAGGACATCTGGTTAGATCGATGGACAGAAACTATCCTTAAAAGTTTAGGGAGTGTGTCTGCATTGCTGAAATTCTAGAAGTTGTCATGCAGGGACACTTTTTTAGTAGAACTCGTGAAAACCATGCCCACTTAGCATATGCCAATTAATGATTTGCCAGCCCTGAGAAGGTGTAAATTGGACCCCTCTATATGGGTAAAATGCGCTAAATTAGGTAAGATAAAAATGTACATAGGCTTCTTTTAAAAGATGTTTTAACCTGTCTCTATTCTGATGTTTGTATGAATAAATAGTTCATGGTTTGAACAAGTTATTGTGTATTTTGGAGTTTACCAGTTAGTGATGGTTCCTGGGTGCCTAGTTGGACCAGCTGAAGTAAAACAGATGGTAAATAGGATATTCATAGATTCATAGAAGGAAGGAAGGGACCTTGGAAGATCATCAGGTCCAGCCCCCCACACCAAGCAGGAAAGATAACTGGGGTCAAGTCACCCTAGCAAGATGACTGTCCAGTTTCCTCTTGAAGTTTTCCAGGATAGGTGATTGCACCACCTCTGGAGGGAGCTTACTCCACAGGCTGGACACCCTGGATGTGAAGAAGCATCTCCTACTGTTAAGCCTGAAATGGTCTTCCAGAAGTTTGTGACCATTGCTCCTGATTTTCCCCAAGGTCGCCCTGGTGAACAGTTGTTCACTGAACCCTTGACGTATGCCCCTGATGTAGTGGTAAGCTGCTACCAATTCCCCTCTCAGCCTCCTCTTCTTCACGCTGAAGAGTCCCAAGCCCATCAGCCTTACCTCATATGGCTTGCCATGCAAGTCTCTGATTATACGGATGGCTCCTCTCTAGACTCTTTCGAACTTTTCCCCATCCTCACTGAAGTGTGGCACCCAGAACTGGATGCAGTACTCCATCTGCAGTCTCACCAATGCCAAGTACAGCACAAGAATCACTTCCTTGGTTTTGCCGGAGATGCATTGATTGATGCACACCAGAGTATTATTTGCCCTGCTGGCTACAACGTCACACTGCCGACTCATGTTCATGCTGTGATCTATTATTACCCCCCAGTCTCTTTCTTTCACAGGGCTGGCCAGATTGGTGTTGCCAAGCCTGTAGGTGTGCAGGGGATTGTTCATCCCCAGGTGGAGCATTTTAAATTTCTCAATGTTAAACCTCATCTGGTTCCAATCTGCCCAACTTGCCAGCCTGTCCAGGTCTGCTTGTATCTGCAGCCTATCTTCAAGCATGATTGTGCTTCTCCATAACTTGGTGTCATCTGCAAACTTGGCCAGTGAGCTCTTCATTCAAATCATTGTATGCTGTAACCTAGTGATCGAACTAGTGGAGTGCATCATGGGATTCTACAGTTTGGGTCTAAATAAAGTGGAAAGACTGCAAAAAAGAGGTCAAAAATCAAGCTCATCCTCAGCCATAACTCATTACCCCTCTTGCAAGTCTCCCAAATCCTGGATTTGGAAGAGGATTTCAAGACTCAAAACCAATCTAGTTCTTCTATCAAAAGAATGCTTGAAGGAAATCTGAAAAGTTATATTTACATTTGTACCTGTGCCTACTCCCAGGAGTGCTGCTCTAGCCTATTTTTCCTTCTTCACTAATAGGAATGTACTAGTTCATTTTTACTTGGAAAAAGTAAATTGAAGGGATATTTGTAATGGAGAGGGGGCAGTTTCTATTTATTTTATGTTCTCAAAGCAGGACTTGGAAAACCTATGCCACCATGATGATAGCTTTATGAATGCAATGGGAAAACAGTATTTTAAGTGTTTTTAATTTAATATTTGGGGGGAGGAGGTGATAACATTTTCAAACTCATGCTGCCTCTATAAAAAAGACAGTGAATCTATATTAACTGGTCCTAATGCAGAATCCTTGCATAGTTAAAGAAATATAAAACAAGTTATTCAATATACAAAATGTTCTAAAACACATAATTAAAGAAATGTTTTGATTTTTATATTCCTCCAGTTTCTATGCAAACCCATAGTATCACTAATAAAATGAAAGAAGAAGAAAAGATTCTTGTTACGGAAAGTAGAAACTATTACACAGCAGTACTACAATATAACAATTCAGACTTAATGAAACATTTAAAATATGCTATTACTGATATTGTTCATTTAAATATGCTATTACTGATATTGTTTCATTATACGTTTTTTTGTACACTGTTTTCATGCTTAAGTGACCTCTAAATTGGACTATTGCAAATCACTGCTAATGGGTTTGCAATGAACTACTCCATACAAGTTTTTGCTGGGGCAGAATACAGTCGAAAAGGTACAATTGCCACCACTGTAATTTTTACAAATTGCTTTTTAAATAACCAATGTAAGTGTAGTATTTGCCAGAACACCTGTTTTAGCAGCATAGAATATTATACATTTTGCAGTAATGTAAGCTACTCACAGAGGTAAGTATTCTAATGGAGATGTATTGCATATTGTCTGTGTAGAGGCTTTCCATGAGGAAGGCACTTAAGTGCATACTTAAATCCATCCCACCTTAGGTTACCACCTCCGCACATGCTTAACTTCAAGCATGTATTTATAACCTATTGATTTCATGGGAACTTATGCTGAGAGTTCAGCTCATGCTTTAGTGTTGTACTGAATAAGAATGATTTTCTGAATCAGGTGAAAGGCAAGGATTTTTTGGGGTGATGTCTTTTGTTGGAACAATTGCAGAGTTGGGACAGTTACATAAGCTTCCAAATGCAAGACATTCTTCTTCAGGCCCTGCATAAGGATCAGTCAAGACACATAACAGAAAGGCACAAAAATAAATGTTATAACAATGCTAAATAGACACAACTAAGACAAACTGAAAAGAGGGGCCTATAGCAAGGTGGTCTTTCCCTTGAGAAGGGGCAGCCAACCCTGCTAAGGATCTGCAGCTATGGGGCATTCCCCCTTACAAGGGAGTGTCCCGCTAGGAGCTTAAAACCCAGAGGAGAGAGAAGAAAGGGGCAAACTGAGAGAAACGTTTGCATGGAAGGAAGCTGGCTGTGAGCAGAACAACTTGCCACAGCAAGGGGTCAGGATGCTGTGCTAGGGACCAGAGCCGAAAGGGTTCCCCCAGGATGGGCAGAAAGATTTGGCTTTATTTGTGTATTTGATTGTGGTGTAGAGACTGTGCTTTAGTTTGGAGGGGTGGCAGAGGAACTCTTCAGGCAGTAAAGCCACCTACAGAAGCCATCAAGCTATGCAAAACACTTAAAGGGCTGCTTATAAAATCCACTACTTGAGATGCCCATTGCTAGGACAGGCGGTTGTTTATGTCCATAAAATAGTGCTAGCCATATGCTATGCCTGGAGATTCCAACACGGTGCTAAGTAATGCTTTTAACAGCAGGTTACTGCTCTTATCAGTTCCACTGCCAGTAACAGCTATCGTTCTACCATACACCTCATTTAGTGGGCATATAGCCATTAGCCAAATGAACCCATTGGAAGTGGGTGATGTGGGAATTGCACTTATGCACATGTATACTTTTTAAACAGGGAAGTTCCACTTTATATTCCTGCAAAGTTATAGCAGGTGCTAAAATGTGCACAAGTTTAATTCATTTCTCAACAGTCTTTGAGGTCTGGGTGCTGTCCAAGGTCCTGAAACCTTTCTGCATTTGCAAGTTTCTTTTAGACTGTCCAACAAGTAGTTGACCTCCTCAAAGAACTCAACCCTCTACATTTGAATCAGTGGGAATGTCACCATTGTTATGAGCAGATGTGGAATTAGGTCTTCAATATGAAATATTAGCTTCATATTATTTACTTATATGTTGTAGGACAAGTATAGCCACCTCACTCCAGTGTTTCACAGTTGGCCTGGAATGCTTCCCTCCAAGCTCATGAAATCTCTACTCCATCTCAACCAAAAAAATGACACCTGAATCTGTCTAACATCAACAACCACCACATCTTAGAGATCTGATCTATTTCCAGGAAGGACAAGTAAATCTCACAGAAGAATACAGTCTCTACCCCCGGTTTTACACTGCAATGCCACAGGCTGCAATAACAATTATCAACACAGATCCTAGAATAGACTACTGAAAATGTTGGCACACATTTTCTTCCACCTTTAGCCTTAGTGCCCATTATCCCAAACTCTCTCATCTTCTCTTGAGGACTGATCTCCTAACAAGCCATACCCGCCTTAATGAATCTGAGGAAATCAATCTTTAAATAGCTTCAGGGAGCCTACAGTTGCTAACAAGATAAGCCAAGAACAATATCTTCCCGTGCCACTCCAGTTCTAGTAGCAGAATACTACACAAGGGGCACATCTACACAAAACATTTACTGTGCAGTAGACTAATTAGCTGTATAGGAAACATCATGGCATCTACACATGCACTCCTATTAGGCTGGAGTAGGCTAATTTACTCTGCAGCAGAATAGCATATGTATAGATGCTGCCTCAGCTAGTTGGGGCCTGAGGGTGCTTCAGTGCGGGGGATGCCTGCTGCCTATCCCTGCACTGAAGCATCCTTGTGCCCCAGCCAGTGTCTCCATAGCACGCTGAGCCAGTGTAGAGCAGCCCTGGGCTACCAGGCTGGTCCCTTCCCTCCCCCCACCCCTGGGGCTCCTGCCAGCTGGGGCTGCTCTGACCCAGTTCAACATGCTGCACTCCCAGGCGTATGTTCAAATGGCAATAAGCTCAAGAGTTTATTGCTCCTGGGCACACATTCAAATGGTGTTCCTGGGAACAATACATTCTGGAGTTTATTGCTTCGCATTAATTGCACGTGTCAATCTGTCCAGGGAAAAGTTTACTGAATACATTGAGAAGTTCAACACAGTTTTATATTGTGGAGGGGGAAAAAAAAATACTACAGGTTATACAGGACAAAGCTGCTTCTGCTGAAAATATGGAAATTTTTCTACAGGTTTAGTGTTATATGTAATTTGTATTGCTGGTGTGCTATGTTTATGATCTAGAATACATCACAGGAATTGCTATGTGCACCACGTTGTACTATTGTGAAGAAAAATTCTATTGTTTTCTGGAAAGAAAAATATCAACTGCTAGTTACTGCAATTTAAACATTCAGTCACTGACAACTAGGAGGTACAGTATAATGTTTTACTGTAATCTATTAGCCTCCCCTCTTTGGAACTGTAGTGAATATCTAACTGCACAGAATGCCTCAAATAAATGCAGTCTGGCAAGGCACAGCAATGTCTTGATATGGGCTCTGAATTTCTGATAAATGGCATAAAACAAATAGCATATACAGCTATTAAAAGTGTATAGCAGGCTTTCTCATCAACTTTTCATTCCTGCAGGAGGATCCATCTTGCTGCATTTACATAAAGAGAAATAGGCCTTAAAAATGAAAGTTAGCTGCTTCTGTACATTTTCCTTGCTACTGCACCAGAGGTGGAAGGTTAAAGCCAGCCTTGCCACCTAACATCTGACAAAGATTGTTTTTTCAAGTACAATGGAAGAAAAAAGAAAAGGCATATTTAGCAATCATCTAGAGGCAGTGGCAGCAGCTAACTTTCTCTCTACTGTTGTCTACTCTTCTCTCATCATCAAAGCAGCAACAAAAACAGTGTAGTCTGCATCAGCTGAATCAGTTCAATTGATAGATGTATCTAGGTCAGGAGGAACTTGGGTGGAACACTGTACGGAAGGGTTATATCACTTCTGATCACAGCAACTAATTTCATTGTCAGTATAGCCAAAGTGCCCAAATAAACCTGACTCCACCAACCCAAGGGAGCATGTGCAGGGCAGAATAAATGCATCTTAATTCCTAGATGTGAGCGGAAATATATTATGAATTAATACCGCTGTCACTGTATGTTTATAAAGCATTTTACAAAGACAGAGTAAGACGCATCCCCTGACTGAACGATCTTATAATCTAAGACAAGATAAAGACAAGACAAGACAAGAAACAACACATCAGGAGAAATCACTGATTAGAAATAAAAGGTAGAAATAATTGTCTGAAGAAGTGAGGTTCAGGCAGGATTTCAAAGGAAAAGAGAAGGCGTCTGCATACAAGATCAGAGGAAATGTTCCAGGAACACACAGCTGAGGACGGGAGAATAGGACGGTAGGACTGGGAATGGTGTAGGGGCAGAAGGGGCTGTGCTTCGGCAAGATTTTATGGGTGCCCGTAGGTCCCATCAGTGAATGTCGCCTCAGTGGAAGCTTTCAAATTTTCCATGACGGAGCTTTCTGCGAGCAGAGATGGCAATGTGAGGAAAGTTTAAATTAGAGGGTCTCCAAAGGTGCTGAAGTTGTCAAACATAGCAAATAGGTTATAACAGAAGGAAGAATCATTGGAAAGATGGGTCAAAGAGAAAGAGAGAGGAGGTCAGAAAAGCCAAATCAGACGGGTAATTGTGAAAGGACTGAATGATGGAGTGGAGGAAAGGCTGAGTTACGAGAGAGCAGGTGGCAGGCAGAGCGAGCAAATTCTCTTCCTCTTTGCTGTAATCCTGCAAAGAAATAAGCTCATCAGCACAGTTGAGCAAATAACTGAGTTTTCAATTTGAAATACTTTTCAGTTTTCTCTTCAAAACAAAACAGCCTAAGCAAAAGGAAACCAATGTATGGGGAAAGCCAGGGTTACATTTTTTAAAATAAGCCTAGGCAATATTTTGGTTTTTTTAAAATGAAATATCTTCAAAGAAAAAAATCCAAACATCCAATTTATTTTCTTTTTGTTTCTGAAGTAATTCGGTGAATTGGATAAAAATTCACAAATAGGTTTGGTTGACTCCGCTATACGTTTTCCTGCAAGTGAACTGTTTGACTTCTAATCTTTCCACAGGCCTACCTATCAATCTAGAAAAATTAGGCTCAGAAAGGCCCTTCTGTGATGAATGTCCACTGAAAGAAATTAGAAGAAATTGCTCCTTGTGGGGACATGACCCTAACCACACAGATGATCCTAGGCGTATCCTCGGCTGGCGCTCCCTGCTTAATTCTTCCCACCAAGGGTCATGCTAAATGTATCTGATATTTATGAGAAGTCCATGCTGGTACTGGATCTAGCTTTCATTATTTGGCTTATTAATTTCCAGATGCATAACTGAATAAACTGCACAACACAACATAGTGTTATACTGGGAATTTCAAAGAAACAGAGGCCCCTTTTCAACTTGACTTAGCATGTCAAGGGATTCTTGTGAAAGGTCAGAATGCTCACAGTTACTGTTTTTTTCAGCTAAAGATTTTCCATTTAAATATCTCCAATCAAATATCTCTAATAATTTTCCATATAAAAATGTTCTGGCTTCATATACAGCCATTTAACCGTAGAATGGCATGTACAGTAGGTGTATATAAGAAAAATATCACTACGAAGTCATATGCTAGTAAGAGCGGCCATTGCATATATCTTAGGCTTATATAACACTGCACAAATTCAGACTGCATTAGACACAGACTATCTACTGCTCTTTTTGAAGTGGCTGAAGTGAAATCCTTTTTTCTGCTGACATGATGATGACTTGTAGCCATTCTTCAGTGATTCTTTCATCCTACCCCCACCCCCCAAAAAAATTAAAAGGTAAATATATATTTTGCTGCTGACTAGTAAATGTATTCTGTCCAGAGCTGCTCTTTACCTGCGATAAGATTCACATTTCTATTTGTTTGCATTAAATGTAAACATTAATTTTTTTTCCCCATACATGCTGCATGGTCATACATAATTTACAGCATTTTAAATCCCCTTCGCTACCTGAAGGGGAATGCAAAGTCCTCACTCCCTGTGGATGTTTTACTGTGCTGAAGTTCTGCATTCTTTAATGTACACCCTGGGTTGTGATGGGGAGATGAAAAAATTCTGGATTTTCATCAACAGAGAAAGCAAAGTTTATCTCCAAGTGTCAAGATAACATGTTCCTTACTTTTGATCAGCACAGTACCTTTACTTTTGATCAATGCAATAACTGAACATGGCAGACACATCGAAAGGATTCTGGGTACTATTAACAGCTAAGTATTTTGGATTAACAGATTTCAAAAACTTACCTCCTTATCTTTTGATCAGAATTGAAGAGTTGTTGAAAGATAACAACTGTTACATGCTCTGCTAGGTGGCAAAGTGGTTGTCTTGTTTTGTGGCAAAGCCGCATGTTATAACACGAATAGTCAAAGCTGTTACATTGATTCAGAAGCTGACAGTATTTCTCATCAATGACCTTGTCCAAAGGAAAAACATTATATATTCTTGATAATGTCTACCCAAAAGGCAAAACATATCATCAGCAATTGGATGGACCTTCTATAGCATCTTAGGATATGCGGGCTTTATATTCAGCACATTCTGAAGATAAGAGTATATAGATTCCTAAAATTGGTGCCTCTTTATTAGTATTTGCAAGCTATCAGAATTCATTTTGATGATTTCTTACTGGACAAATGATGTGATTGCACAATGTTGAGCTGTGCGTTGTATATGTGTGTAAATGGGGAGCTGAGGCAATAAGAAAGAAAACTTGATCCATGAGCTCATTGACCTGCAGGGGCTGTAAAGTAGGGCTGTGCAAAGCTTCAGTTGCTGATTCAATTTAGGAGAGATTCAGGCCGATTCAGTGGCCAAATCTCTGAATCTGAATTGAATCAGGATACCCTTTAATCTCTCTGAATTGAATTGGAGCCCTCCGAATTGATTCGGAGAGATGCAGAAAGATTCAACTATTCGGACATAGACACAGCTTTAAATGTTTTTATGTTAAATGTTTAAATGTTAAATGTTTTTTCTACATAGCTTATGGTACCAGGCAGCTCATGAATACTGAGATGGTGGGATGGATGGAGCATCCCACAGGAGCATGGGGGGCATCCCCAGTGTGCTCAGGAGCAGGCCTGGAAATGGACCAGAAGTGGTCCCCACCATGCCCCAGCTCGGGGACTGGTGCCTCCTGGGTCTGAGGGGGCACCTGGGCCCCCCCATGTCTGATCACTGAGCATATGGGGGGGCCCCCCACATTTCTGTGGGATTCTCCATCTGCCCCACCATTGTAGTGCTCACAAGTTGTGCCTGGTACCTTGAGGTATGTAGAAAAAACATTTAAAGCTGTGTCTATGGCCAAATAGCTGATTATCTGAATCAACATCGAATCTTCAGATTTGGATTCGGCAGAATCAAGTTGGGGACAGTGATCCGAATCAACAAATCGAATCACTGTCCCTGATTCGGGCTGAATCTGAATTGAATATGGCCCATTTCACACACCCCTACTGGTAAGCTAATTACAAGTCTCCAATAGAAAACTCTTGTAGAAGGGAACTTGGACCTAACTGGCAGTTCTGCTCCATGTGCCAGTAGTGGCACAACAGGTAATCTATCCGTAGGTGACTTACGCAAGGCAATCTGATACTTTGTGGGCACAGCTGCACGTACAGTTAATGAAACTAAATATGCTCCAGCTCAATTTGAGCCAGAGTAAACTCATCCCAACATCACACATGCATTTTTTACTGCATAATTACTGTGTAATTTACCGTGCTGCTGGATATCCCTTGTATTTGATGGGAGTATCTGGCAGTGCAGTAAATTAGTCTACTGCTCCCTAATTGCTGTGCACATGTAGATGGTGACACTTTACTGTGCAGAAAATTACTCTGCTGTGCACTAAAGTATACCATGAAGACCAGGGGTTTTCAACTTTTTAAAATAAGTGCATCCCTGACAGCCAGACACAGAATGGGGGGTGGGGGGGAAGTGGTGCATGGCTGGATGCGGAGCAGCAGCAGTGAAAGGTGGTGTGTGGTGGTGGCCACCGTGTGTGAGCTTTCCCCTCCCCGTGTCTGGCCGGCTGGGCAGTGCCTGTGCCCTGCTCTTGGGAGGTGGTGGTGCAGGGTGGTGGGTAGCAGTGCTCCATCCCCACCCACCCGCACGTACCCCCTAGGGCCTTCCCAAGTACCCAACCCCTGGTGTAGATGCACCCTGTAGTATTATTGTACCCATGACCATCCTAGGAACATAACTCCTTTCCTTCACTCCACAGCTTTACTGACCTCTTCCCTTTATCAAAGTGACTATTTTCATTTGCAAAATTGGAGTTAAACAGAAGTAATTGCTTTACCTGGTATTTCTTAGGCTGTGTCTGCCTCCTTCTCAGACATGAGAAAGGGCATTCTGTGCCCTAAAGCTTGTCTAACATCTGTCCTGACTATATAGTTGTCCAATAAATGATATTACCAAATGGATGTTGCTTCTTACAAGAAAATGTTTATTAGAGCCAGGATTAAAACCAAGTCTTCTGAGTTTCAAGGCAGTACTTTAACAACTAAGCTTTCAATTTCCCCTCAGGATGGTCTTCACAAAACTAAACTAAACTCACATTAATTATGGGAAATATTTATGCACAGATGGACTAACTGTGCATGTTTGTGCAGAAATGCACCTACTGAGAAGCCTGCATATGCAACCAGGTGTGGGGACACAGTTTGAGTGGCTCCTTATGAAACTACAGCACAAGCTAGGTAAGAAGCACCCAAGTGCCCAAGAAGAGATTTATTTGTTTTTCAATCCAGGCTCTTACCTCTCCCACAGTTAGATGGAAATGGCTTGCACTGATGCTCGAAAATTATAGGGAAGTGACAAAGAGAATGGTTGCTGAAGCAAAGGAAAAAAGCATTCACTGAAAATGTTCTTCCTTCAGGGCAAGTTTGAATGAATAGTCTGATTTTATCCTGCCTTGTCAGAGTGAGTACATGGTGTGTGAATAGCATGAGGCAAACAGCACTCAGAGGTAAGCTTCTATCTCCTCCTTCATAATCTAAATTACCCAAACTGATAATTAGCTAGAGCTGTGCTATGCTTTCTGATGATACTTGAGACCAAATGCAATTCTCCTGTTTTGGCAATGTGTTAAAATCTGACCTTTGAGCCAGGTTCAAGGGCATACTTGCTAGGTGATGTGGACCTTTGCATTGTGACTGAACAAAAGATGGATGCAATTTTGGGCTGTATCAAGAGCAGCACTAAGTGCAAGGAACAGGGGGTGATAGTGCCTCTCCGTTTGGCACTGGTTAGGTCTCCCCTGGAGTACTGTGTACAGTTCTAGGATCCACATTTTAAAAAGGACATGGAGAAGCTAGAGAGGGTCTAGAAGCAGGCGACAAAAGATAATAAAGGGCTTGGAAAGCAAGTCATAGGAGGAGAGGCTGAAGGAGATAGGTATGTTCAGCTTGCGGAAGAGGCTCTTAAGAGGGGATGTGATAGAAGTCTTTGGATACTTGCCATAAAGAAGAGGGAAGGCACCTTTTCTCTCTTGCTGCAGAGGGGAGAACATGAACTGATGGCTTGAAATTGCAGCAAAGTAAGTTTAGACTGGATATGTGGAAAAAAAAAAAGGTCTTCACTGTTAGAAGACATCGACTTTCCATCACTGAGTGTGTTCAAGAAGAGGTTGGACAGCCACTGGTCAGAGATGATCTATGTGTAGCTATTCCTGTGTTCTTCTATGGATATTTTCCATGCTTCTGGGCTCTGCTGGTTGCTCCTCAACCCCTCTTTCTCCTACATGTCATGGTATTTTTAAGCCTTCCTTAGAAGTATTGTGTGTTTCCAACAGCCAAGGCCAGGGACTTTGACAGAGGTGTGTCAATATTCCTGCAGGGACCAAAGCCGGAGGTTCCTGGCTAGGGGGGGTTTCCCCTCTGCTTAGGCTCAGACTGATTAACTTCACCCCATGGTCAGATTGCTATGGACTGTGGGGGTTTTGGCCTTTCTCTGTAGTGGGGGGCACGACACTCTACCTGAGATCTCTTGAGTATATATTGATAACAGTGCATAGTAGTAGGACGTTGGCTGTCGTGGTTCCCCTGCTTTGCCTGTGGCAGGTGAGGGTGTTATATTTGTGTTGTATCAGGGTTGACAGTTGTCTTGTGTAGAGTTTAGATAATGGATTGCATAGGATGGTTTGGATAGGCGTGCTCCTGCCTTAGGCAGGGGGTTGGACTAGATGACTTCTGGAGGTCCTTTCCATCCCTACTACTCTATGATTCTATGAGCCTGGGCTCAACTTGAAGCAAGCCATACGAAACTCAACAGTTCAATTAGAATTATCTTTTGGTTTTGAAGGGGTTGTCTGAGCATTGAGATAGCTTGATGGAGGCAGGTAGAACAGAGAGAACAACTCCTGTAACTAAAATTTAACAATTTTGTTCTATTCCCCCCCCCCCCAAAAAAAAAAAAAAAACTACAATAAGGTGTTTTTGTTTTAACATAATTGCATTTAGTCATTTACAAGCAAACCCCTTTTGTTGCACAAAGCAGTGGGTTCTCTGATAGGTAGAAAAGAACTAAAACCAGCAAAAAGAAGAATAATCTTCTTTTATCATCATACTTCTAGTATCATCATACTATTAATTTTTCACAGCATGAGTTTTGTTATTTCCCCATTGTTCATAAAACATATAGTATCTGTTCTAGGGTTCATCCACAGTTTGTGGTAAGATGTGAGAGAGGAGGCCAGGGGATTTAGCTGATTTGCCAAGCACTGAATCTTCCATGCATGTTTCTCTATGCATTAGAAGAAAAAGCAAAAATTAATCTGTGGCTTGAAGTCTTTAACTTCTTTACAAGTTTTCTAGTAATTGCTTTACTGAACTGTATGTGCTTATGAACCAGTACTAGCATTACTTGGAGTAACACAGAAGTGAAATAGCTAGATAGATAGATAGAGTGAGCTAGCAAACTAGCTTCTCGTCATTGTATTAATAGCTCCCAATCAGTGAAATCATCTTCACAAACCCCTTGTGCAATGGGGAAGCCATTCTGATATGGTGCCAGTGTATAGCATGATTCAATAACTTGTCCAAGATTGTATGAGAAATCCGAGGTAAGGTCAAGAACAAAACCCAGATCCCCTTGCATCCAGTCTTATTTTAACAACAAAAGCATTCTTTTCCACACATTGAAGACAAGGCTTTAACTGTTACTAGAAGAACCCAAATGCAATTTCAATTAGCAGCCAATAACCCCCACACTCCTTAGAAAACCCTACTAAATCCAGTCTCACCCACCATCTAGCAATAGGACAATTTTCCAGTCTACTATCACCATTTTTCTAGCCCTCCACCTCCCCTCTCAAGTTGTCTATATTTATTTTGTATATGTTCACTCCAGAGGAATTTTTGTTGTTTCTTTCATATAAAGCCAACCTCAAAGCCTTTTAATGAAAAATCACAATCGCAGTAAAAATACTCCTGTACAGTACATCTATAATAAATAAACATTGATATTGTAAACTTAAGAGAGAATTCATTAGGAATTCATTAGGAATTCTCAAATAACAAAAGGGAATCACAGAAAATAAAATATGAAAAATTAATACATTTATTGTAGAGGGGTAGAGAGCAAAGAGAATAAAACAGGAGAGCTTATTGTTGGCAACTCAAGTGTGTGTAATGTTTATTTAAGCAAAAACAAAAAATGTAAAGAAATTTATTTTAGTGGCTAATGAGAGTAACAGCTCATGAAACCGAATAAAAATAAGAAAATAATACTGTTTACTGAAATTTCAGAAATTTCATATTAATCCCATTCAAATTCTTTGTCATTTGTTTTCTCATTTAAGGAAAAAAGTAGAAGTAGCAATGATCACAGAATCGGTATTACAGTTCGTTGTATAAAAAAATTAGATTGATGGCTTTAAAAATGCAAATATATTTTGCATGAAACTTTAAGATCACAGTGGGGGAAGAGAATAGAAAATAATGGTATTCATGTTATACCTATTTTGAAGCATTTTTCAAAGGTACAAGTACTTTTATGAAGAAGTGTGTCACTTGATTAGCATCATATAAAGCTACCTCAGGGCAAGTGAGTAACTATGAGTATCAACTGACAGCCACTCATCTTTTTGGCCACAGCATCAAACTGTGCTATTATAATTCATCTTGATGCGTATAGATATATAAATCTAAGTTGTGCTAAATAGGAGTTTCCTTGGACAGGAAGAGACAACAAATCTTAAAATAGATTTTAAACTTTCAGGCCCATTCACTTCATTAAGCTATCTGTACATGGCAGAGTGGGTATACCATTGATTAGGCAAGGCAAAGTTACTAATAAGATACTAAATGTCACATCAGAGGTTTAAAAGAATGCTGCTAGTTGCACATTACCCAGTCCAGATCTCCAAAAGAAAATGCCTGCATGTAATTTGTATGTGTAATTAGCACATGTTATATGCCTGATATGCCTGTCTGTACCCTAAATTGAATTTTATATGGTAACAGGTAGACCCTGCAAAATTTCAACAAACTTAGTCCGAGACAAGAATTGAACTCAAGGGCACATCAACCCAAACATCTTATTAGCTGCTGTCTCAATATAAAGCCACTGAGCTGTCAGCTCAAGTACCTCAGCTGATCTCAGCTTCTGCAACAACCAGTGAGGACAGAGGTGGTCTCTCAAACAGCCAGGAGGTAAAAGACCTAAGGACCTAATCCACTGGAGTATTTAAACATGCCCTTAATTTTAGCACACAGCTGAGTCCATTTGGGTTCAGGCACTGGGACTTGAGAGTGCTGAATGCTGGGTCATTTGTGCTTCTAAAACTGAACAGGCTTTTACTTGCAGAGTAAAGCTGCCCCTCTTGCCATGTGCATGCTGGTCGACTTTCTGGTTTTTCATCCAAACTCTGTCTGCTACCTGGGCTGCTTCTGCCAAATTCCATGCAGGTGCATTCAGGACCATATTTAAAAGCATGCTTTGGTGAATTAAAGCTTTATAGAGCAATCAACCCTTTGAGACTGATTCTGAAATTAATCCAAAGATTGCATTTTGGTGTAATGTAGGTTGTGTGTGAAGCAGGTGGATTGCCATATTCTATACTAGCTGCCACTTCTAAATAGTCTTGGAGGACAGAGGCACTGCTACAGTGCAGCCTTAGAATGAGAAAAAGAATGGATGCAGTGAAACCAAAATCTGAGGAAAGCTCACAGCCCTGTAGTTTATCTCCTGTTTCATGAAGAAGCATAGGTTGTGTCAGAAGCCAACTCTAGGGAACCGAACATGATCTCTAAGGGAACCCCCTGGGCCTAGAGTACTCAGCATGATTTCTGAGCTATCAAGCTCTATGGCAAATGGGGATTTTAAATTGAGAGTCAAATAAAAGAAAAGGCTGATTTACAAAAAAAATAAATACTGAATTTGGTTTGTTATGATTTGAGGATCTTGCTGGCAAGTATTAAAAAGAGGGTATCACAGCAAAAGAACATTATTTCTATCAAATTTGAATTATTATAGAAGCCCAAGTCAGCTTATAATCAGGTGGCACATTGCCTAACACCATCATCGCTCTCTAGCAAGTGATGGGCACTTTAATTCCACAAGAAATGAATAAATAACTGAGCCAAATAGACCCAAAGTGATAATATTTCATTGGTAATTCAAGCCTGAAAAAATATATACGTTTTGACTTTTCTGCAAATAGCTATTTTTATTTTTTAATCTCCTGGACTAGCATGTTATTGCTCATTTGTTTGTGGACTAAATTGTTCACATCACTGTAAATAACTTCTGAAAAGTTGTTCTCTCAACTGTGGTAAGCAGTAATGAGTGGGACATGTAACTTCTGCTTATCTGCTCTCCAATGGACAGTGCCAATGGCGTATGTTTATTAAGGATGTTGGCAATGAAGCTGAATCCTTGGTTTTCCAGTACCAGATAAACAGTGTCTGAGCTAGAATTCATGATAATCTTAGAAGGCTCATTTAAATACAACCCCTAAGGCTACACACTTTCCTGGATTCAAGAATAGAACATACTGTTCTCACTTTTCTTATGTGCATTTGGAACTGATGCTTGAATATTACGAAGTCTGGTCATTATGGTGTGTGGGGAGGTGCAATTATTTTGGCTCGAGGGCCATTTAGTCAGTTTTGGTGACCCATCAAGGACCGTACACATAACAAAAAAAAACACTTCCAGAAGATATAATTTTAACAATAATGTAAAAATAAATCACATACTGAAAATCAAACTTCTACTGTAACACATTTTAATTTTATTTAAAAAAATAATATTTGTCCTGATCTATGGTTTTTGAGTAGTGTACACAGAGGTGATTTCATAATAGTTCAAAATAAAGTCTTAATTTTGTATATTGTGTGTCTGGGGGTCTGGGAGGTGGGGGTGGGAGGCTGCCCATATGCTAGGTCCAGAAACTAGCTGGGGGGTGGAGGGTGGGACAGGGGCAGAGGATGCATACAGCAGAGCTTGCCCAGGCAGTGCAGTGCAGATGCAGGTACAGATGTGGTCCACACTCCCTCCACGCCCATGCCCCATCTGGCCTGCAGCTGCCCCCATGGTGTTCTGCATGGGGCTAAGCCCTACCCACTCCCACCTGGATCAGCATTATGGTCCCGTATGGACCTGCTGATGGCCCCAGCCCTGGCTCCAGCCAGTGTGCACAGTGCTGCTGCTGCAACTGCTTGGATACTGCTCAGCTTGGCTCCCCCTGCCTCCAGTGGCTCCTCCTCCTCCTCCTCCAGTGCTTCAGGAAGCAGGTAGCATGGGGAAACAGTGGTGGGCATCACATGCCTGGGCAGCAGGGTGGGGGAAGCTGCAACCAGGTGACTCCTGCCCCAGCACATGGGCTTCCAGCTCCTGGTTGCCTCCCACCGACTCTGCCCACCTGGCATGATGAGCAGGTGGCTGAGTGTATGAAAGATGGGACTATGGTGCAGGCTGTGGGGCTTGGCCCCATACGGGCACTGCAGGGGTAACTCCAGGCAATATAAAATCAGTTGCTGGGCACGATCCAACCTATGGGCCTTATTTTGCCCATCCCAGTGTAGAAGGTACCAAGTAGCTATGCTTGAGCTGCACGTTCCAGCAAATTTATATGTTGTATGTCAGCCACATTTTAGAGTGAACCATATAGTCTTCTGATGACATAATGCAAAAAATAAGTTTCATCTGGCCAGTGTATTTCGATTTTCCCTCTAAGGGTGCATTCAGACAAGCATGAATGTGCCTCTTGCAATGCCTCAAACCAGTTTGAAACACTGCAAGAGGAAAACTGAGAATGACAAAATGTTCCCTGCACTGCATATTTACAGCATGGACTCAAAATTTGATACCTGGATTTCCAGGTATCAAAAATACTGAGGAGAAAAGTGGTGCAGGGCACGGTTCCCCACTGTGCTCTGAGGCAAGTCGGGGCTTGGACCTCCAGAGATATGCTGGCATCCGGCCAGACCATCTCTATGGCGCCCGCTGCTGCCCTAGCACACTGCCTTGTGTGCGGGGTAACCAGGAGCAGTGCAAGGCTGTGACCTGGGAGCTGTCCCCAGTAAGTAAGGACTGGGGACTGTTAGGAATTGTAGGGGGTGGTTAGTTAGAGGGCATGGATCCACTGAAGGGCTCCAGCTCCCCCCTCCCCCCACACCCACAGACCCCTCACAATCCACCCATAACACCACAACTCCCACATCCCCAAGCCACCTCCACAAACCCTTCACCTACACATCCAGCCACAAACCCCTGCACAAGCCCCATGCCCCACAAACCTCACCCCCACAAATCCTACAACCATCCACAAATTCCCCCAGCCCACCCCATTGCTTTATATTTGTAAATATATCAATAAAACATTGACCAAATATATCAATAAAACATTGCCCTTTCTATATATAATGGTGTTTCATTTTAATGGTGGAAGAACACTATTTTGGGTATTTTAATGAGAGAATTTGGGTTTCTTATCAGAGAATCTGCAGTTCATAAACAGGGAACACCAGGATCCCTGCTGGTGAGACAAGTGGCAAGACCCATGTAGAGGAGCCCGTACAGGGCCAGCACTGAGGACCCAGCTGGAGAGCAAATGAGGTGGCTGACCTTTTGACCGTTTGGGGCCAAGAGGACACGCTTTGACAGTTCAAAGCAGGCCACTGCAAGGAGCACATTTGAGTGATAGCTGCCCAGATGGCAGAACGGGGGCACCCCATTCGGGTCTGGCAGGGTGCAGCCTTGGGGCCACAGATCCTGCTGTTGCAGGTGGCAGCAGGTCACAGCCAGGCAGCAGCCCCCACTGCCAGACTGCTGCAGTGGGTAGAGGGTGCAGGGGCCACTCCAGGTTAGGGCTGCTTCAGCAGTCCAGCTGGCACAAGGGGTAGTGTCCCTAGATACCAAGTGGCTGGGCCTCAGAAGTTCTTGAGGGTAAGTAGACCTGAGTTGCTCGCCAGGGCAGATTTTTATACTGCTGGCCCCAGGCTCTATCTCCTCCTGGCTGCAGATCTGGGAGAAGCTGGCCAGGGTAATTTTGCCCCAAGTGGCACACTTGGCCCACACCAAAGTACATGTTCAGCCATGCTCCAGGCTGTGCTCCAGGCTGAGTCAAAAATCCCCAGTTCAGATTTGTGCCGCTCCTATTTGAGCTGCTGCAAGTGCCTGCGCCTGCACGTGTGGATGCGCCCAAAGAGTTCTCAATGATTTAGACTTTATTTGGCATATTTCAGAGAAATTGAGACTTTATTCTCTTTCCTCCCCCTTCCATTAAGAATACATGGATCCCTTTAGATTCACTGCATTGTGTCCCCTTCATTCTATGCTTCTTCTTGAACAGCATATTTACTTCAACTACATTTTTATTTAGTATAAACGCTATGTTTGCATGTCAGTCTGGGAAACCTATTTTTTTGCAGTCTAAGGGTATAATCTGTTTGAACCTTGTTCATGTATGTGTCTCCTATTTATCTTCAGTGTAGCCAGTGGCCTTTACTTCTTATTATCGTTGTGCTCAATTACCAATGGACAGAATCAGTCTGAATAAGTTTGGGTTCCTCTGATAAATAATGTTTTCAGGGTTTAATGACTAATCCTATCTGACTCCATAAGTTATTAGTCTAGTGTTGATGTGTGTCTGCAATTGTCACCTGTGAGTCACACAAGTAAAAACAAAATTTTGGAAAAGTGACATTTCACTGCCTGCTGCATAGATAAGGAAGGGCCTTTATGTCTTGATAAAGGGTGAGTGGTAAAAGCTGGAGAATGGTTTGTCAGCTCCAGATTTCCCAAAGATGCATTTTTCCATTTGTTTGATGGAAAGAAGGGGAGACTTGGTTTCAATTCCGTCCTCTGGTGGATTGGATTCAAAATTCCATCACTGACCCACCAGGAGACTGCCCTAACCATCAGGCTATCAGCTATTGTGGGAAGGAAGTCATACGCTCTCCCCTTCCTCTTGAAATTTTATCACAGTTCAGAAAAAAAAAATCAAGCTGTATTGGTACAAAGGGTAGTGCAAGAGGGAGCTTGAATCTGGAAACTGCTCCCAGTTCCTGCATTAAGGCTTGGTTCCATATTTTTCTTTTATGACTATGTAATGAAAAAGGCATAAAGCATGGGATGTGCATGTGGAGGAGGGGAGGGGCTCAAACCCACTATCTCCCAGCTGAATGTCCTACCACTAAGCTGCAGAATCACATTCCCTCTTTCTAGCTCCAAAAATATTGAATTTCCTTTCTCACATAGACGTACATCTCCAATGCCCACCCCTCCCCCTTTTCCCTTCCCTCTTCCCCTCTTCACTCCAATAAGTCATAGACTGATGAAGGCGGCAGCTGAATAGTTGTTTCTGTATTGCAGCTGATGACTTCAGTAGCTAAATCCCACCTAAGTCCCACCTTTAATGCCTAGGTCCCTTTTTGTATCTGACCCTTAATTCTACTTGTAATCAAGTAATAGAGAAAACTCCCATTGACTTGAATATGACAAGTATTCTGTTCCCATATTCTATAACCTATTCTGTGATAGGTCTCAGCCTATCAGTCTCTTCTTTTTGAGAAAGATGGAATCCAGATTCTGATTTGTCATACCTCATTCTCAATTCGTTGTGTATCTAACACTGCATCAATGCTCAGCTTAACCAAATGCTCACTATAAGATAAAACTCGAGAGGCAATAAAAAAAATGGAATGGGTCATATAGGCTCAGTTCACAGCTAGTGCCATGAGGGTACCACGTTTGACAAGCAGTATAGCTCTGCTGAAGTTAATGGAGTTTTACCAGCTTGTGCCCACAACCAGTGTCATTCAGCATTCAACTGCATCATTTCTAAGTGAGGAATGTCATTAGTTGTACTGCTAGCTGACATCAAGTAGCATTTCCATCTGATTGTCCCATCTGGTTACTGACATCTTGCTACCGCCCTTCTGAAATCCTTTCAGTTGTCTTAAAATCTTACTGCAGAAGTGCATTTTGTGCCATTTTTTTACCACCTTTCTCTGAAATGTACTGATTTGGGGGGCTTACTGGTTTTTGGTACTTTAAATGATAAGGCTGAGAAATTTAGCTTCAAAATCATCTTGCTTCTGTAACTCCTTCTGTGTGTGTGTGTGTGTGCGCGCGCGCTCCTTTTTGGTGACCATAAGTTACTAATAGGCTTCCTCCCCAGAACCCCTGATATTCTTAAATAGCAGAGACACTCACACTGTCCATTCTGCTGCTAGCAATTTCTCTCCCACTCACATGTAGGCTGAGAGCATAAAATATTTTATTCATTTAATGTTCAATAAAAAATGAGTTGTTATTAAAAGGGACTTTAGTGATGGCAAATCCTGGTAAGCATATTATTGTTAGTAGCGCTATTTACAGCACTGTGTAGAAAGATCAGACAATTAAAAAAAAAATCAAAGAGCAATGCTAGGTTATTCCAGTCTGTTTTAGGTGCTCCGCTGGCTATGTGAGCAAAGACAATAATCATGAGGTTAATATTTGTCCTCCAAAAATTGATGGAGGCTATAAACTTATTTCATGCATGCTGAGCAGGAGTCAGGTGATACCCTAGCAACCTAAAAGTAAAAGCATGTAGATGACCATTGCCAGCACATGAAACAGTACACCATTTAATGGATGGGTCATAAATCAGTGTGTGTGGGCTCTTCAAGAGCACTCATTGCTGATCCTCTCTAATCTTACTGAAATTAATGGCAAGTCCTGTGCACTGGTCTCCTAGCCCAAGAAAGTCCATCATCATACCTGAAGGATGGATTGCGCCCATTCTTCCAGGACTTGTTCTGTTGTTTGAACACAAAACAGGCTGCAGGGACCTAAAGGCCTTTTCTTTCATTTTGCATCTCTTCCTACTTTGGCCTAGGACCTACTACAAAAGCCTACTTGTTTTCTGTAACTCTTCTGTGGTCCTTGACAGAGTACATCCTCATTCTTCAATGGAGGCAGAGGTTTCATACACATGTTCAAATGATTTGAGATAATTTTCCCATTTTTTTCTTCTGGCATAAAAACTCACCAGGAGACCCCTGAACAGATGTTCAAATGCCGAGGTGCTGTACTGTCAGGGGCCCCTGTGCACGTATCTCAGCATGCTCTTCAGGCTCTATAGCCTCCCTAATGACAAATGACAGCAGTACACAGGGAAGCCTTGATTGGCTGGTCCAGACTGCTTCACTGGCTGTTCTTCCCTGATGCATATTGTGAAGGTGCTTTCTGTTCAGCTGGAATAATAGAGTCCAGCCTGTCTGACACACTGGGTGCATCTACATGAGACACTTTACTGTGAAGTAGTACAGTTTACTGGGCAGTAAGCACGTGCATCTACATGTGCACATGCTTACTGTGCAGTAAACCTCATTAATCACAAGTAAATTCACTACCTGATTTACTTGTGATTACTAACTGCACGGTAGCATGGTAGTGCTCGTGTAGACATCTGACCGGGAGGAAATCTGTTCTTGGTCAGCCAGCAACCATGGGCAGGAGATTGCTCTCTGCCCCTGGAAGCTGCCTTCTGCTGAGGAGGGCTCTGCCATCAGATCCTGGGCAGAGACTATGTCCCCCTGCCCCAGCAGCAGGGAGCTCCAAGCCCCTGGCTCTGAGATCCTTATCTCCCAGCATTACAATTGGGGAGTGAAGGGCTGGGAGATCCAGCCAGAGACTCACTGCTAACTCCCCCACTGGCAAATTGGGGCAGAGAGCTGCAGCCCTTTCATAGCCCCATGCTTCAATTGGGAATTCAGGGCTGGGAGCTCCCTGCTGCTGGGGCAGAGCGACATTGTTCCCACCCTGGCAATAGGCAGGGAGCAATGTCCTAGTCCTGGCCAGGAGGCAGCTGCCTCTTGGCCTGATGCTACATGCGAAGCCCTGGGCTAGCACCCGGGGGAGCCTAGATCTCTCCCTGGTGACAGCAGGGGCCTAAAGCAGGGCCCCACAAAGCAAAAACTGTTTGCTGCTTTTATGATAATTCACTTATCATAAAAGCCACACAAATTTCACATTGGTATTTTTTCCCGCTTATCTTTATTCTTAATTATATTTATGGTTCTAGAGCCGTGATAGCTTTATAATTGCATATTCTCCTTGGCCAGATAAAGTTTGAATCTGTTAGCTCCTCTAGGACTTTGTTGTTATTGTTTTCATTTATAGCTTTGCTCCAGTTAGAGGGATGATTTAATATTAAGCGTTAAAGTATTCCCCTGCTTCCCAATATGTGTAGATGCCTGCCCAGGGGTGTTTGGTCATGAGTAAACTGCTCCTAGATCTAATGCATGTGTAGACACATCCACTGTCTCCCCAGACTTGTTTGGGTAGAGGTGGCTGTGCGCAAAGCACATTGGGAAAAAAAAGGACTGTTCTGCGGCTTCTCTCAGAAGTTAGTATATCATACTTTAGACCCCTGGAAGAAACGCTCTTTGGGCGTTATTTAACCCTGGTTGTTCTTGAGTTATTTTTCTCCTGGAGCAGTCATTTTTGTTCTGGGGAAAAAAATCCTGAATATCTGCACATTTGACTCTCCCAGTAGAAACTGAATGTCTGCACATGGTCCCAGTTAGGAAAGTGCTATTTGAGAGTCCTGCTTTTAATTTGAGCAGGACCACATTGGCTTTGCCTAAGTGATCCATAAAAATAGTAGATGTAAATAATTGCAGAAGAGAGTCCCTAAATAACTATTCAACAGCAATGTTAAGAGTTAAGCAGTGCCATAGACAATTGGACCAAATCTCTTTGGATAAGCAGAAAGAACAGTTGGACTTCAAACTGGAGATGGTATGAGTAGAATAAAAATGATGGGTTCTGAATTTCAACAAAGTAAGTTTTGGAAGACTTTAGTACTAGAAGCGATCATATGGGAATGAAGCAATTGGCAAAATGAGAGGAATTATTATTATAGCAGGATAAGCCTAGACAGTGCATTGCCACAGTGAGGAATTCAATAAAATTTCTTTCTTTATATTCCACAAAAGAAAATAAAGGGACAGATTTTGGTGGCGATGTAAAATCTCTCAAGAGAAGCAAAAGAAATTCCGAATGCAATTAGCACAATGTTGGGAAAGGCCATGAAATAATTAGAGCATCAATAACTAGGACATGTGATGAATGATTCAATGATTGCAAAAGTGATGCAAAATGGAAGCAGGGGGGACATTTCTGTAAGATCGAGAACATTCATTTTGGAGAGAGGTACTTATGGATTTTAGCCACACTGAAACAAATGTTAGCCATTCTAGGCAATGAACAGGTAGGGAAATGTGGGAACGGTGCTATGTAATGGAAAAGAGCCTGCACCAACACTTCTGTTAAGATATTTGGAGAAACAACTAAAAGATATAAGATGGGGGGTATCATAGGTCTCATTTCCTGGAGACAGGAGTCCCTGTGAGTGACAGAAAACAAGAGTTCAGTTGTTATAGACATGGAAAGATTGCAAAGCAACAAATTGGGACTTTACTGCATTGCAGCACAGGGTACACACCTCTGAGAAAAATAAAGAGATAGATGGAGAAAGGTGACGGGATTCTGTCTCACAGTACTTAAGGGAGCATGAAGTTAAACTAAAGGGAGGCTGTGCCCTAAAGGAATAAACTAAAAATAAATAAAACAGTGTTAGTTAATGTATGCTGGCCTTCTTCCATGCTGATATGTCCTGTGTCTCTTTGACAGATGCACAGGTACACATTGGGAGGGATGCATTATTCACACGGAACTGTCTTTACAATATTCACAGGCACATTTTTCACCTACTCGCATGTTTTACCCCTGTGACTTATTAACAATGCGTCTGGCTGCTGAGCAGACTATTCCAAAAAAAAGGGGTATTTTTACCATGGTTTCCTTACATCAGCCTCTCTGCTTTCCCTTTTAGCCTTTGATATGAATATGAGCCTCAATGCACAGGGGGGTACCTAGAAATACCTGCTGAGTGCTATGAATTCCAAGAAGGTCTTCCCCGACTTCCTTCAGCTAGACGGGCAACGGCTAGATGCACAGTCTGCACAG
>NW_005841856.1:3930188-3950717 GCF_000455745.1 Alligator sinensis | reverse complement strand
TGCACCATTGATGGGACTTAGTCTATAATGGGGAGTTGCAGTCATATGAATGTTTTGGTGGCAGCTATATACATAGATTGGTTTCTATCCAATTCGCTTATCATAAAAGCCACACAAATGTCACATTGGTATTTTTTCCCGCTTATCTTTATTCTTAATTATATTTATGGTTCTAGAGCCGTGATAGCTTTATAATTGCATATTCTCCTTGGCCAGATAAAGTTTGAATCTGTTAGCTCCTCTAGGACTTTGTTGTTATTGTTTTTGTTTATAGCTTTGCTCCAGTTAGAGGGATGATTTAATATTAAGCGTTAAAGTATTCCCTTTTTGCCTCTCAGAAGCAGGCATTTTAATTGTTTATAACAGTCATCATATGACTGTAGTGCTGATGCAGTGATTTGTTCTGGTATCAACAGCTGAGATGGAACTGCAATGATTAGGTAGAATTCAGGAGCCCAAGATGGCATTAGTTGAAAAATACATATACAAAATGTTGTTTCTCCCTTGAACTTTCTACTATAAGTGTGTGTAAATCATTGAAACAACAAAGGAACAAAAATTTGCATAGTGAATACAGGTACTTTAAATCTAAGCTTCGCTTCTTACGGGGGCTCAGTTGGGAGGAAAGAGTTAGTATAGTCTTGATTCGCTCTCTTGCCAAAATTCAGTGCTGAAGAGAGAGAGGGTATCAAGAAGTAGACGCAGCTCTTGGATTCTCCAAGCCAGTCCTAGCCCCAGCAACACTAAAAGCTGATAGTTGGCGTAAATCTGCCGCATCCTGAACGTGTGGACTAGAGAACGAAAGGCACAGACATTTGTACCCAGCAAAAAGTTTTCCTAGGTTAATGGCCCCTCTGATGAGCATTGATAGATGAACAGGTCTCATGGCACTTAGGGATTTTTTACCTTTCACAGCTGCCTCACTTGAATGCCTGGAGCACCTGCTTCAGGATTTAGCTCCCTGTAATTTTTCCAGCATATTTGGTCCCTGGTTGGGGGCTGGATCCAGGTGTTTAGGGAAGGCATGGGATTCAGGGAGCCCAGAAGCAAGGAGAGAAGGGGACTTCCCTTCTCTCCCACCCACTATTGCCACCACCACTGCTCTTGGGCTGATTGGGGCTGCAGGGCAGTGATCCAGGGGTGAAGAAGGCAATCAGGGAGTGGCGGGGCAATTTGGGAGTGGAGGGGCTGATCACGGGGTGGAAAGGGGAACTGCAGGCTGAAGGGGGGCAGCAGGGTGATTTGGGGATGGAGGGAGAGATGCAAGTGGCACTGGAAGTTCCCACCGCACAGCTTAGAGGGAACGCTGATCACTAGCACTAGTTAACCATAGCACAGACCAGCATTCCTTAGACTTAACACTTGCTAACTCTAATGTGTAATCTCACCCGAAGTTGCTTTCTCTGAACCATCCTGAAGAATCCCTTTAGCAGTGACACTAGTCCAACTTTTATAAAAGTCACGTTTGACACTCACCATACATATTTATCTAGCTTAGCTTTTTCTCATTGATCATGCCTTCCAAGACCTCATTGCTGTTTGATAACCTTTCCTGGACCCTAACCCGTGCGTCTCTAGGATCTTGGAAGTTTGTCGATACCTTTCTTTACCATCACATAGCCTCACGAGTGTGGAGGGATACCAAAGAACAGTTACCTCCTTGGTCTGTACTGTTATGATGAATGTGCAGCCCTAATAATTGTAACCATTTACTCCACTCTTTATATATATATATGTTTAAAATACTGTATTTTAAATGCTGCCATCTACCTCACCTATCTAGTCTGGGTGTCCTATCTAGTCTGTTTAATCGATCTGCAACCTTAGTGCCTGTCAAACATCTGTAGAATCCAAAATGAAGTATTTTATTAGGACCTTCATTAACTTGATTTTGTTAAAAGGAGTTTGATTTGAAGAACTGAAGGACTGGATGGAGTGCTTTTTCTTTTTCATGCAGAAATGTAGCAGTTCCACAGTTGATAGAGTCTCTGCTGTCTTCTCTCCATTTTAATTCTGATATTGTCACAAATCAGAATCCAGTGACTGATGTTCAAAATGAGCGGAGGTGATATTGAGGTTCTGCACTTTATCTGAGCATGTCATTCACTTGAAGGCACTCCAGACCTCAGATGGCTCAGTGCCATTCTTCAAACATGAAACAGGAACACACATTGATTTTTTTTCCTTTTAAACTGAGTACCTAATGAGCAAATGAAGATATGGTTGGTCTTAGATTTATTAGGTGATCTAACAGAGGCTTCTTAGAGTTCAAATGTACTGAGAACAATTTGCTGCAATCCTATTTTTTTTCTGTAAGACATTATTTTTATAGTATTATCTATGTTTTAAACATAAATTAGATCAATTATGCTGCACAGCACTTCCATAGCAAGCGGAGAACTCGCACTTAGTAAAAACGTATGCTTTCAACCTGAGAAGTCTAGTACTGTATCGCAACATGTTCTTGTTGGCTACTTGACAAAGTAAATAAAATTGAAAGCCATTGGGAGAGGAGAATACATTGTTCCCTGAAGGTGGAAGTGTTTCTTCAAGCTGAAAATTACCCATTTATGAGAAAAGCCAAGTGCTTCCCGATTAAAGAGTGAGGTGTCTCAAATCAGCTGAAGTTAAATGCAATACCTACATTGAACAGACAGCAGAATTCAGTGTACGGGTCTAAGGGAATGTACTCTGTCGTATCAAAGCATTGTTAGTGTGCACACGGGGGAGCAAGCTGATCATCTGGAATCATGGATTATTTTTACAAATATTTCTGTATTAACATGTAGGGCCTAATCCTCGAAGCTTCTGGTGTATCCTGGGAAGCTCAAAGTATGCCAGGTCATATTTACACAGGTGTATTTAGATTCAAATAGCTTTGAGGGGGATTCACAAGTTTCTGAGCCAGGCATCTAACCTCCATTCACTTTCAGTGGGAGTTAAGCACTTTTGTGAACTCCACTAGAAACCTGCAGGTGTATTTTGATGCCCAAAATCTTGTGTAAATTTAATCTGAACTGTTTGACAGGACTGGGCCCTAAAATAGTTGATTTTTTTTTTTCATCCTGTGAAAGCACAAACAATGTCTTCGGTTATCAGCATTTATCTAACTCATTGTGTGTTCCTTTCCTAATCCACAAAGATGATCAATTTATTTTAAACATGTGGAAAAGTGCTTACCAGCTGAATGTTTCCAGACTTAATGTAAAAGAATGCTTTCAACAGGAATGGCCTCTCTCAAATTTGTAGTGCTAATGATAATTGATATTATTGATTTACCTCATTGTATATGCTTGTTCTTTACAAAAAAGACCTGCTTTACATTTCATGTTGTAACGCACTCTTGCAAAAGTCATGAGAGTGTAGTTCTGATCTGAGAAGTAGTCATGGGGATCATGCCTTTGACATATCAAATTGTAATCTTCAGCATCTCGGCTTCACTACATTTTCTGTCTATCAACTCTTACAGGTGGTAACTGAAGTCATAACAATTACTGTGTTTCTTCTCAGATGTGGTTTCATCTTGATACTGGATTTTAAAAAATGCTTTTCTTTCTGAAATTCACCCCAGATTAAAGGCTTCTTAAAAGAATCATAGAAAATTAGGGTTGGAAAGGACTTCAGGTGGTCATCTAGTCCAACCCCCTGTTCAAAGCAGGATCAGCCCAAACTAGATCAGTTCTGCCAAAGCTTTCCCAAACTCGGTCTTAAAAACCTCCAAGGATGGAGCTTCCACCACCATTATGGGTAACCCGGTCCAGTGTTTTACTACCCTCTGTGTGAGAGAGATTTTCCTAACATACAACCTAAACTTCCCTTGCTGCACCTTGAGAACATTGCTCCTTGCTGTCATCTACCTATGCTGAGAAGAGTGTAGCTCCATCCTTTTTGGGTAGTTCAGGTAGTTGAAGGCGGCTATTAAATTCCCCCTCAGTCTTCTCTTCTCCAGACTAAATAAACCCAGTTTCCTCAGCCTCTCCTCATAAGTCATGTGTTCCCCTACCTCCATTTTTGATGCCCTCTGCTGGACTCTCCCCACTTTGTCTACATCCTTCCTATTGTGGGGGGCCCAAAATTGGACGCAGGACTCAAGATGTCCCCATTGCATCAATCAAATCAAGAAGCTTTAGGGTGAACCTGCAAGTCTGTTGTATGTCACTTTATGTATGTTTGCCAGCTATGTGCCTAGAGCAATCTGGAACTGTTCTGATGTACTTTTGGGGGGTTTCCATTTGCCCCAGGTAACTGATATAGAGGTTGTAGAAAATACTTGGCCAATCCAGCATCCCATCCTCATAAAGTGATGATGCTTCATGCAGGAAGAATACAATAAATTAATTATGAATACAATAAGTTAATTATGAATATAAATACAACATTCTTTTGTTTGTTAGGAAGTTGTTCTATTCATTTGTGTGGAGGGGGAAACAGCTTCACTACCAGAGAAAGCAAATCCAATTTACAATTTTCAAATCAATTGAGTATGTAGAAAACATGAAACAACAGGAGCCAGGCAAAAATAATCCATCTATATAATGCAGGATTATCTGTAATTTCAGAGAGTTGGCTTTCACATTTTAAATTGTGAATATAGCTGGAAAATATAAAATTACAGGAGCACATAGGTTATTTGTCTTAATTGGAAAGAATGAAAGCACAATTTCCATTCATCTTCAGAACTATAGTTACCTTGGGCTGTGATAATATGATGCAGCAAATGATAAATTGTACTGCAGCATCAGAGAGAAAATATAATCTTATTGTACATAAGCTTTGTCACTCTTGGAAAAGCAGCCTTTGAGAAGATCCATAAAACAGATATCAGTATGGAAAAATCCATAATCATATAGCAGTTTCAGGTTTCTTTCTATATCTGCCTTCCCACAGCATAAACGATTTAAATGTAGTAAATCAATCCATAACAATTAGATCTGGATTGCAGAATTCATTTTAATACCAAGTGATAAGTCTTTATGTTAAGCAGGATATTCACCTGCCATCAATTTACTATGAAACAGCTTCTCTAAGAGTCTGATATAATGTAATGTGCTGTCCAGGGTATGCATCATAATCTAAATAGTATTGCTAAGATTTGATAAAGGTAGTGCTGATAAGTGCATTTCCAACAAAATGTTTCATATGAAAGACACGAATACTTTGATTTTTATTACTAACATGGGCCTATATTCAATTCAAATACTTGACAAAAAATCAGCTGACTAATAGACAAGTGGGAATTATGAGAATGCCAATTTAGGAACTGATCCATTCAACTTTTACTGATGCAAGTTGCCTTTTCAAATCAAAACTCGGCAATTAAGGACTGTTCCCCTGAATAAGGCCTGCAGGGCAAGCTTTCAATCAAGCATGGGATAATTTTGAATACACCTGCCTAGCAAGCCTAAAGCTAGAGTAATTAACATGAAAGGGAAATGAAAATGGAAATTCGGTTTCATGTTGGACATTCATTGTGTATTTTTTCTTTTTTGATTTCTTCAGAAGTCAAGCAGAATGTCTGGTCATATATGCTTTCCATGGGCTTTTGCTGAAGAGCTATAACGGGAAGCAGCCAATTGCAATGACTCTCAGAGCTGCGCGCGCTGTGGAGACCACAGATTAGCATGCAGTCAATCCTATTCGATCGAAGATCGTAGGGGTCAGGCAGGGATCCATGGACTCTGCATTCTTTACGGCCTCCTCAGTGGAGGAGGAAAACTTGGTGCAAGAAAACTTTACAACGTTTCTGACATTCTCCTTCCTCAGCAAAGTTTTGCAGCAGGGTATATAAAAAAAAAAAAGACTGTCAGTACTTAAAGTGTGTGTTTTATTTGTTCTGGGCACACAAATCTGTTCTTTCTCCTGCACCAGTTGTGCTTATGAAATCAGCTACGGATTGTCCAAATGTAAAAATACATAAATATTGGCAGCCAATAGGTGGCTTTTCATCCCAAGCAAAAAAACAGAAGTAATTCAGAAAGCTTTTCCAAGAGATGCCTAGCGGGGCTTATTTGCCAAAGTTTGAATCTCAGATAAACAGCTTGCTGCTGTTCTTATTTTGAAGTCTTTATATTTAACATTTGCTGATGGATTGCCATATACAGAATGCGTATAAACAAGGCAATGAAAAGAGGCTTACACATGAGTGCCATGAAAATAGACTGTTTACAAGTACTTTCATCGAGGCTCCTTTTAATTTTATAGTTTTATGAAATAACTCACACCCAATGTAAGGCCATTTATCATTGGTTTCTATATGTGAACAGCACATTTATCAGGAACTTCTGCCCCGGTCTCGGGGAAAAGAGCCCTGAAGCTTTAAAATGCCATATTTCTTGCAGGGAGGGAGTTTGTGTTTTAGAGGAACCCGTTGTTTTCAATGAAATTCAAGGCAGGTTCTCTCTGTCTCATGCTCTTTTTCCTGAGGAAGTGAAATTCAAATGTGCCAGGATTGTAGGCACAAATCTTTCACTTTATCTGTAGGTGGAGAGCCCCTCACACAGCAGAATTGCATTTAATTAAAAATAATTGATTAGAATCAAGTCACAGCAGATTTGTACCTGTGAATTCAGTGCAGAATCCAGAACCTTGTTTATATGGTATGATAGATTCTGCAGGTGTATCAATATATAGCTACCGACATATGGTGTTTAGATATTTACATATGCACCATATATGCACTATAAAATAGGACGGTGAGGCAGAGCACAAAGGTTTCTGGCACAAATTTGAGACTTGGGATGAGTGATTTTTTATGCTGTTTTAAAGAATTAACCCCTTCTCTCCCCTCCTCCCATCTCCATCCCCTACTGAAAAAACAAAGTCTTGGAGAGACTAACACAAAACATACGTCTGGGTGCAATACAGCTAAAGGCTGTTGTTTACATAATGGGAAGGGGGAGTTTTAAAAATGTCAAAACATTCTGTGTTGCCAGTTCAAAATGCTATTTTAAAATTGCCTTAATTGGGAGAAAAAAAAACACACAAAAGAAGAAATAATTATCCAAGAATAAAACAATTGTTTTTGTTTGATGTCAACCCAAACTGAAATTTTTCTTCTTGGCTCTGTCACTCTACTGAAAAATCCCTTATTTTCATTACTCTGTTTCCATGTTATTTACCCATGGGAAAATATGAGGATGTCTCAGAGGACAGCCGTTGCATACACCATTGTACCTTCATTTATTCTGCATGCACCAGGTGTAATATGAGAGGGGGTAAACTGGGAATATTTTAGATGAGCACTTCCCAAGCTGATCCACCAGGTATTGGCTGTTGCGTTCCAGGGAGTTGACTGAATGCTTGTACTTTTTGTTTCCAGCTCTTAAAATGGATCAAAAAATACGTTAAAGGATACCGAACACAGAATGTCAGTCCTGGTCTTTCCCCAGCTCTGACGGGATGGGTGAGAGGGGGACACTGAACTCTACTTGACTAAATAATGGTGCATAGAAAATCAGTTCTTTCCTTGAGGATGAACTTTACAAGGAAATAGACAGACAGGCACTTTTCCTGCATGATGCCTCTCTAACTTTGTGGCTGCCAACATTAATATTTGAATCAGAATAATGGAACTCAATAAAACTAGTTCATATAAACTACACTTTCTTACCTGAGGGTGAAAACGAGTGTTCCTTATTTGTTTCCTCCTCCTAATCCAGTGTACTGCTGAATAGACCAACTTGTCTTCTACAGACTTGTGCAATACCAAATGAGCTCTTACTGATAACTTATTTAACAGAGCAATATCTCGTAGACCCCTCTGCCTTCTACTGATATTAAAAAGGGAAAACCTGTTTTATTTAAACTCGTCACACACTAATCTTTATTTTTGTTTATCTTCAAGTAGCTACATTAATAGGTCCAATGAAATTCAGCCCCTTAGCAACAGTGTCCCTATGTTTTTAGAAATATACTCAGTGCATCTACATGTGTGCTTTTCTGAGGAGTTGACTAATTAGCTCTTCAGTAAAGCATCACTGTCTACACTGTCTTCGCCCATTTTAGGGCACAGTAAATAAACTTTGCTGTAGGATAGTACTGTCCAGGATGAGTAGTATTCCACGGTGGAGTAATTTATGCAACCTCAACGCATGTGTAGACAGTGGCTGGAGCTGGCTGGGCATGAGTATGCTACAGTGTGGAGGATGCCTGGCAGCTGGTGGCTAGAACATAATATTTAAAGGTTTGTCTTTGACAATTGGCTTATAGGTAGAGTAGATATTGCATTAGAACAATGGTCCAGGGCAATTGCAAGGGTAAACTGACTTCTAAAATCCTGCTTGTGACAAAGTTTCCTTCAAGGCCCACTGTGTCTGAAGCCAGCAGTCACACAGGCTGGGAAATTGAAGACATGTATCACACTGTTCCACAACATGAGATAAGGGACTCTACAACGTTGTCCAGGTCACACTGACCAGCTCCAGAGCCTTTGGGATTTCAAGTTTTGGTGGTAAAACCAAATTAGGAGACTAGTAAATGCCAAAATTAAAATGTGTGCATGTGATGGGTTTGTTGGAACAAAGGACTATGCTGACATAACAGAATGTGTACAGTAAGACAACCACAAGGAGACCAATCAATAGTACCCAGGAATGAAGAGTCATCAGAAGAGAGAAAGAATACAAAAGGAAGGATTTCAGAGCAGCCAAGGGTCCCTGAAGGGGGGGAACCAAGGCCATCCAGCACAGACAGTGCACCACCACCGTATATAGCTGTTCATTTTGTTTGTTATGTATTTTGCCTGTTATTTAGTTGTGAGACTCTTATGACCTCTTGTGATTTATACAATAGTCTAATACTTTAGGTACAGGCCATGCAGTAGGTCATCCTGCAGGTATTAAACTCTTTGCCCACCATCTGTTAAAAATAAAAAGCCCAAGGTTGTCTGAAGAAGCTTAACAACCCTCTGTTCCCCTTGGCTAGATACAGACAGACTAATCTGCGAAGACTGAATCAATTTAGCCTTGGCCTTTTTGACTAAGTGGCACAAATCAAAACAGAAGTGGACAGACATTTACCTTTGATTCAGGAAATGCAGGCACATGCCCCTGCAGAGGCTCAGGCCAGAAGCCAGGGGGTGCTAGAGAACTACTCTTTGGCTGTTTTCACTTCCTTTTCCTGCTTCCCCCAATGTCTCTGGGATTTGCAGTCCAGGAGGACAGCAGCAGGACGCTGCAAGGTTGCTCATTACTTTCTCTTCCTGCTTCCAGATGCCTCTGGGATTTGTAGTCCACAGTCCCAACCAGCAGTAAGTTTGAGTGGAGGAAGGGGTGTTTAACCCCCCTCCCAGGTCCCAGACCCTAGCCAGGGTTTGCCTGGCAGGGACAGTTCCTCCCCTGTAGGCTGGGCTGCATCCCCAGCCAGGCTTGCCCCTCCCTCCTGTCAGCCAGTTCTCACTGCTCCAGCTAGGGAGCAGAGGGTTGGGGCTACCCCTGCTCTCTGGAGCAGACAGCATGGCCCAGCCCAGGGCTAGAAAGAGTGCTGGGGTCTGTGATTTAACTTGAACCAGGAAGGGATCTGGGACAGAAGTTTCATAAATGGTTTGACCCAAATCAGTTAAGTTTGACTCTACATTTAACCAGGTTTATCTTAAACTATTTTCAGTCATTTTGAAACTGGTTTATGTGCAGTGAGCTTCTGTTCTGTTACAGATTTAAACTGGTTTCTGATTACTTAAACCAGTTTATGTATAACTTCTGTCCCTAGCTCTTGTTGTTTAGTGACTCTCAGTTGCTCATGCTTTAGTCACAGCACATGAATTCCATTGGTTAGATTATTAGATTTTCTAAAACTCTAGTTAGAAATGAATGGTTCAAAAGAGACCTTCCACTAGATTAAATGAGAACTGTGTCCACTTATTTTAGGGCTGGATCTATCCCAAATAGCTTATGATTCCTGTTTTCTAGGGGGATATTAACTTCTCTTGTATCTGTCTGGCATTACAAAAGGATTAGAAGCCATCCAGCCCTCCCAAGTTGGGGTGTTTCTTGGTATTCATACTACTGAAATCATTGGCACTGCAAGAAGGACAACTTAATAGGCTCTTTTGCTACTCCAGTTGAAGTCAGTGACAAAACTCTCAATAACTCCAAACAGCACAGGCTTGGACAATAACAGAGACTATTTTCTTATCATTAATGACAGACTAATGGCCTAAATACAAAGTGGTCATTAATTGCTAAGACTTGCCAAACCCAGAGGTCACTTTACTGTTGCAAATATAACATGTAGTGAGCCAGGCATTGAATAATCTTTTATGTATAGAAAAATAAAATACCAACTTATCTATTTCTTGGATGTTGAATGTTGGTTACCGTAGAGGGTGAAATTCTTAGTTCTTAAGTCAGTGACAAAACTCCTGCTGCCTTCGTGGACAAGGGTTTCACCTCTGACCTTTTCCTGGAGCAGGAGCATCTGTATGTTCGCTTGGATAGAAAGGCAAGATGACATTCTCAGTATTTCATTCAGTTCAGAGTGCGCCATAACTGTTTATAAGGAAAAATATGCATCAGTCAGTTATTTTTATTTTTAAAGTTTGGTTTAGTAAATTCATGAAAACGTTGATGTCAGAAATATATATACGACCTTTGCATTGATTTTTGGGTTTTTTGCCTTTGGAGAGGAGGTACCTGTACAATGAAAAAATCCTTGATGTCATCCTGATTTGTAAACATTGATTGCAACTGATTACAGCTAATTTGGCGGGGGGGGGAGATGGTTAAATTTGTTTTCACTAATCACCCTGTACACCTTTCCCACAACAGAGGATTAGTGCAGTGAATGCACATGTTATTAATTACAGCAATGGAGAACGTCCTCCAGCTGAAATTAATTATGTTATTTTGGGTGGGAGAAGTCTAGTGTGGCAGCGTAGATGTAGGGTCATGATTCCCTACATCAGTTTTACAGTTGACTGTATTAGATCTGACAAGCTTTGCACTGAAGTTAGTCTTGTTCATCCAATAATGATATTATTCTTTTCCTATTTTTGGTGCAACTTACTGAAGATTAGAGTCTTTTCAGCTTTTGTTCTCATTACTCGCTGGCACGTCTGGACTGTTCCTCATAATTACACTGTGTTTTTGAAATCTCTGACTTTTCTTTTGCATAAACTCTGAGGCAGAAGCCCTTTATTTTGTTTATTTTATTGTGCTTGAGAAAATTAACTCCTTGAGTGCTACATCAAATGTGTATTTCCAGGCTAGTGATGCACAGCCATCAACTGCAAGTTGCTCCTGGGATCCTGTATGAGGTGTGGCTGGAACCAATGAAGTACCTATTGGGTGAACGGGTTACCGCTTAAGTATATTTGGCTTCAGGTTCAAGACTCAAAAAGTAAATGATAATTAATGAACAGAACAAAGTCAATAATCCAAGAGCAAGGTTCTCTTAAAAGCAGGTAAAGAGTTAACCACTCAAAACATAATGGCATATTTGTCTGAGTGGAAAAAAAAAGGTTGCTCTCTTTCTTTGAGCAATAAAGGATGAAATCCTTGGGCCAGCACATAATTTTGATTGCTTGAACAATATATATTTTTAGAAACATATATATGTCTAGCACTGAAATTCCCTAAGGGTGTAGGAATACTAGGGTAAAGATACCAGGGCAAAACTAATTTATTTTACTAAAGTGATGGGAAAAATCTGTCCTTGCATAACTGCTTTCCTACTACTACCTCTGTGAGTGGGGAACATCACATAATTATGTTGGCATAAATATAATCCCTAATCAAAAAGGTTAAGGCAAAAGCTATGCCTAGACCAGGTCTTTGTTTCAAGAATTCATCCGGTTTTAGTCAGTCAACATGCCTAAAAAGTCAAACAAAAACCTAAAGCAATTTAAATATTTTTAATACTCCTTTCCCAAGCGAAGTTGCAGCCCAATGTGAATTTAAAAGTACCAAGTAACAAATCCTTCAAAAAGAGCATTTATAACTCAGAATGGAAACTCCAACGGAGCTCTAACTATAGCAGCATGACTACTGCAGCGATTATTCTTTATTGCCATGGCATTTACTGCTGAAATAGTGGTGGGCAGATCCAAACGCTCTCAAAATTAATGTGCAGTAACATCCTTATGTGAGGTACTGCCGAAGGTATGGTATTTTGAAACCTAATACATCAAAATGATTGTACTTCTCCATTTAAGTTGTTCTGGTCATTCACTTCATATACTGCTGCTTCAACGCACCTTTTCCTAATTTCAGAATAAATATATGTGGAATGGGCAAACCTGAAAAGGGATTCGGATTCTGGCTTGCATTAATGATGACTTGGAAAATGCCAGCTCGTTTCCACCACAGCATCTTTATAGCTGAGGGAATATTATGGCACAGCTTTCCCTTGCAATGATTGATTTCTCCTTGTGAATCCACTTACAGCCACTCCAGCCATAGAACTCCCATTGTTTTCAGTGGGAGTTGTGCTTGAGAAAGATCCAGGCCTGACACCTGAATATCAAATGTAAAAGTCAGAATTTGGTGCAACCCAGAGAATTTGATACACAGTGAAAGAGGAGACCCTTTCTAAGTGACACATCTTGTAACAGGAGTCTGTAAATCTAAAATGTTCATTGAGATGAATTTGCTGCCTTTGAAATAAAAATAATTCACACAGACTGGAATAGCATCTCCCCCACCCTCCCCATGTTTAGGTGACCACTCAGGCTCTCTGCAAGCGACCAATGGTCTGTAGTTTGAAAACCACTACTTTAGTGCGCGCAAAGGGAAGTGCTGTAGAAATGCAGTGTGTTTAGTGTCAGTAGTATCTCATTTTATCAGCAGACAGTAATTTTAACCTTTTACAACAGCCTTGGTGCACTGTTGGGCAGGGAAAGGGCACAGGACAAAAAGAAGCAGAAACAATAGCAGCACTGAATAGTGCTGGGAATGATCTGAACAAGGTCTGCAGAGATATTTGCACAGTGAGCATGCTCAAACCAACAACCTCCACTGCCAATCGTCCTTGACAACTAAGGACTCCTGATGACGAGAGTGTAATGCAACTCTGATACATTTTGTATTCGTTGATGCAATTTTCAAATGGGATCTGATCGTTTCAGGCCCTTTCAGCAAAATGCCTGTGTGCTATACTGTCAATAAAAAAATATTTAATAACTACCAGGCAGAGCTGACCTGAGCAGGGTACGGGGCCCAGGGCAAATCAGCCCATGTGGAGCCCCCCCCCCCGCTCCGATCCCACAGGCTCTGAACCTGAATAAGCTGCATTGGCGGCTGAGGGTGGGTGGGTAGTGAGTGGCTGGATGTAGTGGATGCAGAGCTGCCGCTCTGCCCAGCTCCACGCTTCCTCTGCTCCACCCCACTCTGCGGGGTCCCCCAAAGCACAGGGCCCAGAGCAGTCACCCTGATTCACCGCCCCCCCGGGACAGCTCTACCACCAGGGGTGACAAGAAGGGTTTCAGCCCTGTGGCATACAAATACTTGGGTACATGCAAGCCTGAACAATATGGATTTGATATGGAGCTGTACATTTAACACAAATGATAGCATCATAATTAGGATTGGAAGGGACCTCCTCAGGAGGTCATCTAGTCCAACCCAAAGCAGGACCATTCCCAAATATACCATCCCGGCAAAAGCTTTGTCCAACCAGATCTTAAAAACTTCCAAGGATGGAGACTTCACAATCTCTCTGGGTTACCTGTTCCAGTGCTTCCCTACCCTTCTAGTGAGGTGGTTTTTCTAATATCTAAGTTAAACTTTCCTGCAGCTTGAGGCCATTGCTCCTGGTTCTGTCCTCTGCCACCACTAAGAAATGCACACTTATGCAAATGCAAGCACTTATTTTCTTCAGAAGTAGGTGGGGAACCAAAAATAAAGACATAAACAAACAAGCAAAGCAGAGCGCCCTCCTTGTTTAATCCATGTAGCCACCAGAAATACAGTATTACACCCACACACCTAAATCACCATTGAAATAGGATCCTGTTTAATTCAAATTCTAATGCCTTTAATGAGAAAAGCCTTTTTTATATATAAATACACTTTAGAAAAGTTCTTTTCAAACCAGATGGTTTCCTTAATTAATCCTTATCACAGAGACATCTTTGTCATAAAGTACTTTTATAACAGATGAGCAGAATTATATAAGAGCTTTTGTTTACAGGATTACTAAAAGAATTACTATTTCACAGGGGAAGTGCTGTCGTAATTTCATCTTTAATTTTTCCAACATCCTTGACATTTAAAGGCAATTTTAATATTATTGCTATTGAATTACAAAAAAGGAGGATGTTGGGTTTTTATTGATTTGTACAGGCATGTGCATTCTCAGAAAGATGGCATTTCAAAACCTTTTCTTAATGTGAGTTTTCTTTTTTAAAAATAAACAACATATAATAGGGTTCCTTGATGTTAGTTTTTGAATATGGAAAGGGAAATGTTAGCTTGAATCTTGAAACTCTGAGGAACTTAAGCATATACTTTCCTTTCATTTGTCTCTGTGGACTATAAACTATGATGCCACGTACTAAGTTCAGAGAATTTGACTACACAAGCATCGAGTCTTTAACACTGAGAACAACCTTCATGCTGAAGGTTAGCACTTCCTTTGGCAATGTAAAGCATAAAGTGACCTGATTTAAAGATAACTCAAATTTGTAAGTGTTTGTCATGCAAGGTCAAAATCATACTTCATTCTTATATATAAGAAGAGTTTTGTATATTTTAAAACTTGCGGCAAATCAAGAACTAATTCAAGGTTGCCTGAAAAATGCAGAGGAATAACAGGACAAAGTGTGGGAATACATATATCCATTTTTTCACATATGCTACTAGCCATACTACATTGTACCACAGTCCTGGGCAAAAGGAGGCCAAACCTCACTTGCTCTATGCTCTGTGATCAGTGATGTCCAAGTACGTAGTGTTGGTTTTGTGATATGCAGTGCTCTAGATTCAGGCCATCAAAGGACTCTCTGTAACTCTTGCCACCTACATAAAAATACACCAGAATGTCAGTCTCTCTTGCTTTTCGCTACTTACTTTTCTTTTTTACTTATAGCGTGAGCGCAAAATAGCTTTTTATAGCAAAATATGTCAATGGCTTCATTTCCAGCAGGAAAACCTTACATTTAAACTGTATTCAATCTTTGTAAAGTGGAAATATATCAGCTTTGTTACAAAATGTACTCTTCCTCAAGTTTTCACAAAATTTAGTTCAGCTTTTCTAAGATAATTCAATAGTCATAACTCCGCTATCACCCCCAACTGTAAGCAGAATTTATTAATGTATTCTGGTCTGTTCAATGTAAAAGTAGGTAATGTTAAGCTTGCACAGGGGTTTATATTTTGCCAAATAAAATAAAGCATTGCTAGTAGCTGTAAGTGAAAAGAAAACAAAAGTATATTAAAAAAAATAAAACAAAAATAAAAACAATAAAGAAAAGGTGGGGGGAGAGGAGGAAGAACATCACACTAATGTTTAGGAATAGATTGTATTATTTTTCAAATTACACTTATTTAAGGATGCTGTCCTACATAAACTCTCCTTTGACCCTTGCCTTAATTCCTCTCCGAGGATGATTTTTTTTTTGATAATCACACCAAATTAAACTGGTCGTCCTGAATAACAACGTCCAAAAACCCATGACTTCTTATAAAAGAGGAACGCGCAACTAAATAGTTCCTCACAAAAAAATCAACCTGCCAGCGAGCACAGGAAAATTGATTCCTAAAACTATCATAAGGGATGTGCCTACGTTATCAGGAGTTGGATCAGTCATAGCCCAGATCTGGGTTAGTTTGGAACAAAGGAATTCTGGGAATTGTGGTTCCCAGAGACTTCCTGGGGATTATAGGCAGAGCCAAGACCTGCTGGGAAGGAGTGCCTGCCAACCTAAGAAATAAGTTTTCCTAGAAGAGGAAAAAAGTGTGGTCTGGCTTGTGCTTTCACCGTTTTCCGAAGAGTTGGGGAAGCCACTCAAACTATGGAAACAGCTCTATGTTGACTGTCTGTCCATTTGATGCTGAAAGGTGAGAGTACACATGCACCTGGGCTGTCTAGTATACATGGGGACTGGAGTTTTAGCGTTTTGCCTCTGGAAGGTAATGAAGATCCCAGGCAGATTAGCTGGTGGATAAGTCCCTCCACTCCAACTGTTGCAGTGCCTATGCAAACTGTGCAGGAAAATGCCTTTTGCTCAACTTCTATGCTGTAGACTCCTGCGAGAGCCAAGCAGGATTTCCTCTGTTGTTTGCACCTGCAAAAAGTAATCACAATCACGTGAAAGGAGGTGAAGCTAGGCTTCAGTAGAGGGCTGTTTTGTGGTGGTGGTGCCAGACTTCTAGGAGATGAGTTTCTGTCTTGCTGTGCACACTCTCTTTGGAAGCTTCTTTTTTTTTTTAATGACTGGCAAAAAATTAAATAGCTGTTTAAGAAAATGAATGAATTTAGCATTGTTATCCCCTCTTATGCAAAGCAATGCCATTTTTGAGAAATTCAGTGTAAAGTTGATGAGAAAAAGAATGGTTGTTGTCTTGGAGATTTTTTGATTGCTTGCCTAACTAGTGCCCTCTGGACAAGTGGGTATTTATGCATGTTTACTAGCGACTGAATATTAATGAGGATTGGAATAGTTTGGTATATTGCCGTCTGGGTTTTTGTAACCGTTGAATCCTTAGTGCGTGTCATGACAATAGCTGAAATCTTGCAGCAGCTCATGGAAAATAGGGACCTGAGTCGCATCTCGCACTTCTATTTTTATCTAACCTAGCTCTTCACTGTACTTGTTAGTGGAGAACCATTCATTTTGTGACCCAAACAGATGGAGGAAAGTAAGAAACTGAAGTTAACAGATCCTTCATTTTGAACTTGTGTCAAGGTTCAGAGAAAAAATATAAAACGGAGGCTTCCCTGGCATGAATTAAAAAATGCTGCAAGAGATATAAGCATCTGGAAGATGAGTGGATATCTGACCTTAGAGGTGGTTGTGCTTCTTAAGAAGTTAGGGTCTGTTGTATAAAGGCTTTATTAATGTGGCAGATTGTCTTGTAGTAATCTCCTGTGTCGATCTGGCTCTGCCCATACATACAGAATGAGGATAATACTCTGGTCTCTCTTATTCTTCTTAGAAGAAACTGTGTTTTTTCCTACATGGCTAGGTGGTTTTTAACTCTTTACCTTCAGAGCTATGTGAAAACAGTGATGTAACTTGGAATGACTACTAAGAGCTCCATTTTTATGACTGAAAAAATAAGCATGTTTTGACTTGAGTGTTGAGCTTTGAAGTCCTTTATTGGCCGTTTTTCTTTTAAAAAAAGGAAAGATGGAAGCGCTTCTTTTTTAAATAGTTACCTCTTTGCTTGAAGATTTAAAGGGCTAACTAATTTGTCAATGGGATGTGTCAGGTCTGGAAGTACAGCTTGCTCAGTCCACTGAATATTAGTATTATATTGCCCTATCTCCTTTGACCAAACCAACATGACCAGAACTGCATGCCCACAGCTGATGTCTGTTGTGTAAATTGCCAATTATTATCTGATCAAAATGCTAAAAAGAACATAGCCAGCTGTAGCTCAAATGCTGTTACTGTCACAAGTTTAAAGCGAAGAGGGAAATCATCATTGGAACTACTAGAATATTAGCTCTACTTAAACTGAGGTAACATTTAAATGCAATGCTTGTTGAGCTAATCCATAAAAGTAGAAATGACTATAGTTCATCGCCCTAAGAAGATGAAGTGTGTGTATTACCAGTCTGAATTATTTCCTTTTCCTGTTATTAGATATCTGGAGATTTAAAAACACAAATACATAGAAAAAAAATCCTAGAAATCAAAACCAATATGTGCAATTGAAACAGTTTGCTGCAAAGTGCATGCTCCTCCTGATTCCACCTTTGGTGAATGACACATAGGTCTACACTGTCGGTGCTTGGGCCTGGGTGGTATCTTTGTAACCTTCCATAGATCTACTGAAATCAGGGTTGTTGGGGTTTTTTTATGTGGACTTCAGTGGGAGTTTTCTCAAAGGCCCTGGGCCCAGGTAAGCAGTTAGTGATACTGTTGTTTCCTAGGTAATGCAGAGATTAGAAGAGGTGTGCTATGGACATTGATCTTAGAAGGAGAGGTGAAGTTCACCTGCACAGATGCTACCATGTGGGCAAATGAAGATCATGCATGCTTACCTAGTGCTGAGTATCAAGGGGGAATTATGCAGGCCTGGACTGCAGTCTGCACCTTGGAAAGCCCTTTTCTTGACTATAGGAAAAAAAAGGGTTTATAACAAGGATGGAAACTGCTAAAACCAAGTCATTACCACAGTTTGTCACCAAATTCAGACTGGCTTTCAGATTGGGTCAGGCAATAGTCTATGTAAATGTCTGGTATAAACTGAGCTATATCATAAAAAAGGTAGAGATGGGAGGCTGGCTAGGTTGCCTGATGCTTTCCTGGGATAGTGCAAAATTGCTTCTTGCAGTAGCATAGCTTCAACAGTCTGGCTGAGCCATTGAAAAACAGGTTCGGTGGGATCTCTGCAACGACTTCCTTTGGACGACTATTCTATGCTCCAGTCAATTACCTCCTTCAGCGCACAGATGTCCCCCGCTGAGTTCAGCAATAATTAAATACTGATCCAGATAGGCAAAAGCAACCAAAATGTCTTTTGCAGTAGCAACATAGACAATAACCTATTTGAATAAATTAAAGAGCACTGCAAACTCTCAGAGGATAAAGAAAAAGCCCTATTGTTCTATCTCTGCTAAAGATAAAGAAATTAAAGAATGAATCAAAAGAAGCAGGCACCTAACTAATGAAAAATGGTATAAAAAGCCCATGCAGCTTGACATTCTTTCATAAGATATGTTTTCAATTCATTTCTTGTTCCCCTGTATAAGGTGATAGTACTGCTTCACTTTAATCCAATAACCTATCTCCAAAATGATCAGTGTTCTTATTTCAAGCTTTGCTTCCTTAAACTTTGATTCCGCTCATATGGTTCTTACCCTTTGATACTATATTCACCTCTTCTGCATGCAACTTGACCTTTTGCAGCTCCTCTTCCCTCCTATCTTTCCATTCTCCCCCCTTCCACTTCACCTCCCATTCTACCCCCCTCTTTCATCTTTCCATACATATTAGCTCTGCTGGATTTTTCTTCTAACCTTAATTTTCCTTCATCCCCAAGATTCACAGCTAAAAGGTTGCTGCTAATCCTCTTTCTATTTCTCCTTCATTGGAGTGTGTTTTGTTCATCCATTTTCATTTCCTGAAGTACTTTGTATACATAGACATTTGCTCAGACTCCAAAAGAAACCATTTTATAAGCCATATTTAATACGTTTTGAGGGTCACAGTGGGTGTCAAATAGAGAAAAGTATCTATATGGGAAATACTTTCTACTGAAATCCTATTAACAACACATTGTTAAAAGTGCACAGGGCTGAGGAAGGAGGTAGCAAAAGCTGATTCACTATGATATTGAACCTAAAAGAACTCCTGTTTACTGGGAAGAGGATAGAGGCAGTCTTCATGCCTGCCCTCTTCTGCCCAAACTCAGTTGGAAGGCAATGCCCAACTCTTTGGTGCTGTGCATTTCACTAGATCAGATCAACTGGCACAGATCTGAGCACGGGGTGGGAGCAGAGGTGCTTTTAGTGGTCCATGAACCAAGGATCAGCAGGCATCCACCCATTCCAGGGAGCAGCCTAACAAAGTTCAGCCCTCGGAGTTAATTTAAAGGAAAGAGACAACAGTGCCTTTCATAAAGGATTGGCTATTCTCCTGGGGATTTAAAGGACTGATCCCAGCGAGAGATGCACTTCTGACTGCACAGCATCGTAAGTGAGGAGCTCATTCCATCCATCCGAGGCCCGCCAGCTTGTACCAGTGCATAGAATAAACTAAGCTTTAGATTTAGTGCTTAAGCTGAACTGTCCTTGAGTATCCCTCAAGGGGGTGGAAAATTTGTTCCTCAAGAGGGTGGGTAGGAGGTGACAATGCATCCTGGGATGCTGGAGGACTGCAACTTGGGTGACTCATCTTGGCCGCTTGGGGAGTGGCTGCACGTTAATGGCATGTGAGCTGTGTAACACTGATCACACAGAATCCTGCCCTGGTGTGGCATAACTTTAAGCCACTTAACGTGTGCCTAAAACTAGTTCCACATTAATGTGTGGACAATCCAGGGATTAAGAGCTCCAGGAGATGTCTAAAATAAATATGTAATAATTTTAGTTTTGACCTCTTGGAGGGAAATGGGCTGTGCACAGAGCAGGATAGGAAACTATTTCCTCACAACTGGATAGTCATATACTTTATTATTGTTTTCACAGTCCAGTAAAATCAGCATCCACAAAATCTTATTGAAAATAGCTTAGGGAAGAGACTGGTTCCTGTAGGCTTTTGGAGCTTCAAACACAGGAATCCCACATAAGAAAAAATGTCAGGTCAGAGAGGACAGGAGGTAGTACACATCTATGAAGACAATACTAAGTATGAAAGTGGACAGTTTCGCTTTTTTAAAGCAGAACTACTGCATCTGAAACTAAATGCAAAAGAAAGAATAAATT
>NW_005841856.1:3897456-3930157 GCF_000455745.1 Alligator sinensis | reverse complement strand
GTCCTGCTTAAGGCATAGAGGTAGCATAATGGAAAGGGATGTATTGTGGACCTTGGTCTCATTAAAGTCAAAGTCCAAACTCCTAATGATATATACTGTGTAAATGAAATGCTAATTTTATCTCCTTTCTTTGGAAGCAGTTTCTAAGTTGGGGGTTAACAGTAGAGGAATGCGGGACTGGGGCTATAGACACAGGGCAAAGAAGATGCATCTGTTTCTAGATTGGGGCGAGATGGGCAGATAGCTGATTTGTGCATGGATCACTGCACAACAGACAAGGGAGGGCTTGGGGGAAAAACGGTATATCAGAGTTTCATCTGATCTTAAATGGGGAAGGCAGGATATTGCTTTTTCAACATCTGATTCAAAACACCCACAGACAGCACATTGCAATTGAAGTCAATTTTCCTGCCCTAGAAAGACAAAAAGTTGAATCAAAGCTGCCACGATTACAACCTCTTCTCCACTCCACCCTCTCCAATCTTGCACTTCAGCATCTGTAAAACATCAAGCTAGTGCATGAAAACTTTCAGGAGTGATCATTTGGAAAAGCAGTTTCCCCAAGAAATAAATCAATCCCTTTATCTATCTGGGGAGGACTGGGAGCAAATGCAATGATTATGTCATTTAAAAAAAAATGCCCATGCCAGCAAGCTCCCACCAGGCCTGTTCCTCACCAATTTGCACTTCATTTGGAAAGAAAATAACAGAGATAAAAGAAATAAGAGTAATCCAAGGTCTGGTTTAAATGACATGCTCTTTTATGGAGGCTTGTGGGCAAGGAATCTGCTTGTCAGCATTGTTCTTCAGCACAGAATGAGGGCATAATTGCAGTTCTTTGCACTTGAGGAGTACAGAAATTGCTTCAGACAGGGTATCCTTACAATGGTTTGGATGAGGGGTAAGAGCCTACCTTGTTCACGGCATCCAGCCCAACTGGGCAATATAAAACTGGAGTTTTGGTAAGTTTCTATCTACTATATATAATCTGGTGTTTTCAAGCCAAACCAAAGAACTATGAATGTGTAAAACCTGAGATGCATACCATATTCTCACTGGCAGAAGACCAGATAGAGATGTGTTTTATACATTGACTGAATCTGAGATGCATATAAGCTTCTGTAAGCAATACTCATGTTCTCTATCAGTGTATGCCGGTGCTAATTGTGACAACATATCTTCATTGTTTTGATTTAGCATTTTCAAGATGCTTTAGCTTCTGCCTAAAATGTCACTCAAGATTGAAATGCTGATCTAGTCTTCCTTATTTCAGGCAGATTCAGATTCTATGTGTCAGTGGGTGTGTCTACACATGCATTAATCTGCTTTTGGTACTGCACAATAAGTTTAGTACCTCTTATATGAGGCACTGCATAAATGCATATTAGGCTCCCCTAATACACTGTAGCAGAAGTGCATGCTTTTTTAGTGATGCTAATGTATTAGTGTATTAGCACTGTTTTTGATGTGATGCTCTAAAGCTCAGTAGAATAGGCTACTGTGCATGAAAGCACATGCACAGAAGACCTGCCCAGTTTAATCTTAACTCTGGTTAAGACTTCAGTTCTCTTTCTTCCCCCATTTCCACTAAGCTGCCTGGTAATGTTTTCCAGAATAGGCAGCTTAAATGTATAAGTCCACAGACTTTTATAGAACTGATCACTCAACTTTTTTTCTCAGACTTCAGAAGCAGTTGAACATCCTGTAGCACAGTGTTGTAGTGTCATTCTCATGGCTAATTTTTTTCTGATGAGCTATTCATCTGCTATTTCATTCTGCAGACAGATTTAAACTACCTTGTACTCTTTTCTTTGTTGTTTCAATAGCTTTATATAATTTGGGGCTTTTTTTTTTTTGTAGTGTTGATTTTAAAGGGGGGGGGGGGGGGGGGGGCAATATGATTTGACAGTATAATAAAGGCCTGGTTCAGTCTGTGCTAAGATACCTAGCATCATATAACCTTGTACAAAGTGCTATGTGTTAGGCTAGTATAGTATTTCTCTGCCACCAGATTTAATTTTTAGAGCTGTTGCCAGTAACAACAGGTGGAAAAATGCTTATATTATCCCAAGGTCACCAGATATTTTGTGAACCTGTTAATGCAAATTAGGCAAAATTAGCTTACTGCTGCTATACATTGCCACTGCTGTGGAAAATTTGCAGAAAACTTGTTTTCTCTTTCTCTGGGACTGCAGCATATCTGCCTGTGCATGTTTCTGCAGAGAAGTGTCTCAGCAAGGGCAGATTTTCAAAAGTGTATGTAAAAGATTGCAAATGAAACCAAGTATATGTGGTTTCATGCCTCTGCTTCCAATTGAGTATTTGCATGTCAAGATGTCTGGGTATTCCCATTGTCGACTGTTTGGACACACAAATAACTGCTGTATGCATGCAATCACAGTAACCAGGTACTTAATTGAATTCCGGGGGGGAAAAAAAATATCAGGCCTTGCATGTCTCTGCCTTTATACCATATAGTATGTTTTTCTTCTGCATACTAAATTGCTGTTCTTTTCTTATTTCTATAAACTGGCTGGCGTGTGTCATTCAGTGTGAGTGTTTACATTCTACAATGATCATACAACTTATACAAGAAACCCAAGTAGTGACATTTTATTCTGTTGTTGACATTACATCTGAACACCCCATCCAAGGCACGATGGATTGGATTCTCCCTCCTCTCTTTGGCTGCTTTACAGAAGGGTGCCAAACATTAGGATCTGGTCTCTTGAGCATTCCCCCAGTATGGCAGAATCCTCCACAGCACTACCAAAGTGACTCTCAAGCTGATCTTGTTCCCCAACTTGAGGATCAGTGTTCAGACCAAGGTATTTTTAGGCCTTGTGATCACTGGCTATTGGCAAAGCTCATTGGAACTGCCAGTTGCCAGAGAAAGTAAAAGTGAGGCTACTGTAAACTGGGCACTGATATCTGGTAAAAGTACCATGACACCTCTCTGCCAATGCAGTTCTCCAAGGACATGGCCCTTTGGAGTTGAAAGAGTCTTTCTCCATACTAGCAACATAAATGAATTCCACAAGAACCATGGGCTGGCTAAGCAGAGGAGAGCAATTGGGGAAAAATCATTGTACTTAAGTTTTGCATAGTGAGTCCCCATACCTTCCAGGGTTTTGGATTTTCCTATACCAGTCAATCCTTTGTGGTATAATACACAGCATTATGCCATTATATCAGTCATGTTAAATATGGGAGAGCAGCATCTTTACACCTGGGGATATTGGTATGCAGCTAGACCTAGAGGATATAAATACATGAATCTATCAGGGAGTCACGAGAGTGGTATTATTTAAAAATCTTACTGTGCCACCCAACCCCCTAGGGCATTTCACAGCAGCCTTACAAAGAGAGTATTTCCATTCCTAGCCTGCTGACAATTATTTTAATTTGTTTAAATTGGCATAGCCCTGTGGACAGCTTACTTAAAAGCTCCGTACACTATTATGTGTTCATTCCCTAAAGGTGATTTTTACTGTAGGCACATCTTGAGTTGAATTAATTATCATTCTGAAATGTGCTTTTTGAGTCAGCCTAGTTTAGTCGGATGAAAAAAGTCCTGCACGAAAAAGTAGCGATTGTCACATACAATAATTTAGAGGATGCAATGGTATACAAACGTCAGTTCAATTAGTCACTTATGGAAGCTGCACCCATTGTCCTCAGACTGACAGAACAGAATCTTTTATAGCTATTAATTGTAACTGTGTAGAGTCTACTTTCACATTAGTAGAAGCCCACAAGCACTTTGCTTCTTCTCCCTTTTTTTTTTTTTTTTGTAAAATATTTGGTGCATCAACTTGCGTGGATAACCTCTTGCCCTCACCTTGGCCAATTTTGAGGTGACTGAACATCAGGATTTTGGGGTCTAATTCAAAGTCTACTACATCGAACCATAAAGGCTCCCACTGACGGTTGGCTTTGGGTTAGACACTTGGAAGATGACAGTAAGGGGAGTATATACTTATGATAGAAGGCAGTGCTTAAAGGGTTTTCATTTTGCAATTAAGTAAGGAGAAATAGACTTAACTTGCTTTTCTTTAGGAACACAGAGCAGAATTAATAGCTGAGGTTTATTGAAGTGTGAGCCCTTACTAGGGTTGCAGTTTATGTGGACATGACACAGTTCTTCCAATAGACTATTCAGAGGTATGTTGGGAGGAAAAGAAGAAGGAACTGCCATGGCTCCATGAAACTTTCCCCTCCTTTTGAATAAAAGCAATAAAGACTGCTTTAGCCTTTAAGTTATAGTAAGGATCCCAGCAGTGCTACTTCTACTGTTACCTAGGCTCCAACAAGAAAATCTGGACTAGGAAATGCTGCAACGATGAACTGTCCATTGCCCATAAATATGAATTACAAGCTTTTTGTCACTGTCACCTACGTCTGTTCTCCTTTATCCACATTCCTATCAAATAAGAATGATTTCACAACCATAATCAAGCCAAGAAGCTGTTGTGATAGAAATGATAACTTAGTGATGTTTTGTAACAGGTCCCTGACGAAGTTGGGAATCGGGGATGGTCCCTGATATAGGAAGCAGCTAGTTAGTGAGTGAGATATAGGGTATAATTACATATTCTAGTTAGCAAGTGCTAATTTACCTGGTGTTAAAGTTTGCATATGCTTTGAGCAGTCACATGTTAAGGATGAATACCTCCTGCAAAGTGCGCTGCTCTGACCTGCCCTTGGAGCACTGGGTGAGCAGGGGCATGGCTAGAAGTCAAGTTGGTTCTGTGCCTGTCTGGCTCACCTGCTCTCAGGGTAGATGGCCCAAATTGCAGGCTGGTGGGGTCTCACCAGGCCCACCAGCCCCTGCTTGCCCTGACTGGGTCCTTGCTGCTGTCATTGCCCATATTAAGGCCTGCTGCCCCCACCAGATTGGGCCCGCACCTCCACAAACACCCCCAGATTGGGCCTGCTCCCTGGCACCCTAGGTCCCTGCTTACTGTCCCCACCCCCCAGCAGCACATGACTGCAACACAAGCTGCAAAACCAGTTAGAGGGAATCCTTGATTAGAAGAGGATTATCTTTAAGCTTTTCAAAGGGTTCTTAGCATGTGTTTTCTTGCCCTAATGTGAGGACACTCCTATTTTAAGGGCCCTTAAAGCATATTTACGTCAACATGTTACAATACCCTTAGAGAGAAACCATCATCTGCAGAGGTTGCCTATTGCTTTACAATGAGTTTTTTCATTTAGTTTTTCTCATTTATGGTATGCCTGTATATATTGAACCCAATAATCACTGTAGTTATTGGGAAATACTTCAACAACCCACTTAAAGATAGAGAGTGCCTCATATTATAGCTACTTTAGCCATTGAATCATAGTCATAGTGATAGAGAAGTAGAGCTGGAAGGGACCTCCAGAGATCATCTAGTCCAGGGTCATCCCTACCCAAACCATCCTATACAATCCATAATCTAAACTCTATATAAGACACTGACACAACACAGACTTCCAGTCTGCACCCTGACACAACACAGACCTAGCACCTTAACCTGATATAACTATACTGGGAGCTCCAGAAATGAATGCCCTGCTTTTATGAAATGTCACTTTATGCTTAAGAGATCCCAGGTAGAGGGCCATGCCCCCCACTAAAAAGGAAAGCAACCTTCCCCACAGCCCATACCAAACTGACCATGGGATTAAATTCTTTCCTGGCCCCAAATCTGGTGATTGGTCTGACCCTGAGTGGGGTTGAGGGGGGCAGGCATTGGGCATTACCCTCTAGCCAGGCTTTGGTCCCAGCAGAACATTGGCACAGCCCAGTCAAAGTCCGCAGTCTTGCCCCCCACTCGGCCCCTGCTCACCCTTTGGGGCTGGCCATGTAAAGACTCCCTCTGCCACCACCGCCTCCTTCTCCAGTGCAGGGACTCCCTCCCCATGCCTACCTCTGCCTTGCAGTAAGGCTTCCCCCTGCCTCCCCTTCCTGCTTCCCCGCTGCTTCCCCCTCCCTGCTGGCTGTTGTTGGGGCCAGACAGCAGGGAGGCACCACCACGCTGCCCCTTCCCCTCCCCTTTCCATTCCCCTCCCTCCTTCCCTCCCAGGCACCCAGCCCCAACAACAGCTACCACCATCACCCACCCTTCACCTTTCTCTGCCCTGCTCCCCTCCCTCCCTTCCTGCCCACCACCTCCCCCTCCCTGCCCACTGTTTTGGGTGGTGTGGGGACTGGATGGGGGGGGGGGGCGCCATCACCGTGACCCCCACCCTTTGCCTTCAGGTAGGGAGGTGTGGGGAAGCCTCGCTGCTTGGATGGCCAGGACATGTTTTCTGCCACCACAAACTTCCCTGGCAGCAGCTCAAACTTGGGTTTGTGCAGCCCAGGCCTGCGCAGCCAATCGCCACCTATCCTCTCGGCGGCACATGCGCAGTTGGCCAAAAGTATTACAGACAGCCAGACACACAGACAGACAGATTAAGCCCTGCATTATATTAGAATATTTTTTGTAAATGCACACAACTAAAGAAGCAAGCTTCTCTTCAGTGTGAAAGTTGCACTCCTGGATAGTGGTATGAGTTTCAGTAGGACAACTTGGAGTGAGTGAAATGATTGAATGTGGTAAGTAAAGTCTCATTAAAACAGCAATACACAGTACGATTTTATAGTTGCTAATGAAAAATACACTGCATAAACCTATAAACTGCAAATATTATGATATATTTGAAATAATTCTTTTGTTTAATGGTCCTCAGAGTCATTCTTCCACCTGTGACCCACACTACAGATATCAGCATGTTGAGCTGAAAGGGAACACCTTCATCAATGGTAGCTGCCAAAACAAAATCCAGGTTTCCATCTTTCCCTTTTCTGATTCTGTACTTAATGCACATATTTTATATCAAGGACAAAAAGCATATTCCAGAGACATGTTGAATAGATGGAATTTACTTCAGCTTTGCCTTTTGTTATTTGGTGGTGTTGCCATCTGGCTAAAAATTTAGTTACTTGGACAAATGAATATGGGTGGAGCATGAGTCATGGGGAAATGTTTCTTGGCACCCTCAGACAAGAGCTGATGAATATGTTTTGTTTGTTTTTGTTTTCCTTTTTAAATTGGAAAACATCTTTAAAAAGTTAGTCTAAACGAGCGGAGGCAAATTCAAGGATTTCGCGGATGAGAATAGGTTTATTGTAGGAGTGTTTAGGGTTGGAGCAAGCCACTTGCTGAAATAAAATTCTGAGTCGTGAATAACACTTTGTTTAGTTCAAATGTACTCAAACTCTTCAGTCTTTCTGCATTAACAAAGCTTAGAACATGTCTGAAAATTGATCGACTACAGTGACAATAGCCATAGGTTTGACTGCAGATATGCACTTTGAATAGGTATAGTGAGTTGCCAATATCCATCAGTATAAAATATGTCATTTGCCCCTCTAACAATTTAAGGGGTTGCTTCTGAAATTCAGATGCCACTCACACATTTACCTTTGATTTTTTTTTATATGCACACAGGGGAACAGCTTGGCAAATATATAGTATAAATTAAAAAATAAACCCAGAATGTAAATGTTTATTCTCAGCAATATAATATTAATGAGCTGTACATTAGGTTGCAGCCTCGTCTTGTATAGGGTAAGTGAAGTTACTGATGAAATAAATCTGCTGTATTTCTGCTTTGCCTTGTACACATACATTTATCAAACTATACTCTTTATCAAATACACTGTTTGTGTTGTGTGGAACGCTTCTTCAGAAGTATTTATGGGTTTGGTTTTGTTTTTTAAATCCTTACAGGTAATATATGGTAGACAAAGAATTCTAGGATATAGCAACTAAATTAGGGGAAAGATATGTATGTTGTTGCCAAGGCTATCAAAATTGCAGCTTCTCTGAATGAAGATAAAACAGTTCTTCCTGCTCCAAACAACTATGTACATTGCAAATATATCATGGTCACTGACTTTATAAGACTTAGTGGCCTCGAACTCTTCACTCGTAGAATGTCAACTGCTACCATTGCAAATGATAACAACTGAGAATGGTTGTATCCCTGCAGCACCAAGTCTGGAAGTAGACATGGGCACTTCCAGTCTATTTTCCCTAACCGGAAAATGCCAGTTTGTGAGAACCAAAATGGTTTGCAGAAATACCGGTGAAAACAACAGACGTTCAACAAAAGTTGTCACCTCACTTGCTTCATAATCGCCATTAGCCCTGCTGCTGGGGAATTATAAGGGTTATAAGAGAGTCACTGCACTACTCAAGCATCCCACACCCCCCAGAGGAGTGCCTTATCCACTGTCTTGGGTCGTGGATTGGTTTCTTTCTGGTTTTCAATAGAAATCCCATTCTGGAACCCAGGAAACATTCCCGAAGGACACGTTTTGGTTTTGGTACATCTTTCTGAAAGGGTTGTTTGCTTGTTTGTGGTTTGTTGAATCTTAAAAAACAAACATTTCCAGATGAGAACTTCTTAAAGATTATTTTCTAAGCAGCTCCACTGAACAGACGAGGAATCCTCTCCACTCCCCCAAAGAATTGCCTAATGATTTATTCTGTCTACATTTATAATTTAGAGATGTGTTCTAAGAATTTATTCTCTGCCAACTCTCAGCCTCCTAAGTATAAATTCCCTACTGAGAAGTGCAAACATTAAGACTAGCTAAATTTTCATTTGTGTGTGTGTGTGTGTGTGTGTGTGTGTGTAGAATGGTGTGCTTCTGCCCTTCATGTGGTTGTGGTTGTAATCCCCAGTGGAGTAACTGTGTCTCATGAATCAATTTGTTTGCTTAGGGCATGGTTTGGTATATTGGCTCTAGCACACAGAAGAAGGATATAGTTTCTCCTCCAAGTGACAGCTCCAAGTAATATAATCTTCGGGCGTTTTGGAGGAACTTCTGCTGTAACTGCTTGAAGCCTGCACTGAGGCATCATTGTGCTAGCAGGTGCAAAGAAAGATAGTCCCACGATTTGGCTACATAAAAGCAGCTATTATTGATGATGCTAGCCTTGTGTCCTGGGATTTAGGAAGCAGATGAATGCAGTTATTGCTTACGGAAGACACAAGGGTTCAAGGTGATCATTTTGCTTTATCCCGTGCTGCACTGGCCTTGAAGGAGGGAACATGGGTAGAGAGTCAGAACACCCAGCCCTACTCCTAGTTTTGCCACCGACTTATATGTGGTCTTAAGCAACCTACTTATCTGCTCCGCGCTTTGGATTTGCAGTCTATACAGTAAAGAGACTGAGGCTTCCCCATATTGCGTAAAATGGTCTGGGGGAACATAAGTGGCAAGCTTCCTGACAGCAGGATATTTGCAACAGGTTTACAGAAAAAAAGGAAGAACAAAAATGCTGCTTTTATAGTTGTTTTATAAAATCTTAAATTGGGGACTACTTTTCCTGCAAAATGCAGAAACTGTCAATATTACGGCATTGTGTCAAACCTGTAAAATGTGCAACACAGGCGTGTAGCTGAGATATGGCGAGAAATGGATATGTTATTCGTTCACGGTCTTTGAAATTCAGTCGCTATATCACACTTACACTGAACTGTCCCATCCAAAAAAAGAAAAAAAGCATATGTTGGTGTTTTTAAGTATCGTTACGTGTTTTCTGATATTTGTAGCTATTTCAATCCATTCCTGCTGGCCTCCAAAAATGTATTTGATCTTTGTGCTTGGTATTGTTGGCAAACAGCTTTCTTAGTTTCTTAAGATAGATAGACCTACATAAGGTTATAACAGGACTGGACTCAGTGACCCAAGAAATCCTTTTCTGCCTGATGTTCCTATACAGCAGATAAAATAATGGGTTACTTCTTTTGCTAAATTTTGAAAATAAGCACTCTGTTTGCTTCAGATGATGAAGACTCATGTTCAAAATCAAGGTTGAATAGCAGGCGTAGTACCTCAGCAGTAGATTTTTACCTTTGCCAAGTCCTGTAGGCAGGCGTCAGAGTGCGAGCCTAGCTACAGGATTTGTGACAGCCTTGTGCTTTCCATCAATGCATGCATTGTTGAGTGTAGATATATAGGTGTCTTACTCACGTCTTTAGGATCTGAAGTGCAGCCTGCTTCCTCACATCTTCCTGCCATGCCTTGATGGAAAGGAAATGGGAAGCCTATGGTTAATAATCAGATAATGAAGACTGCAGCTTCATTCCCCTGGTGGATCCTCTTTACAGGGCTCCAACCTACCCTTCACCCTGTCCTCACCACCCCTGTTGATGTAACATGAATCTTTTACTCTTAATCCTCAGGACAATGGCCTTGGATTGCCTGGCCTGGTTTGAGTGCTCTGGAGTCTCTCCCTTTTACTTCATTCAGTCCTTTAAGGGTGACCCCACAATCAAATCCCTGTTAGGGTACCTTCCTTCCCATCTCCACCCTTCTCTGGGCAGTCTTATCAAAGTCCACAAACAGATTTACCCAGAACAGGTTAGGATCTTCCCTTCCTGAATCAGGGCTTCGTATAGCGGTACCGTCCCATTGGCAGACTGGAATCTTCTGACCATCACATCTTACTGATTTGTCTCAATTTGCCAATCGTTTTTGGCCTTTCAAGCCTTTCAATCAGTGGTTTCATTGACTTACCACTCTGCCTAATCCTGTGCCACCACACAGGTATGTACCACTTCTACCCTGTACATGATGCTTCTTCTCCCCTCTCTGGGGGAGCGGGGGCAGGGAGGGGGGCAGGTGGTGAGTCCTTGCTCCCTTGCCCTTAAGCAGCTTGGTTTTTGCTGTAACCCAATTACCTTCAGTTCCCTCTGTCATGTGCTACCATAGCCAGGGAGCTCCTCAATCTCAACCCTCCAGCTACTTCTGGGTTCATTCCTGGTCGACCATCACGTCCACTGGGAACAGCCGTGAGTCTTTCCCCAGAAAAAAGGGGGTTTCTCTTTGTCCCTGAAGTCCCCCACCAGTGCCGACCAACAGGACTGGCTCCTGGATGACTAGTGGTAGGTCTCCAAACTGTGCCACATCCCAGCTCAGGTCTCAGGTCCAGTGGGGAATCATGAGTGTGGCTCCTGCCACATTCAAACCCGTAACAGGGACAGAGAATTGCCTCTGTTACACTGAGAATCACCGTACCCTCCTGAAAATGCTGATGCAAAGTTTATCTACAGTTGTATAAGTCTGGCATCAAAAGCTAAGAACAGACATTCAGAAAGCCTGAGGTAAAAGTGTGCTAAGCATAGGTGACTGGTGCCTCCTGAATCAGGGGTAGGGGCCCGATTGCAGAGTGTGTGGGGGGGGATCCCCTGGCAGCCGATTGGCTGATAGCTGAGCCCAGAAACACTGGCAGTGAAACCAGAAGTGCCACTGGGGAACCGACCCTCCACCACCTGTTGGTATGCCACTGATGCTGGTGGCAGTGGGCTTGGCTTTGTCGTGGGGGTGTGCCCCCCATGCCCTCCTATGCATTGCCTATGGCACTAAGTATTGCACTTTACTCAAAGTGTCCTAAGTTTAGGTCAGGAGTAAACAGAACAGATGTTCACCCTTTGGTGGGGAGGGGTCAGAAGCTGCCTGCACTGGCCAAGGCCAGCAGGTTGGGGGCACTCTCATATGCCTTCCAGCATGCCCTGCTGGTTCCTCAGGCTGCCAGAGACTCCCGAGTGCAGCTGAATGGGCAAGCCATCCTTGATTGAATGCCTGATGTCAGGGGGAGCAGTATCCTACCCCTCTGCTCTGTCAGCAACAGGAATCGCAGAGAATCAGGGCTGGAAGGGACACCTGAGGCTGGAAGGGACACACAAAGCCAGGTTGGGGATATCTGAGGGGCAGGATGGCAAGCCTAGCTGCCAAGTGCCAGTGGGGGCAGGTTGGGCACAGGCATCTCCCTGGAGTGTGATAGGGACTGGAGGCCCCTGTCCTGCCTGGATCTGCCATGGATTGGAGGTGGGAAAGGGAAGGGTGGAAGGCAGGATGACTTAGGGCCAGGCAGGACACACATGAATGGTACACAGACTCATATGCATGCACACACACACACACATGATCACTCGGGGGCAGGCTGGACATGTACATACACAAATGCACATGTGCACACACATGTATGCATGTGTTTCAGATTTGGCTGGAATGCAAGAAGCATCTTGTGCAGTGAAGGGCAGCTGCACTTCCTGCCTCAGCTTTTATACTGATTGGGTTAAGCACCAGTCTATCTGCCTAGATCTGCTGCAGATTGGGGGATGGCAGGGCAGGACCCCTTGGGGCCAGGCTGGGCATGTGTGCATGCATGCACACACACACACATGCGCACATCTCTTTCTCCCTCTTACTCACACATGAAGCCTTGCTCCCCACAGAGCCAGCAGCAGTGGCTTCATCAGCTCCATCCTCTGCCCTCCCTCATACCATGGCTCTGCTTGGGGCCAGACTGGAGAGACACACAAACACACACACACTAACATATGTACAGGCATGCATGCATGCCCCTCTGCCCCCCAAGTCTCGTTCTTCACAGGGAACCAGCAGCAGTGGCAGTGGCATCATCAACTCTACCCCCTGCACTCCCCACCATAGCTTCATTCGGGGCCAGGCTGGAGACAGACAAGCTCACCCCCAAACCCCACAAGCTTTGTTTCCCACAGAAAGCCAGTGGCAGCGGTGCCACACTATTGCCCCACCAGGCCCCATGCATTCAGGGCACAGCAGCCCACAGCTGCTGCTCACTTGCTGTACCTCCCCTGCCCTGCCCTGCTGCTGCCACCTGCTGAGGGGTTTGATCCTTCCATCTGTGCAGCACCCCTGTTCTGCCTAGGGACATTGTATAATGATAGAAAATACAAAGATACAGACACTCTCTTCCCATCCCCTCCCTGCCTGTAGCTGATAGCTTGGACCAGCCAAGTGAGCTGAATTCCAGCATACCTCCATGTGAGAGGGGATTTGGGGGAGCCTGCTGAGTCACCTCGGGAGCCAGAAGAATGCAACCTACCTTGACTCATGATGGATTCTGATATAGATGTTCAATAAAGCACTCTAATATAAAGTGATTTGGTCTGATACCACATCCATCCAGCTTAACATAAAGCGGGATCTGCCATTTTTAAAGCACTCTTATGTGCCATGGATATTTGTTCGGTTGGCACTTTCTGTGTTCTTACTGCATGATAAGTATAATGTCTGTACCTAACCAGAGGTGCAACTTGTAAAGAATGTGCCTAGGCCAGTCCTCTCTCAGCCTTCCCCCACTAGGCAGCAGTCAGGAGCAGCAGCAAGCAGAGGCATAGACAGTGAGTGTTGTAGAGTGCAAGGTGTTCTGGGAGTTGTAGTTCTCTAGAGTGGCAGTTGAGTTTGTTGTCGCTTGGGGGAACTTTCATACTAAGTTTTTGCTACCAAAGCCTATATTAGGAGGGCAAAATACTGCTGACTTTTGTAGCAAAAAATAGTATCAGTTCTACCCCTAACAGCAGAAGGTGGGAGGCACCTTCTTTTAAGGCAGTGCTCAGGGCATGTGACCCACCACACATTGTACTATTGCCTGACATCAGTGGCGGTGCTGGGAGGGGGTTGGTGAGGCTATGGTAAATTTTGGGGTGGCTATAGCCCCCACCCAGAGCCTCTCCCCCAGAGCCATTGCCCACCTGGAGCACAGCCCAACCCAGCCCCTCTCCCACTCCCCCCCGGGAAGAGCCCAGTGCAGTCCTGGCCCCAACCCACAGTGTCAGCCTGCCCTTGCCCTACACAGATCTGGGGGAACACGCCCCCCCATGCCTCCTTGGGTGTGTGTGGCAGCAGGAGCTGTGCCCCCCAGATAAGCTACTCACAGCTCAGTTATGCACCCTACCCCAGCTGTGCAGTGCCTGTCCCAGCCCCAGCCTTAGCCCCAGCCCCACTTTCTCCTTCACTACTGTTCACACACACCTCCCCATCCTGCTGCAGTGGCCTGAGCCCATGGCTGGGCTGCTTTGTGGCTCTACTGCTGCCCTGCATTTGGGGGGCCTACGCCCCATTAGCCACCCCCTTCTGCCGCCTATGTCTGGCGTACTGCTTCTGCTTAAGTCCTGATGGACTGGATGATCTTAGACTGGGAAAATAATTTGTCTCTTGATTTGAGGTGCTTGAGCTGCCTTTACCCCCTTCCATTCTGCATAGGAGCAGAGGAGGGAAGTTTGATAAACTCCAGTTGTTACACTCCGGGAGTTGACCCAAGCCATGTGCCCTCAAATACACCATGCTGTTACACACAGGCTTCCTCCTAGATGGGTTGTTTCTGAGTTCCTACCTCTCTTTGTGACATGGGTACTTCAGGGAGTCCTGTAGGATATTTATTTTGTACAGGTATATAACCTGACATGCAGTGTAATATTGGCCCCTGAACTTCTTTAACTAGAGGCGTTCCTAATACAGATGTGAAATACGTATTCTATCCCATATTTTTCCCAACCTTTTTTAGCCCAAAGCACACTTATATTAATAAAAATTTTCTGCGGCACACCTGTTAAGGCATTCCCCATCCTCATACTTATAAGCTTGTTGTAGCTCATTGCTGCCACAAAATTTTGTGGCACAGCTGTTCAGGGGCTTGTGAACTGCACACCCCTCACAGCCAAGACATCCTTCTGCTCAACTGGCTTTCTCTCTCTCCCACAGCCAACACATGCGCGAGTCTTCTGTGAACATCTCATTGACGTGGCTTATTTGTTAGCACTAAATGTCTGGAGAACTTTCTTCTCATTATTCCAAAATACTTGAAGCACGCAAGGGAGCTCTTTGTGGCACACTGGTGTGCCATGGCATGCTGGTTGAAAAGCATTGCTCTATCCCACTCCCAGCAAAAGCAGTTTAGAGACAGTCTTCCCACCTACAGTATGGATGCCTGTTTTAAAATTTAGGCTTTCAATTAATGTGCAAGTATTACAAAGGCCCATGAGATCAATGAACAGGCATTCTGATTATGTGCCAGAAGGGAGGGTCTGTCTTGCAACAATTTAACCTAAGATTTCAAAGATAAAGTGTTAGTTTCAAAACTAGTGACCAGTTCCATTTATTTGAAACACAGAAACTCGCTGTCTGTGGAGAAACAGTGAAATGATTTTTGTGCTTGTTGCAGGTCATTAATTTTTCAGGGAGTGCTCTGTACTTCTCAACTGTCTGTGTCATTATTCATAAACTCCCTTTTTACTGCCAGAACTTAGTTTTGATCTGACCATTAGGTGTAGCTTTTTGAATTTTTTTGTTACAAGCCTCTATTGACTTCTCTGAAACAGGCAATCTAGAGGAGCTAAGCTTACAAACAGTACACACATAAAAAAAAAAATCTCTGATAAACCGTCCATTTTTACTAGACTGCCATGTTACATTGGATTTCTGCTGTGAAATCAGCATAGGAAGTGACTGAGCCTTTCCCAAATGAAATCAGAAATAAACTGCTTTATATTTTGGCAAAACTTCAGCCATCCATCACGCAAATGCATTAGGCTGATACATGTTGTACAATGCAATAATGTATGACTGTGTTAAATGGTTGCGGGGGTGGGTGTGTGGAAAGGGGGGCCTCCTTTCTACTACTGAAACTTGGAAGCACTGCATACTAGCTTCTTTGCTAAGAAGTCTCTAAAACAAGGGTTTGTTCTGCCATTCTGAAGAGACTCTCAGGTCAATTGAGCTCATTTACCAATATACAAACTGCATTCAGCCATTATAGCCGGTTGGATTTGACTGGTTTCATTTGGTGTCCTGTACATCGGCGTTATTCCTCTTTTTAGTTCTCCATTGGTGCATATTTTTATAGTTGCAGAAATAAAACTGTTTTTTTTTATCACCTGGCATTCCCTGGGTTAGCTCCTCTCTTGAGACTAGGCTTCATTCATGGCTAACTTGTTCAGTCTATCAGTGAGATGAATTGTCTGCACTGTTTTATAACACCTAGCACTGTTTGCTAATTATCATTATACTGTCATTTTGTTGTTACTCAGCTATTCCCTCCCCTTCCTCATGAAACATTTCTTTCAACCAAGGAGGTTTTAAACCTCCACCTGCCTTTGCACTGTACAAAAACAAGCACACTTGGTTCACTGGAGGGCGATTCTGAGTCCTCCCATAAATAATTCACTCACTTTCGCATCAGATGAAAAGACCCGAGAACTTTCTTTTCTCTTTAATTTTCTCTTTGGGATAATTCAAATAATTATAGGCATCTTAAGTGATGTTAATGTGAACTGCCACTTGGCTTCATTTTTCTCTTTTACAAAGGAGGAAAAAATATGAAATATTATTATGAAGATAGAACAAGGATCTGAAGTAAAACACTTAAAATGAAGTTTAAATGAAGCAATGCCATCAAGGAGGAAGGAAATTGCACTGAGCAATAACTAGGAGGAGAATTTAATTGAATGACAAAACTTTAACATAGCAAAGTTGTCTGGGAACGTAGTATGCCCTTCCAGAACGTAAAGTTCATTGAAGTTTGTATGCCCTGAAAGACAGGAAAGAGGCCATGAACATACCTGGGAAGCCTTAATTCTGGCCCACTGGTGCACAGTAGCCAATGGGAATTATCTATAAGCACTTAAGGGAGGGGAGCAATAAATTGGATGGTGACAAGGTGACTGTGGTCTGGATTTAGGTGGGGGCTGATGTGTTGTGTCCTTTGCCTGACCCTCTATATGTGTGTCCAAAGGAAAGTGGTACTCATGTTTCTTGACAGAGCTTGTTTCACTCATTTCAGTGCTACATTCGTAGGTTGTATTCATAGGGCAGGGCACAAGTGTGGTCTTGTGAAGTGGCAAATGAAGTATATCAGGTGCAAAAAGGTGAAAGGGCTATGAAATTTAGCAGACATGGTGCTCTTTATGTAATCTGATCAGTTGATCATATGAAGATGTAAGTAGCTCGTGTCCAATAGCGCGTTAGAGATGTATTTGGCAATCAGACAAAAAGGATAGCATTGATGTTGTTTGGAAGTGTATCTGATGCTTGTAAATCCTGGTTTGTAGAAGTCTGAGTTTAGCACATCTTTGTTCTGGGAAGATAGATGATGTTTGCTGGGCAACCTTAATGATGTGCTTATGAAGGTTGTTTCATTTTTTTGCCAAGTATCTTTTCTAATGAAGCAAAAAAATCTCTTGTCTGAACTGGTGATCATGTGAGCAATTATGATGATCACATATGTTGGTTCTGAGATGCTAAAATAAAGGATTTTGTGTGATTCCTAAGTGCTCCTTGCCTGTACACTTGTGTGCTTTGTTATTGGGGAACAGAGATGTTCATTGAAATGTGTCACGTGAGTAATAGCTAGCTGGTGAGAGAAGTCAAAGACCTGTTATGTTCTGAAATCTTGACAAGTTTTTATTCACTAGTGTTCACAGTAACTTTAAGCCTGGGAAAGGAGAGAAAGAGAGAGAGTGAGAGAGAGTGTGCTTTTCTCTCCTCCTTTATCCCCATACCAGGGAGCCTTACTTTCTACCTTCTTTACTAGTTGACTTCTTTTGGCCTGTTAAGCTATTAGCATTTTAGAAGAGATCAACATACAATAAGCTGCTCCCTGCTATCTCGTACTTCCTGCTGCTGCTTCCATAAATCATAGGTTGGCTGTATAGTTGAACTACACAAAGAATCAGGCTCTTACAAGTCATGTCCTGGGCCCTCTAATTGGTCATCACACCAAACCAGCCCCCCTTGCCAGTTACCTGCCATACACAGAGGCGGGAGATGCACCTTACCTCTATATTTCCTGTTCTTCAGAGGTTTAAATTTCTGATAACATCAGGGTCAAACAGATCTTGATTCACACGAGGGTAAAGGGAAAAGGAGTTAGACCACACTAGACTGGTAGGCTTTCCTAGATCCAGGTGCACACACAAGAGTTAGAGAAGGGCCCAAATATTTATTTGCCCTTATGTGATGGTGAGGGAGTCAGATACCTGGACTTGGACACATCCTGAGGGGCATGATTTACTTGTATCCTGGTATAAACCTGTGAAAGGAAAAACATAGTAGGGTTATTCTAAATCCCCTCCCTCCTTGATCTGTCCTCCATACCTGCATCCTATCCCTCCCCATCTTTTCCACCTGGCTGCAGGAACACTATGCATGTGTGCAAAGTAATTAAGCTCATGCATATTTTCAGGTGCAATATAAAATATTCCTGGAGGAAGAGAGGAAGGGGATCAGATTTTCACCTGGCTGCAACAAATGTCTGTAAAAGTAGAAAACTGTCAAAAAGAAAGTGTGAGAGCCCAGAATCATCCATTAGTTAGAGCACCCCTATGGAAGATATGGGTTCTAATCTTGCAATATAGAAGGGGATTGATGCTAGTTCTCCTTATATCCTGGGTACATGTTTATGCCTTTTGACTAAATGCAGACAGTCAAAAAGCCCAATGCTGAATGGATTCAATCTTTGCAGATTAGTCTATCTGTATAGATTAAACTGATAAGGAAGTGAACAGACATTCACTTTTGATTCCAGAAATGCAGCCACATGCCTGCAGTGGCCCAGACCAAATGCCAGGGGGTGCTAGACCATACCTCCCTGCTTGACTGGAGCAGACTGCAGTTGGAGGACTGCGTCCAGTACTGGGTGCCGCACTTCCAAAAGGATGCAGCCAGCCTGGAGAAGGTTCAGAGGAGGGCCACCCACTTGGTGAGAGGGCAGCAGGACAGGCCCTATGAGGAGAGACTGAGGGACCTGAACCTGTTCAACCTCAGCAAGAGAAGGCTGAGGGGGGACCTGGTGGCTGCCTACAAGCTCATCAGGAGAGATCAACAGCAAATAGGTAGAGCCCTTTTCTCCCCAGCACCACCTGGGGTGATGAGGAACAATGGTAATAAGCTGATGGAGAATAGGTTTAGGTTGGAGATCAGAAGGCAATATTTTACAGTTAGGGTGGCCAAAATCTGGAACCAACTTCCCAGGGAAGTGGTCCTCGCCCTACCTTGGGCAAATTCAAGAGGAGGTTGGTTGATCACCTGTCTGGGGTCTTGTGAACCCAGCATTCATTCCTGTCTGTGGCAGGGGGTCAGGCTAGATGATTTGTTTAGGTCCCTCCTGACCCTAGCTACTATGAAACTATGAGGCGGGTTGGGCCAAGGATAACCCACCCACCTTGTGAAGCTGGGCTTGTGGGGGAGTTTCAAAGCATTCTGGAATGCTAGCAGACTGTGAGTTAACTCAAATTTGGTGGGTATCTGGGACAGAAGTTCAATAAACTGGTTTAACCTAAATCAGTTAAGTGTGATACTGCATCCATCCAGGTGTATATTAAATTGGTTTTGGGCATTTTGAAAGATGTTCATTTGCACACAGCTTCTGTTGTGTTACAGATCTGAACCAGTTTCCAATCACTTATACTGGTTTATGTGTAACTTCTGTCCCTAGCCTTGGGGAACAGGAATGTAGGACTGGAAAGGACCTCATGAAGTCAGCCCCTTGCTCAAGACAGGATCTTCCCTGACTAAATCAAGACCTTTCACAAAAGCAGCCCTGGAAACTTATTTTTCCATCCCAAATTACTCTGCAAACTCAGGTCAGATTTCTGAATAATTTTTAGCATGACTGAAACTGTATTTCATTTTTGATGGAAAAAAATTGCCCAGCTGTATAGATTAGTGTTATGACTGGACACATTTGCAAGGAATGTGAATACTCAGGAACCTAACATTCAATTTTTAAGAGGATTCATTCCTGCACTAGTATCACTGCTAGACCTTGATAGTAAAAGTATTCAAGGAAGCAAAGGCAGCCAGTGAAATTCATTGAAATATCCAAATGTATATGGGAAATTATTTTCCTATTCTGTTAAATGTCACTTTAAAAATATTTCAGAAATATGGGTGTCTAAATATGCTTAAGTGGACTGTATTCTTTTACTTTTCTCCATCTGATAGTGAAAGCAATGGAAGGGGAGAGGAGTGTGAATGAACATCAAGAAAAAATATTATTTTTTGTGACATCTTGCCAGGAATCGTAGCATGCCAATATGGATTCTTGCAAAAAGGGAGCCTAGGATTACCCAGAAGTATATTAATGAATCAGCTTTTTAATTTACCAGATTTTCCAGATGTTTATGGTAGAATGGGACATTTAGGCAAACACTTTAGGCCTTGCAGGAGAATTGCACATGTAGTGTTACACTGCTCATTATTTTAATTAATGACTGCAAGAAGTTGCTCGAAGACAATTCTCAGACTTCCTGAAATGATCATTAATATTTGATAAGAGGAAGAATATTATCTCCTCAAGTAATGAATTAGTATGCCATGAAAATGTATATTTGACATGTTTCTTGGGGAAAATAGAGTAGTTCCACTGACAAGCATTAGTCTTAAATGTATATAATCTCCAGCGTAATGAAAAAGAATATGTGCGGTAAACCATGGAACTTGTATGTACTATACTAGTTTTCTTACATAAAGCTTGTCCATCTTTCAGTTATGTCCCAACCTGAGATTAAAAAGGCGTGCTGTAGATCTGTTATGAAAGTAGTCCTACTTTTAAAACAGCTCTTATGCACTCATTAAGAAAGTCTAGCATTGTAATACATACATACATACATACATATACATGTACATGTATATGTATGTATGTATGTATAATGCATGTAGCCCTACCCTCATTGCTGATTGGTGGAGAGGGGCAGGGCCACATGGCAGGCAGCCCTTGCAGCCAATCAGTGGCAAGGGGTGGGGGTGGCAGGCATCTTGTCCACAACCCTTCGAGCAGGCAGTCCCCACTTCCCTGGCTTGCTGGGCTGCTGCAGTGCACTGGGGACTGCTGCCTCCTTCGGAGGAGCCAGAATTTTCTTTTTTGTAATTCTTTCTTTTTCCCTGTGGATTTTGTGGGCATTGCCAAGATTTTGCGGGCAATGACAGATCTCAAAGAATTCCCCAAATCTCAAATTTGGTAAGTCCCTAGTTATTGCATTCGGACCCATCAGTTACAAAGAATACCTGTGGTATATATGGGTTTATTAAAAAACCTATATTCCAACATACAAATGTTGTTTTTTTTAAAGCAGTGCCGAGACGACTTGGAATGACTAGGTCTGACAGTTTTGCCTCTTTCTACTCCTCCGGCATGATCTTATCTCTCTCTGTTGTTTAGATGACACTGTAAGGAGGTTATCAATCTCAAGGAGTACTCCAACATCTGCCTGAGGGTTTTTCTCTCCTTAGATACTTTGTTGTATGTTCTGCCCCTTTACTTATGGCCTTTCCTACCTATTGAACCAAGTTCATTGTCAGCTCTCTTACAGATTTTTTTAAAACTTTTTTTGCCCTTGTTTATAATAAATTTTTAACTCTGGTTTTAAAAAATAGAGACAAAAAGCCTTGAAGTAAATAAGCATTTGTTAGTGAACTGGGTATTTAGCTTGCACCAAAGCTACAAAGACCCTGGTTCACTTTTTGTGAGAGTACATGGTGAATGCAGAATAGGCTTTATTACACAGGTCCCATCTCAAGCATTTTTAACCCAAATTTCATCTTCAGGGGCAGTGAGAGCCAAAAACATTGTGATGTTGTGATGAGTCATATCAGTAGATGAAGAGGGATCCCTACTTTCTGACTTCAGTGGTGGAGAAAACAATCAGAGAAGGAAAATCCCTCATTTTGGGTTTTTTTTAAATTAAAGTATGTCTTAATTTGGGTACCCAAGAGTTCAGGGCATAGCAGACCATGGGAGCACAAGTGTCTCAAGTTGTGTACTACTCAAATCAGCAGTCCCTTTAGTCAAAGAAGTTTTAAACTTTTAAAATGACATATAAATATATATTCTTCCTTATTTTATAAAAGAGGAAGAATATTGTGACATCCCAGGATGAACTGCAAACAGACATGGAAGTATTCCTGTTTTAATGGACTTAATTCCTATGCTACTGTAATCATTATTCTGTAGGGGTTGTTTAACATCGTGCATAACAGCAAGGTAAAAGAGCATATGAGGAATAATTCCCCAAATTATCACAAGGCAATAATTTTGATGCCTGTATTTCTGCTTTTTTTGGTTTGTTCGTTACTGCACAGGTCTCAGCGGACATAATTAATAGTGAAATTGTGTCTGCTATTAACAAGAACATGTTTTTTTCTCATCCCCCCCACAAAGATGAAGGCTTTTATTTTCTGAGGGAATCATTAATTAGAAAAATTTTAATATTAGATCTACATGTCTCCTACATGACTAGGATGCAGTTGTTGAACATCCTGTGCATTTGTAACCCAGCAAAACAATTCGACATCAAATTCTGAGCTGCGGCGATGTGGTACAACTTCATTGAGGCAAGGGGAGCTATATCTGCCTACATCAGTCCTGGAATTAGCTCATCTCATCATTCAAGGCTGTAGCAATAAGTCACTAACTATGGATTTACTGTAACTAAGAAGTACCATAAACTGTGGATTTAAAATGAGCTGATGGGTCTGTATTAACAGCTACATTAAGTGACACAGAATCTCTGAATGAGCAGCTCCACAAGAGTCATGTTGTTGACACGATGCAGGTAGTATCAAGATTCAATTATTAATTATGTGGATAAAGGAAGTGTGGGGAAAGACAATGAAAATAATAGTTCTCTTTTAATTAAAACCATCACTGGCACGACAGTCTTAAAAATTGCTCTATCAGCATTGTCAGAAGAACAGTGTTGAAAGGAGAAAAGGTAGAACAAAAGAAAAATCCTTAATTTATTCAGGGAGAACAATTGATGAAGAAAAGGTGGTGCAAAAGGACTTGGAAACCCCATTTTAGGACCATGCTCACACTGGATCTTTTCAAGATCCAGACTTTTCTGATACACTTTATTTTGACCAGAGAAACCCCAGCCATGTTGAAGCCCTGTGACACCCGAGTCCAGCAAGGCTAGCAAGGTTAGGACAGTGATATATTCACCCACTTTTGACTTGGTTTCCCCAGTCCAGAGGACTGTTGGCTTGATTAGGGGCAGCTTGGACATTAACAGATTCATATAGCTGTTATTGTGAATAGAAGTAAATTATATGCAATTATCCATGCTGCTTTTGTCATATTAATAACAACGTGATCCAAATACAAGTGAAGTGGGTGAAAGTCATTCCACTGATTGTAATAAACTTTGAGAAAGAGCCTAGTAGAAATTGGTAGGAGTGAGAAGAAAGAATGAGAATTTCTGAACAGTGAATATAACTAGGAGTATCAGAAATGTTATCTGCTCAGGTTTGTAGTAAACAAACCCTCATTCAACATCCTGCATGAATTCACAGCTAAAAAATATTTACTGAATACATTTAAGCAAATGGATTTAAGTGCATATAATCCATTTACAAAACATTTACAACTATGGGGTAAATTGAGCTCATTGTTTGTATGGTTGTCTTTGCAATCAAACTGTAATCATGTGTAAACTATGTGCAATCATGTGCAGTTCATCTGCAATTATTTACAAACTGTTTTTGTGAAATCCAATTGTATTACCAGCGATAATGAACTTCAACATGTAATAATTCTGCAACCATATTTAAAATGCTTGTCCAGGTCTCCCTTCACAGTCTGAGACTTTCTGAAGTTAGACATATTCACATACATTTGAAACTCTAGAGTTGTTTTTCAATGTATGCGGTGAAAAAAAGCCCAGGAGATATTGTATATCCATTGGATAACCTACATTTATTGTGCACTTTGGGACACCTCATCTACAGATTGCTTCAGAGTAAGAGTCTCAACTGAAATCAAAGTTTACTTTCCAGATGCCTAAGCAACTTCCAAACTGCTGTTGCTGCTCCTTTCCTTCTTTTAAATTCTCCTATAAAATTCTTTGGCCGAACAGTACAGATGGATTAAAATGCTAATCTTTAAAATGATTTATTTTTATAAAGTTATGGAAGAACTACACATGTAATGCCTGGTGGATGAAGCGATTGTCTAGGAATCAAAAGGCCTGGCTCTCTGCGTGGGCCTGCTTCTGACATACTGTGTGCTGTGACCTAGTACAAGTCAAGTCCCTGTTTCTCCTCCTACCCAAGATCTGTCCAATATATTTTACTGACATAAGGTAGGACCCATACTGCCTCTAATTGCACTTGGATATAGATAGGGCAACATCTACCTTCGGAGCTCCCATCACAGAAGCTTGATTTAAGATGACCTTGTGAAGTGTCCGGCTTCCATATAGAGTCAAGGGAGAGACTTTGGAAGTGCTTAAGAGTGATTTGGGTTTATGCTTCTTGGTGTCCTTAACAGAGAATAGGGAATAACATATACTTCCAAAGAGCAATTCAGAGGGCCTAGAGATGCTTAGAACTAGCCAATAAGAAACAGGAAAGCATCATGCTATACATTATGCATCTCCATTTTTCCTGTGAATTGTTACCAAATTTGCCCATTACTTTGGGGTGTGCTCATTTATTAGAGATAGTTTCTAGGGTCTTGGTGATTCTGTCAATGTGCTGCTTGTGTTACTATACGGAGCTGTATCTCTCCCTTCTGCAAGCCCTCACCCCCAGTGGAGCTATCTTGCAGGACTCAATCTCAATGGGACTGGGTTCCTCCAGTCACCAAATCAGTCATACACACACACACACACACACACAAATTAACGTGACATGCCTGACCTGGCTGGGCTGATCAGCATGGACAGGCTGACACCCTCGTATGCCAAGAATCAGTTCATAAGAGCAACAATAAACTGCAGTCAGACACAAGCACACAGGTGAACAGAATCCCTCTGAATCTGGCTGGGTGTCCAGATGACACCCTCATGGGCCAGCATTCAGTTCATAAGGGCACGTCTGAGTCAAACTGGGTCAATCAGCCTGTACAAGCTGATCCCCTTATGTGTTTCAAACTCAGCACGTCCCAATCTTTGGCCTCTTGATGAGCAGACCCCACAATAATTTGGGCTTCACAGGGATCTTTAGCATAGGTAAAAGAAGCGTTGCTGCAGAGCACGGGAGGAAAGAGAAGCAGAGAAGGAAAAATATACCCAATTACTACCAGTTTGACTATAAAAGTTATTTATTGCTAAGCATATGAACTATATAATAGTACTAGTAGTAATAGACATGCAAAAGAAAAACAAACAAACAATGACAATACTACCCTGGTTTCACTAAGTATTTGGGGAAACTTAGCTCAAGCTTAACTGATACAGTTCAGGTTCAGAAGTTTATGCCTAGAAAGAAGACAGAGAACGCTGGGATCTCACCTAGTCCACGGTACTCAGGCTGCAAAGCTGACAGGCACAGTCCGTAGCACAATCCTTGAAGAGAGAGATGATCTGTTCTTCCAGCGTCCCAAGAACGACAGGGGATGGTGTCAGCACAGGGGTTTTCTTCTTCTCCTTCTTTCCTCCTGCTTATACTTCTTTTCCTTCCTTTTCCTCTTCCTGTTCTTCTTTTTGCAGCACACACACTTACAGATTTTTATACCCTCAGTTCAGCTGCTCCGTAGCACCCTCAGTAGTGTAAATCATTGTCTTTTCTATTGACAAGGGGTTATCTGGTTTGGACCATCTCAGGAAACTGATTGATAATCAGGAAACACTTAAGATTAGGGAGTAACCCAAATACTTGGGAGCCAGCTTGAAATTCCTATGGGTGGCAGATATACTGATGGGATATCTCATGGTTTCTTCAGGAACAATAGATAGCTTGCAGCATCAGGATTTTGGATTTTTACTTGTTGTGCACAAGCCTCAGCTTAGCATGACTTTTCCAGATCTTACTATAGTCTTTTAACAGACTTAAGACAATTATTGGGGTGCTCATAACCTTTTGTGGAGAGGACTCCCACCAGTCGTCTCGGGAAAGATATGACAACACCTGGGATTAGGGCTCCAGCAGGCTGGATGCTGTGATGAACCCTTAACCATTGTTCAAATGTTGCCCATACCCCCTCTGACTCGGTCTCTTGCCTCAGCATTCCCTAACCCGGCAACCGAGTTTTAGTCAATCAAGTTTAAATAGGCCTCCCATAGTGGGACCGGGGAATGTACGGCCCGAGATGCCTATTAAACTTAGAGCTGTGTGTGTGTGTCTGGGGGGGAAAGTACTTAGCAAATCCAGATTCGAATTGGTCTGATAAATGCTGAGCTGGGTGTGTGTGAACATGGGTTGATTAACATTGGAAGCACAGATTCCCCATCATGCAGCGCTCTCCTGCTTCTCTGGTCCCAGAATTCACTGCAGTCTCTGCTTCAGGCTTTCTGTTTTCCATCTCTCATGTAAATGAGACCTAGGGCAGTTGATTCACTCGTCACCCTTATCTGGTGAGGGTCTTAGGTGCGTCTCTCACTGCATCTTAATCAGTTTCGTTTAGGTAGAGGAGGGGAGGGGGGGGGTGAGTCCTTTGTGAGTCAGACAGACTGTATCCTGTGCCCTGATTGCCCAAGAATACAGAGCTGAGACGCAACAGAATCACAACACCCCACCATGCTTCTGAGGTCAAAGTACTGACTTGCCAAATATAGTCATTGGGATGCCGCATGGTGCTGCTGCTTCTCCTGCTATTCACCTCTTGCATATGGCCTAATCTGATCTCTGTGATCTTCACTTCCCAGGAGAGAACCCTAATCACTAGGCTAGGGTGATGGTATTCACCAACTTTCCTATTTAGTCTGAGCTGCAGCCAAGAATACAAGAGTTATGAGGCCAGATAGAAGTTGCATGCAGCCCAAGGTGCTAATTTGCAGCCTCTGGGCTCCTGCCTGCCTTCCACTCCCCATCTCTCCAGCTGCGACAGCAACCAGAGTCTCAGGGCTCACCTTCCCTCCTGTGGCTTTTGCTGCCTGTTCCTAACTCAGAGGGCAGGGCATTGCAGCCCGGCATGGTCTAGGGATCTGAGGGTAAGCCTAGGGCCATGCACATGGTGCAGTGGAGAAGGGAGGCCTCCATACAGTGTGTGGTCTGGGAGGCCTGTGATCTCTGGTGGTGTGACCTGTGGGACATTTACCCCCTCCTCCATGAATGTTTATAAGTCAGACAGCCCTGTTATGAGCATCAGTATGTTGTTCTGGCCAGTAAGATAAGCTCCTAAGATACTAGTTAGATATCTAACTTGAGTAGTCATGCCAGACTATTTATTTGATCGTATCTGCCCTTGAAAGCTTAGCAGTCCAAGGCTTGACTAGATGCACAGGAGTCCACCACAAGTTCTAGGCCATAGAAAATGAACGAGCAGCAAAACTTTTATTGTGCCTTATTGTTGCTGCTGAGCGGAAGGAAAGTTAGCTTTCTATATATATGTTAGCTTTATTAGATCATTTTACAGGCTTCTAAAATGTGTGTTCATATGAATGTGCTCTTCGACTTCTAATACTAAGGCAGCCTGGGTTTACAGGTGAAGTGAAATGAAAAATAGCATTAATACACTTTCTTTTCAGAATCCCTAAACTAGTTTCTTTGTAAAGTTAGTCGTATAAAAAATTCATAAGTTTGTGGTATGATACCAAAGTTTTATTAGCACCTTCTAAACACGGCCCTCATAAATGAATCTCTGCTTCACATCTTGTATGTAACAGTCATACCAATAAAACTGGTAGCTCAAATCACACCAGAGTATTGTATCTCCATCCCTTAAGTGCACAGAGCTGCTTTATCTCTTTTTTTTGGTTTGTGCCTCATCATTCCTGACAAAATGACCAGTAGCCCATTCCAATTAAGAACTGTAGTTCATGATGTTTGTTTTTAGGGTTTTTGGGGAAGGGGTGGGGGGCTGTTTGGCATTTTTTAGGTTGCAGATCAAAACAAAAGAGAGTAGGATAGGAAGTGGTATTACTGGAATAGTGACTTTTGCAGGGACAGTGCCGCTGGAGTGAAGTCAACAGATCTTGTGGTTTAGCGGGGTAGGGGCAGGCAGGTGTTGTGAGACTGCCTTGCCCTTGCACCATCATATGCATCTCAGGGAAGCTGGAGGAATAAGCTGGATAGCATCTCTTCAAGAGGCTGCAAACAATCTTCAGAGCTTCCCTGCCCTTGAGCTCATGGGTGATATCAAGGGAGGACTGGTAGAGACCTGCTTTTAGACTGAATGGATATCGGGGGTGAAGAGCAAAAGTTTATTACTGAAATGTTGAGGAAAACAGCATGCATGCTATAGAGGAGTTAATCCATTCCATTCCAGTTAATCAACCCTTGTCTTCAGTGGACCTATTAGTAACTGCTGCTTCTCATGAGGAAGAACAAAATCCATCTTTATTAAAATAAGCAGCAGAATAAGCATTCCCTGCCTACACTAAACAGTGGCATTATGTACTGCTTATGACTAAGTTGTTGTGCCCTTCTGTAGGTGTATCACTTCATTAGGATTCCTCCTAAATTTTTTTACGAGCTGTCTTCAAAGAAAAATGTTACAGGACAATGGTCCTCTGCTAGGAAAAAAATGTCAAGGTGAAGTCGAGTCATATATCATCTCTAAATGCTGAGGCACAAGAATTTCAAGGGGGGAAGGTATTTATCATGTGATATTGTTCTATTACAATGACTCTATATTTCTGTTCTGCCAAGTGATTGATGTACATTGTGGGTAATCATTCTTTTAGCACGCTAGTGTGTCAGTCGCTCGCTGTACCATCGTTAAACAGCTGCGTTCCGACTGACTTCAACAGGCTTGTGTTTTTCAGCCATTCTGAAAATAGCATGCTGGAAAAGGCCTGTATTTAGCTTCAGTATTTATTTCGTTACACTGCTTCACAACTTGGGCAAAAGCTTGAAATAAATATCATCTGACAAAATGGATGGAGAGATTATATGAGCTCTGCCACATGTATTACCATTGAACCCAGTCCTGAAATGGATTGTACGTAGTGGTTGGAGGGGACAATCCTTGCACCAACTCAGAACTTCTCTGAAAAAGCTGAACAAGTATATAGTGTCTATTTTAAGGTGGGTCTTTGTTACCTTCGTGCTGGCGCTCTTTCCAGTCATGAATCAGTGCGTATGCCAGATCCTGCAAAGGAAGCAGAACCAACTGGTCTAGAGTGATGTTGAAGATGTGCTAAGAAGTTCACCCAAGGCAGGGAGCCTGAAAGCAGTGTTCAGGTATATGTTCAGGTCCACCCAAAATCATCTACGTTACCTTAACGGACATGGACAGAGAGGGATCAAGTGCACAGAATATGCTTTTTGGTTGTAGTCCAGGGTACAACTGATGTAGACAACCCCTTTAGAGACAGTTAATAGCCAAAGATTTACTCTTGGGTAAAATCTTCATGAACTAAGTGTAGTCAATGGGAGTAGTCATGTGAGCAATCCAAACAGAGAAGGTTCCTTGTAATTATCTTCATAATGAAGAAGACAAAAATTGTTTTGAGACGAGCTTGGCACAAGTCCAAATTTTTTGGCTCCGGTTGTGGTGTCTGCAGTAGTAGTGAATTGCTCATCATGCAGCCCTTAGGAGCAGCAGGGAATTCCTGTGCTTCCGTTCAGATCCGAGTTGTTAATAATGCTCTACTACTCAGCTGAGCACAGGAGATATTAGACATCCTCGCAATGCATTCTGGATCAGTCTGGTTTGCATGTGACTATACATATTGCATCTCCCCTTTGGAAGCTGTGGATGCCTCTTCTGCATGGAGTGGGTAGGAAACCAATGAACCATATCCTACGTCCCTTACAACCTGCTTTGGAGAAGGGCTTATCACGGTGGAATCTGGAACTTCACCAACAGCTCTCTCTGTCCTTGGAGTGGCAGGCAGATCGTGCCTGACCAATCTAGTCTCTTTTTATGACCAGGTTACGAAATGCCTGGACACAGGAGGAGGGGTGGATGTCGTATACTTAGACTTCAGGAAGGCCTTCGATACGGTATCACCCCATACTGGTGAACAAGTTAAGAGGCTGTGACTTGGATGACTACACAGTCTGGTGGGTGGCGAATTGGCTGGAGGGTCGCACCCAGAGAGTTGTGGTGGATGGGTCGGCTTCGACCTGGAAAGGTGTGGGCAGTGGGGTCCCACAGGGCTCGGTCCTTGGACCGATACTCTTTAATGTCTTCATCAGCGACTTGGACGAGGGAGTGAAATGTACTCTGTCCAAGTTTGCAGATGACACAAAACTATGGGGAGAAGTGGACACGCCGGAGGGCAGGGAACAGCTGCAAGCAGATCTGGACAGGTTGGACAAGTGGGCAGAAAACAACAGAATGCAGTTCAACAAGGAGAAATGCAAAGTGCTGTACCTAGGGAGGAAAAATGTCCAGCACACCTACAGCCTAGGGAATGACCTGCTGGGTGGCACGGAAGTGGAAAGGGATCTTGGAGTCCTAGTGGACTCTAAGATGAACATGAGTCGGCAGTGTGACGAAGCCATCAGAAAAGCCAATGGCACTTTCTTCGCGCATCAGCAGATGGATGACGAACAGGCACAAGGAGGGGATACTTCCCCTCTATCGGGCGCTGGTCAGACCGCAGTTGGAGTACTGCGTGCAATTCTGGGCACCGCAATTCAAGAGGGATGCAGATAACCTGGAGAGGGTCCAGAGAAGGGCCACTTGTATGGTTAAGGGCCTACAGACCAAGCCTTACGAGGAGAGACTAGAGAAACTGGATCTATTCAGCCTCCGCAAGAGAAGGTTGAGAGGCGACCTTGTGGCTGCCTCTAAGTTCATCACGGGGGGACAGAAGGGAATTGGTGAGGATTTATTCACCAAGGCGCCCCTGGGGGGTACAAGAAATAATGGCCACAAGCTAGCAGAGAGCAGATTTAGACTGGACATTAGGAGGAACTTCTTCACAGTTCGAGTGGCCAGGGTCTGGAACGGGCTCCCAAGGGAGGTGGTGCTCTCCCCTCCCCTGGGGGTCTTCAAGAGGAGGGTAGATGAGTATCTAGCTGGGGGCATCTAGACCCAGCAAACTTTCCCGCCTATGCAGGGGGTCGGACTTGATGACCTATTGAGGTCCCTTCCGACCCTAACATCTATGAATCTATGAAGAAACATGGTTCCATTTACAATCTACATGGTTTGAGTGGGTTTGAAATCCATCACTTCTCTCATCTTAAAGTATTTTTGGCGAAGGTAATAATAGGAAAAAAAATTGAATCTTTGCTTTGCCTAGGTACATCTGACTATTTTCTGCCTTCCTATATCAAGAGCTCATTCAGAAGTAATATGTAGAATTGATTGTTCAGGAAACAAGCCCAGTTTGTTTTATTTCAACAACCTATTGAGAGAGAGAGAGAGAGAGAGCGTCATATCAACACAACTTTATTGTAACTTTTCACTGCTGTTGCTCTATCAGGAAGGGAAGAGAGTATTTTTGGCAGTGTCATTGGCTGTTATTTCTTTCCTTTTCAAGTTCTTTTTTTTACCCTTATTCTCATTAATATTAAAGGTGTTCTTTGTGCTAGTCAGGCTGTGTACATGAATTTGCAAGTAAGTGTAAATACATGTATGCATTTGAGAACTCCCTTATGCTATCGGTGTGAAGTGGACATAGTATAAAAAATGAGAGGTGTGAAAGTGGCCACAACTATGTTTTGTAGGGGTTGTATCTTGTTGTGTTTCAATGTTCGCAGAACAGACATGCAGAATTTAATCCCTCTGCAGATCCTAGGGATGGTACATTTCTCACCCAAATTCTCACACACACACATATCTTGTTTTTTGTATCTTAAAATAATTTGCTCCACTCTTTCTATTTGCTTCCTTTGGACAACACATTTCTTGTGGCACTGGACTGGCTTATTACTGGAATAACAAAGAATATATTACTTTGCTGATTCAGGATTTTTCAAGCCTGTAAGATTACAAAACTGAAGACAATAAAGACTGGACATTTATTCACCATACTTCCATGGTTTGTATACCCTGAAAGTCCTGGCCAATCAAGTTTCAGACAGTGCTCAAATATAGATGGGGTCTCTGTTATATCATTGTCTCCATTATTGGATGTTAGAGTCCCAGGGGTGAGCAAAGGATTGCCCATGCATTTACTCATACCGCTATCTAGAAATGTTGACTACTGCAGGATGTTACCAAAACTGCAGGATGTTACTATATTTCAACCGTGAAATAACAGGGAGTCTAAAAATATCAGCCTTGGTGTCCACATTGTTGTCAAGTTCTCTAGATAGTAAAGTGGGTCAAATACTAATACAATTCAGATGAGCACAGTCACAAAAAGCATTTTCTAGCTACCTACATAAGAAACTAAAAGACATATTGAATAGTAAACCCTATGAATGTTTTGTTGTTTGAATTTGAGATCTCAATGCCGATCCAGATTTCTCTTTGGGAGAGGGGAAAAGTAGCATCATTCTCCAGCAGTAATGTGAAACATGACCAAGGTTCAAGCACCTACATTGAACACCTTCAAGAAAAAATTGGATGCTTATCTTGCTGGGATCCTATGACCCCGGCTGACTTCCTGCCTTTCGGGCGGGGGGCTGGACTCGATGGTCTTCCGAGGTTCCTTCCAGCCCTAATGTCTATGAAATCTATGAAAGATTGTTCATAGGCCTGTGAATATGTGGAGGGAATAAGACCTTTATTTTGGTTTTGAATAGTCTAATTTGGGTTCAAGTATTCAGAACTAAATAATTGCTTTTGCATAACCAATACTTCTCCTCCAGAGCATTAAAAGGGACGAAAAAGATGCAGAACTCTTAACAGAGGTGATATCTTTATTACACCAACTAAATAGTTGCAAAATACTTTTTGCAACTATTCAGTAGGTCTAATAAAAGGTATCACCTCTGCCAGGAGTTCTGCATCTTTTTTGCCTGTAGACCAACACGGCCAAAACCTGTGTCCTTAAAAGGGGCGAGTAACTTTCTGTAGTTACTGAGGCAAGAAAAATAGTAAGTTAG
>NW_005841856.1:3889690-3897446 GCF_000455745.1 Alligator sinensis | reverse complement strand
GGGAAAGAGGCATTCCTAAAAAACACTGAATGCTTATAGGGCAGTGCAGTAATACACCACCACATATGAGCTGCGTCTTCATGGCACAACTGAATCCAATGAAAATTTACTTGGTTTAAGAACCTCTAATGCTTCGCTTCTTGTGCTGGTTTTGTTTGGAACATACTCCCCTCCCCACATATATAACTAAAGCTTTCAGCGAGTATAAAAGCTTTTAGACGGTTGAGTCTGCACAAATCAAGGACATTGTACAGTTGAAACAAATGTGAATGTAAGCTCCAGTGTCATCACTTTGGTTCTGCAATGATAATGCATTCAGACTGAGGTGTTTATGCATCTACATCTGTATTTAGGGATGTTCTTATGCTGTATTTACATTTGAAGAGCCTGGCTCTTCAATGTAAATTCATCAGAGTTGTTGTCAAAGGTCTCCAGTGAAGCAGAGGTGTGTGTGTTGGATGCAGTCACTTTATATACAGGGCTGGTGCAAGACCTCTTCTTCATTCTAACTTAAGTGTTGTGTGCGGTAAGGGATGCATAACCCCACTTGGACTGACAGCAGTGTTTGGAGCTAAAACACATGCTCATAGGAAATTCTAGTATTTTGACCTTTTTCATTCCTTAATTAGGCCAAAGTCCAAAATATAAACCTAACTCCCAGGTTTCATCTTGAAAGTGTTGCCCCAGTGTGCCTCCATGATCTTTAAATGCTTTTCTATACCCATCCCTCCCCAAGGAGGTTACTGAGCCTAGATTTCTTTCTTTCTGCATTGTATTAAGACAGTTCCTGTGAAAGAGGACCATATTTTGTAGGGTGTCTTATTCCATTCTGAAATATATATTTCCTGAGAATCTCTGAGTGAAGCACTGGCCTTCTCAGCCCTGTCAAGAGTTAGGCTGTTCTAAGTATATGCCAGGAGTACAATTTTAGGTGCCTGTGAAACTTAAGCCTTTCAGTAAGGTACCTGTGGAGTTCAGGTACTCTTAGAGTTGGGCAGCACTTGAGTGGGAGTTTTGGCTTGCATTTTTGGACTTGGGTAGAGAATAGGCACTTGAGTCCTAATCCTGCACTCATCAATATTCAGGGGATCCTTGGGCAAAACCCCTTTCCTTTCAGTGTGGCTCAAATGGATGCATACAGATTATTGAATGTATTCTTTTTCCAGATGCAAACCCCCCCCCAAAACAAACAAAAAACCCATGTTTTTTTAATCAATCAATGTGTTTTTTTTCTCTGAAATTTCCTAAACACAAGAACTGAACTATAATTGAGCACTCAAACCTTTCAGGATTTTCATCAAGAGAGCACAAGGAACAAAAGGAAAAGAAGGCAGGTTTTACAAAATTCTATTTAAGTTAATACTCAATACCTGTAAAATATTTCAATATATATGTTTTACCAACTGTGTCTCAGTGTCCTTCAGTGCAAAATTGAGGCATGAGCTGCTTAGAAAAAAGGGGCATTCTACATATATAAGAACAAACCCCTCACAGGGTAGAAAATACCTGTCCTTCTCTTGAAGAATGGGCTTAGGCAAAGGGTCAGAATAGAGATAGTCTCCTAAGCTATTTCATATATTCTTCCTATCTTTGTAAATTGAGGGAATCATTTCTCTCTATCTTGTTAGTGTCTCAATAGTAATCCCCACTGCTTTATTCTCACCCCATAGGACCTCCTTGAATATCTATTCTAACATCCACAAAAAGGCTTCTTCAGGCTCTCCAATGGTCTCATCAACAGGCAATAATTAATTCTTGGAGTGGAAATCATTGTAATGGAATTGACCTTTTCCCATAGCAATAGGTGCAATTCCTTCCATCTGTCAAAATAGCTTTGCAGAATTTTAATGGTGAAAAATGTTTGCTTCCCATGTCATTGAGATTATGTGAATTTCCTAATACCTATGCAATTCAAAGTGTTTTGGCAGGGCAAAAAATATCCATGATGAGGACAGATTTCCTGGGGCAAAATCTGGAAAGCAGTAGAACCTCTAACTTCTCCCAGTTGATCTTGAAGCCAGAAAATAATGAAAAGTCATCAATCATGCTCAGCAGGCTAGGAACTGACAATTCCTTCTAGAGAATAAGCTTTATAGTAGGGCAGCCTCATTTCTGAAATCCCTGATAAATCTGAATTGCTTGTATACAGCATGATTTCTCATTATCTATAACATCCAGCATCAACAGGAGTAATTAAGAAACAGAGAACGCCACTGCCACACGCACACACACATGCACGCACACATGCACGTACACATACACACATACACACACACAAACACACGCACACACTGGCAGACAAGACTCCAGCCCTTTGCAGTGGAAGAACTAACAGGCTTGGATGTTATCACTTTCAAAGCGATAGTGTCACACGCTCACAGGTGTGTAGGCACACGGACAGTGCAGCTTACTCCCTCTGCTAACAGGTTGCAAGGGCCCTGTAAGCCCCGTTGGCAGAAAATGAGCACTTCCCCGGTTTCTGGCAGTGGTCTGGATATGTTTGAGCACTGTGTCTAAATGCCACAATCTTGCTTTTCGTGTTCAGCATTTGCTTACCATTAAATGCTAAACAAAAAATTATATTTTTGCCTATGCACATGTGCCTGCTGTACACATCACATGACTCATGGCTATTTTAATATCAGTGGCTGCTACCCAGGCTGCTTTGGTATTTCATTATCTTTGGATTTCTCCTAAGACTGCTAGACAGTCGTGATGACTTACATTAGTCAAATAAGTGTTGTTAGATGAGCTATCTACCGCTAGTAGAAATGTGTTCCCAGTTTCTTTTACCAAACTGAGTCTTAATGCCCCACACCAGCTCTATGTTAGGTATCAGCATCATAGAACAGAATTTCAGCACACAAAACCAGTCTGTACCCATAACAGACCAGAAGTTCAGCATGCATGGACTCGGTTAAAAATGGTGGGACCTAGTCAAAGATGTGTGTTTCTCGCCCCCACTCCCCCTCCACCAAAGGGCGAATGCATGTTGTGTTTGCTACCTATCTAAAGTACACCACTTACAGAAAGCTGCATAACTTAGATAGATTCTGTCCCAGGCTCTTTGAATGTCTATACCTAGCATAGGTGTTCTTGCTTCTTTGCTATTATTATAGCTATAAAGTTCTCAACTTCAGTTATATTACATCAGCTAAAGAGCTGCTTCTTAAAGAAGGTTCTGCCGTGTACTTGTGTTACAGCTCACAAAAAGTCAAACTGATAGTATAACAAGATGCAAGGAAGGTTTAGTTCAGACACAGTTTTCGTTATTGAGCAAATTCCAACAAGTATGCCAGTGTTCATTACATTGCAGAGACAGATGGTCTGGACTGAGAGACAAGCAATTAATGTACAATGTGTTCTTTGTTGGCACTTACCACAAAAGGACTTTTTTGGTATAAACTGCCCTATTCTTAAAGCTGATTTTGTTTTGTGACTATAGCATCTGTCTGGGGCAGCAAGGAAATAACTCTCCGGGCATTTAAAGGAGGACTTGTTTTTCTTTTCTCTCTGGCCACATTCTGCACTGTCATGAATGCATCCCACAGTTTGCTTTTGAAATTCTTTGTTGCAGACACAGTCATGAAACCTTGGCATTTCTCTTCCTTCACCCTGTCCTGTCGCTTGAAGTACATTTGAATGACATTGAGCTCCTGCTTTAATGGAAAGTCTTTCCTTTTTTCCTTCACCTTTCACATCATATCAAACAACATCTAATAACAGAACAAGCCGGATTCAGACAAGGCAAGTCCTGCACTGGCCAAATACTAAACATCACCCAACGTATAGAAGATGGATTTGAGAAAGGTATGATAACAGGTGCGGTGTTTGCAGACCTATCAGTGGCATACAACACAGTCAGCCACTGAAACCTGCTTGCTAAAGGCTTCAGTATACTGCACAAATACTGCCTCGTGCAGCTCATCTGATCCCTTTTAGAAAATAGATTTCATAGGCATTAGGGCTGGAAGAGATCTCATAAAATCACTGGATCCAGCCCCCTGCCCAAGGGGCAGGAAGTCAGGTGGGGTCAAAGGATCCCAGCAATTTAAACGTCCAAATGTTTCTTAAAAGAGTCCAAAGTAGGTGCTTGCACCACCTCTCGGATGAGTCTGTTCCACGCCTTGAGAGTTCAGATAGTAAAGACATTTTGCCTTATGTCCAGCCTAAAATGGTCTTGCAGGAGTTTGTCACCATTGGATCTTGCCATTCCCTGGAGTGCTCTGGTGAACAGCTGTTCCCCCAAATCCCGATGCACACCCCTTATGTACTTACAGGCTTTTCATAGATTTCATAGATATTAGGGCTGGAAGGGACCTCAGAAGATCATCAAATCCAGCCCCATCTACCAAGGCTTCTACCAAGGTTTCTACCAAGTCACCCCTGAGCCTGCACTTCTCTAGGCTGAATAGTCCCATAGCTCGCAGCCTCTCTTCGTAAGGCCTGTTCTCTTGTCCTCTGATCATGTGTGTGGCTCTCCTCTGAACTCTTCCAAGCTCCTCCATATCCTTCTTGAATTGTGGACCCTAGAATTGGATGCAGTACTCCAGCTGTGGCCTCACCAAGGCCACATACAGCAGGAGGATTACAGCCTGGGTCTTGCTTGAGATGCATCATTAGATGCAAGCCAGAGTTTTGTTCGCTTTGCCAGCTGTGATATTGCATGGGTAGCTCATGTTCATCTTGTAGTCGGTCATAACCCCCAAGTCTCTTTTGGTCATGATGCTAGTGTTTTTACATAGAACTGTGCAATAAACAGGGCCACTGGAGATGACAATGAAATGGCTCCCCATAGGGTAGCATTGTAGCACTGGTCCTTTTTAACATATATACCAATGACCAACCCATACAGAGTAGTACAAGGAGATTCATATATGCTGATGATCTATGCATCATATCACATGAGAAGGACTTTGCCACTGTCAAGAACAGACTAACATGTGCATTGAGCAACTTCTCGAGTTACTACAATAAGAACCAACTTCATGCCAATCCAACCGTGATGTAGGCCACAACTTTTCACTTACACTAGAGAGAAGCTAAGCGGAAACTGAATGTCATCTGGGGTGGAATTCCACTGACTAACCACCTGAACCATGTGTACTTGGGGGTTACATTGGACTGAACACTTACCTTCAAAACACATGTAGAGAAGACAAAAGGAAAAGTTAGGGCCCACAACACCATACTTCAAAAGTTACTCGCCTCAAGGTCAGGAATAAATCCAGCTACATTACGAACCACTGCTATTGCCTTGTATTACTCCACTGCAGAGTATGCATGTCCAGTATGGGAATGATCAGTTCATGCCAAGAAACTAGACCCAGTTCTAAACAATAGCTGTCATGAAATAAAAGGATGTCTAAAGCCAACACCAAAGGATAGCCTGTACGTAATGGCTAGCCTTGCACCATCTGATATTAGAAGGAAGGTAGCGAGCCAAAAAGAAAGATCATGGCAGATGGAAGACCCCAGGCATCCACTCTATGGAAATAAAGATAACGCACAGTCAGGTGCTCTGAAGTGGACCTGGAACATCAGGAGGACCTTCCCAGAGGGGCTGATCTAGACGGGCCAACATGGTGAAGCCTGAATCACCTGTGCATGCAAACCGGAAGATCAAAAACAAACATGATCAAATGGGGCTACTCATGACCGAAATACATGAGAGTGCCATGAAGTGCAGACTGTGGAGCACTCGCTCCTTTGTCGACTCATGGTGAGACCTATACAAAGGAAGACCTCACTGCGGCAACAAAAACAGCCATCAGTCGTGCATGGTTCTGGAAAAAAACATCTAGTTTTTGACAAGGGCACAAGGAAAAGGAGGAGGAGGAGGAGGTCCAGATGCTCCATTGATGTCAATCAATGTAGTTATATTGTTCCTTGTTGGCCAGCTGAGAACTTGGCTCATTAATTTTTTTTACATTATTTTTATTCTCTCTGTTCAGTGAGCAGAACAGAGCTTTGTTCACTGAATATCATTCCAATACTGAATAAGCCAGATGTCCTCTAAGATGTGCCTCTGTCATTATGCTGTCCTCCCTGCCTCATTGGCTATGCATTTTTCCTCCAGCACATTTAGCTCTTCTCTTGATTACACCTGCACAATGGGTTTACTGTGGATTTACACAGTAGTAGCAAACATAGACCCTGATCCTACAAATACTGATGTGCATATGTTATTTATGCATGTTATCCTATTGAAGTAAATGATTTTAATAGTCAGCTTTTGCTTCACTTTTTAAAATACTGGACAGTGATTTCCCCAGAATTAATCATGAAAGGTAGGGGTAGAAGGGACCTCTAGTCATCTGTCTAAAACATTCCAGCCATCTAAACAATTTCAGCCAAAGGTGCCCATTCACTGTTAGAGTCCATTCCCCTCAATGTGAGTTCAAAGTATTGAATAGCCAAGTGTGGACACTTGGGCCCTGAATGAAGCTCATATCCTGAGAAAATATGTTAGTATGCTGTTGTGTAATCAAGGTCTACCTTGAATATACACAAGTGGTTTAGATAAAGCAGCCCACTCAACATTAGCTCTGGGACTGACAGAATTGTAAGTACTTTATCATACAGCCTTAATTCCAGTTTTTCTTCAACTAGAAAGAAAAAAAAAAGTAGGAATTTTATACAATTGCTGCTAATTTTGCATAATTTTTGTATTGTAAGAGTTACTCTTGTAGGGCCTAAGTCTCTAATACAAATGGACACAGCTCCATTGTAGTTGCACTGAATTTTACCAGGAAATAATTTGTCCCATTGATATCAAGATATTGCTCATATAAGGAAGAAGTACTCATGGGTAAGCATTTATAGTATAAAACCCACATGTACCAACATGTGAGTGTGTGCTGTACTGAAATGTTCCTCCCAATACAGACAGACAACTTTTCAAGCATAATGTTGCTATCAATTTGCAGCTATCTTTCAAAACTAAATGATTGTCACTTTAGAGGAAGATTTTTAAGTACTCCAAACTGGCAGACACTGACGATTTGATGGATTTCTTTTCTGGGATATCTTATGCCTAACTTTTTAAACGAATATCTCAGGAAATCTTTGCACTTAGTGCTCTTTTTAAGGAGGATACACTACGTCTAAGTACTGGATCTATGTCATAATAATAGCATTAATTGTTTTGTACTAGACATGCACGGGTCTGCAATGGCAGTTTACCAGCTTCTGATTTTATTTCATTTTCTAGCTCTTCAGGTAGTTGTTATTTCATACAGTAGTATAGCTCTTTTATTTGTAGGAAAACATTAATCTTTTTTTTCCTTTGAATTTCTATTTTTCATCTCATTTCCTCTTTCTGGATAGAGACTCTGAAATGAGACACATGACAAGCAGAACAGTAAGTAATAAGTCCAGGAGACGTGCTTTATTCAAAGCAGGAGGGTATTTTCTTCCTCAGATAAATAATAGCAACTGGTACTTGTCATATTTTATATTCTCAAAGGAGTCTACTATACAGACACTAATGATTTAATTAATCTCTGAACCAGGTGAAACACATTATCTCCATTTTACAGAGTGGGAAAATAAGACAGTCCACCTGAGCTATGATCAGTGCCGGTATGGGAAGAGTGCTATATATAATGTTTACTCTGTTCCATATTGTGGATATATTTGTAGGCCTGTCACCCGCTGGCATAAATCAGAGCAGCCTTAGGGCTGCTGTAATTTATGCTCCTCTGCAATGGACCCCTAAGGGCTGAAAATAACGGCAAGAGGTAAATGCAAAGAT
>NW_005841856.1:3880375-3889659 GCF_000455745.1 Alligator sinensis | reverse complement strand
GTGTCCCTACAGATAGAACAAGAAATATCTGGCGCAGCAATAAAGTGTTTAAATCTGAACTTTTCCAAAAGTGGCTGCACCTTAACGTATTTCTTTTCATGCAAGAATTTGATACTTCTTACAAACATTCATTAGTTACAAATGTTAATTAAAACATTAATTGTCTCTGGGCTGTTATTTAACTACAGTTGTGAAAATGAAAGGAAATGTCAACAGAGTATTTACACTGCGGTCAGAAAGCAAAAAAAACCCCCAAAAGATAGCACACCTTAAAACGTTAATTAAATCTTACAGTTTTTTTCTAAGATAATGCTCTTTTATTGTACAGTTAACAGAAATGAACTGTGAATTCTTCAGTGCAGAACAGAGGCAAGTTAAAAACGATGACATTTACACCTGCCGTGCAATTTCCCTTTCTTGAGCTGATCCCAAGTGTGCTCTCAGCTTTGGTCACTTTGGGCATTATGGGATGGAAAGTCCTCAGCTTCCCCAAAAATGGAAAAAAAAAAGTCTAAGAGGTACAGAACAACCAAAACAATATCCAGAAGAATTATGCAGAGGCTTGACAAGGTGAAAAACAAGTAGCAGTAGAAGCAATGGGAAGAGAGAAAACATATAAGGTATTTGTTCTTCCTTGACGAGTAAATATCCTGGCTGCCTACTAAGTATAACATTGGTTTTAAAGGTGAGGGAGAGGGTGTTCTTTAATTTTAAATATCCTTAAATGGAGGAGAGGAAATAGATATACTGCTGTCGTCATCATCATCATCATCATCATGTGTTGGAAGTGTGTGGTATTGCAACTAGCTCACAAGGCTTCTAGGTATAACCATAATATATATTATTAATAATTATAGCTGGAAAGGTATTCAATCTTGAACTATTTCTGTGATTGCTGCAAATCTTCATTATAGGTTGATGACTTGGAGCCCTTGATCCCAATTCCTCCCTTTAGGTTCTTGAATATATCAGAGATGCTACATCAGAAGGATTTTTTCATAAGGTCACAATGTTTCCACAAACCTTTCTTTTTACAGGTTTCCCTTGCTTTTTGCGGGTTCTGTATGTGCAAATTCGTTTTTATGCGATGACCCTTTTTATACCTAAAATTCATTATATGCAAGGTAAATTCACTCTTATGCAGTCAGTGTGGTGGAAGCCCACACTCAGCTGCTTTGTGCAGTGCATTGTGGGAGTGACACACACCAAAATGTAGTCTCCTATGTGGATCTGTACTCCTTGCTCGTTGTCTACGACACGTGTTTCCATAGTTGCCATTGCCATTATGATAGTGCCCTGGGCTTGTATGTACTGTCTGCTGGTGATGAGTACCAAAATTGTCTTGTAAAAGTGGTAGAAATGGGTCTGGGGGTCAGTACAGTCAAGGTCTTTAAACGTGTCCCTATTTGTTATGTTGTAAAGTGGGTTCCCTTTATGCGAATTTGAGTTATGCACTGTTTTCAAGCAATGCTTGTTCAGCATAAAGCGAGGGAAACCTGTAATTTGTTTATCGGCTATGGGATAGGGTTCAACACAATATCCTATTTCAGTACGAAATAAGACTGAGACCTATGTTCCAACCTCATAATACACGCTTCTGCCCCAACCACTGGCATTTCCATTGCATTGTTTGTCTCCTTGGTTCAGTAGGTAGACATGACCTATCCTCATTTTTTTAACAGGGCGATTACAACATACAGCAAGCTTGAATGCGGACAAGGCATGAAGAAAGGTTTTGTAATACATTTGTCTTTTTGTAATAAATAAAGGTATTTTTATCTAGCATATACTTCTGTGTTCTGAGAAGACAAATTGTTATTAAAGAAAGGTGTGCTATCTTGTTTGGTGCTTTGTAAACATATTGTGAATATTCTGTTGACATTTCCTTGCAATTTCACAATTGTAGTTAAATAACAGCCCACCGACAATTCTTCTCACTTCCCAATCCTGTAAATTTGCCCTCCTTTCATGCATTTTTCTGACATTTTGCTGAAATGTTGACAATTCCTCAGCTACTTTTGCAAACATAAGCCTGAAAGTGAGTCACAGTTTGTTTTTTAATAGAGCAAGCCCTAATTCAGCTTGCTTGGAGCCAAATACCTTACCTTGAATATTCAACAGAGTGCAAGGCAGTAAAAAATCAAATGAGAAGTATTCTGCCACTTCAAAAATAACATTTTGAGATATTTCAGGAGGAAAACTATACTGTAACCTTCTCGATTTTCAACCAAACTGCAGAACAGTTTTGGCGATGAAACCCAGATTAGATGCAATAAATATAATATAGACCAGGGATTGGCAACCTGTGGCACATGAAGCCACTTTATCCATCCCATGGAGCAGGTGGCTTCTTTCATGCTTTGGTAGTAGGGAGCTTTGTTGGCAAGGGGCATCACCTGGGTGGTGAGGAGAAGCCATGGGAGCAGCACTGTGGGGAGGTGTGGGGGAAGGCAATGATTGGCAATGGCAGCAGGGGTCAGGTGCAAAGTAGCATGTGCTTGGACCTAAGCTTTATTAAAGTGGACCCCACTCCAAAATGTTTCCTGTAGTGATCACTGGGTTTAATAAATAGGCATCCATGGATGAGAAGAACAACACGCTGATTGTAGAACAGTGTGCAAGCTCTGCAAGCCCTGTGGATGTTTCTTCAACTAACTACTTAACTGAAGGATCATCTCCCAATTACCCAACTCCTTCAGTCTCCTGTTAGGAAACCTGTCTAAATCATAACTTCTCTTACTACACTATCGATCTCTGATATAGACTCTTTGGTGTAAATGAGTTAGAACCTGGCCCCGAGAATGGTTTCTGATAAATATTTTAGGGCGTCTTTACACGTGGAGGATGGCGCTTTAATTAGAGTGGCTCCAAGAAACACTCTGATTAAAGTGCCCTCAGCGTCCTCTGTATTCATTGTCCCACATTTCAAAATGGCGGTGGGAGTGCTTTAACTAAAGCTCATTTGATGAGTTTTAGTTAAAGCGCCCCTGCCGCCATTTTGAAGTGTGGGCACTGAATACATGTGGTGCGGAGGCTCTTGAAGCATGCTAATTAACATTTGATAAATCACGTCTCCTCCAATGTGTGCTTAGCATGTGTCGGAGCAGACATCCAGCAGATGTATAGATGTTTTAGTTTGCAGAATTTTCTTGCCATTCTTTTGTTGAAGTGGAACCAACTCCTCCCCCAGGGATCTGTAGGGGCATCTGGAGGACAACTTAACTGGACTTGAACAGAGAAGGGAAAATGGGTCTTCCACTAAGCTCTCTACTTTTTTTTAGACTATGAAGCCACTAAAAATAATGTGTGATGAAGACCATGGGGAACATATATGCCTAGGAGGAATTATTCTTTCTCTGTGTTTATGGTTGACTTGCCTTTCTTTAATGAGGAAAAATTAATTAACTTATTCCATATGCATCCCATTCAAAAGAAAAGTATCCCTGTTCCCAAACAAGGTTATTTGCAATTAAGATTTTAATATTAATTAGTAATTATCAATCATTTCCAGTTACTACTTGTTATTACTGTTACTCCCTTTAGTAATTAACAACATCCAAATCAAAGATGGCTTAACCTATCAGGACTCAGACTTTGCAGTGCCAGTGGCTTTTGTTTTTGTGCCTGGAGGCAGCTGAACAGTACAGTATCTCTCTGGATTACCAACATGACTGAGAGTCATTTTCTCATTATGAACTCATTTGTTGTGCTAGAATCTCAATATATATTCTGTTTTACCACTACTGCTTAATGTAGTGACTGGCAGGAGCACTAACTCATCAGATGCAACTCTGAGGGTATGTTTCACTGCTGTAGTCACAAGAGTATGGAGTCTCCTACAATAAATATTGCAGCCAAAGTGTTGGGGTTAGAGACAAGCATGATCATAAGGTGAAGTTCACTTATTGCCTGAGGGGGCATGTGAGAATCCGTTTTATTGTAGTAGCAGCATGTTCATACAGATGGGATATGCTTGGAGCAGTAAATGGGAATGTCAATTCACCTGAACATAGCACTGGATGTGAAGCCTGCATGGAGAAGACCAAGTGTGAACAAGGCAGCTGGGTCTAGAGCGAGCAAACCCTAGTGATGGAGCCACGAGACATTTGGCTGCTGTTAATGATCAAACCTTTTTCATATTAGCAGTCAAACTTCTATTTTATATAAATTAAAGTTTCAATAGATTCTCGTTCTTCCCATTTTCAAGTTTTGTATCATTTTAAAGTCATCTTTTTAAATAAATAAATAAAAAAAAGTTATGGAAAATGTTGCCAAAATGGTTATTGACTTCTTAGTGAAACCTGTGTTTTGGTAAATGAGAATTTTCAGAATGACTTTAATGAATTAAATTTAAAATGCTGGAAAAATGAAACACCTGTGATTTTATTTTTCATAACATTTTATTTAATAGGAATACTGTTCAATAGGCCAATTTTAATTTGAAAAATATTGAATAGCTGTACTTATGCCCCACAAAGTTGGTTTGTTTTTTTGCCTTTCAGTGACTTAATAGATTATTTTCTCTCACACACAAAAAAGCTCTGCAAGCTAAAAAAACAGTATTTTACATTTTTAGGGATGGAAAATTTTTACTTTTTACGAGTATGAATTTTACTGTTTCTAGTATGAGGAATTTACACGCCTTTTCTGGGATCCATTTCCATCCCTGTGGTATGTGATGCACATCCAGCAAATAATTAAACATCCATATTCCACTAGTAAACACATTATGCTCCTGTATAGCCCAAAGCAATTTCTGCTGCTAAATCTGCATCAAGGATATGATGTGTATATATATTTAAATGGAATCATTCATGCTTGTTTGCTATCTGTTACCCCACTTTTTGAGAAGAAACAGTCTACAATATGATCATTTTTTAGTTTGTTGAACAAATTTTCTTCTACATAGCTGGTCCAAAAAAAGTCTTTCAATCTCCTGGCACCACTGTGATTTTTCTGCATATGAAACACAGGAGTTCAAGGCACAGCTCTATCTCCCCTGCTGATGCCAGAATTGCACCAAACTAAGATTTCCTGCATGTTAGAGCACAACAAAGGTCTTGACAGAATGTGAAATAGGGCTAGAAGAATGAACAGTCATGGCATGAGAAGCCAATTTGAGTTTTGGCAACTAGAGCAGTGGTTTTTAACTTGTGGTCTGTGGACCCCTGGGGAGTTTGCAGACTATGTCTACGGGGTCTGCAAAAGATGACTATGATCAATGAAAAGTATGTGAGTACCCACACTTACAATTCAAAGGGATCTGTACCTCCATTAGAAATTTCCAAAGGGATTCGCACCGCCAATCAAAAACTTAGAAGTCCATAAATGAAAAAAGGTTGAAAACCACATAACTAGACCATCCTTCATTGGAACAGTTCAGATATTCCACACATTTTGGGGGAGGATTCCTTTAGCTGCTTTCCTGATCCATGGGTTATTTTTTTGTACTATGTGCTGGGGATAGGGTTTGCAATGTGATACTTGCTGTGATTAAGCTGTATAACATACGGCAGCATGCAACAAAGCTCTTACAGCAGTAACAATTGCAACCTAATACAGGACATGTCTACACACACATGCCCCTACAGCACCTAAAGGAAGTACTAAATGAGGGTGTAGTAACAGCCATCGCTATGCCCTGCTGGAGGCACATGGTTATTTTTAGCCACTTCCTTGGTATAGTGCATCACTACAGCAATGTAGGTGTGGCATTACGGTTTTTGCCCGCTGATGCTATGTCACCATAGCACATTGCTATGGGGATGCAGCATCTTGTGTAGACATGTCCACAGATACCTTTCTGGTAGCTCAATACATTAGAAATGGTTTATATTTTCTGGAATGCTACTAAGCATTTTGGCAGCAGTGCATGCTATTGGATATAATTTTCCTTAGAAATATCTACCAATTGACTGACAAGTACTTCAAGTGATGACTAAGAAGTTCTTTCAGAAAGAGTTTGTTATTATTTTGAATGCATAAAAGCAGACTGTTACATAATTGTTCTGGGTACCATCCTCTAAAAATATTAAAGCATATGAGTGACTAGGGAATGGTCACCTTATTGGGGGTTACTCTTGTTAGTAAATTTTCTCAAATATGCAAGTATTCACTGGCTCTGGTCGTTTGTCTTTTGGTTCACATATTTTAACACTGCAGGGACTGAAAGGCAAAATCCAGTCATTTCCCACCAACTGTCAGATAATACTAGTATTCCATGGCATTGCAGTCTGTGTTATAACTCCTTTCCCATTTTATAGAAGTAAACTTTGTGCTTTTAATACAAAAATAATACACAATTGATAAAGCATCATGAAATAATGATCACGTTAGTTGATTCAAAATGCCATATTCAATAAGGCAACTTCCACTCATTAATGTCAAATGCAGGGAACCATATGTTAAAACAATCTTACCTATTGAATGAGTACACTCAGTTAAACAATATAAGCACAAATGGGCTACAATTTTTCTGCAAACTATTTTTTATCTCGGGTTTGAAAATTCTCTACAATTCATTAGAAGAAACCTAATCCTGCAAATGGTAAATCAGTCTATTTATAGATTGCATGGCATTTTGATAATAAAATGCATAAAATCTGCCAATAGTTTAGAAATGAGGCATCAGCAAAGAGGATTATTGGTCTACCTAAATAATAATACATCCATTAAGAGGATAACATTTTCCAATTGCAATTACGTTCCTTAATTTTAAAGAAGCTATCATTTACAATAATTTGGCAGATTCAGTCCATATTTCTTTCACAAATTTATTTCTTCATTATGCCTCAAAACAAATTTATGGAACATTTATGTTGGTGAAGATAATTTGCTTAGTTTATTGTGAATGGAAATCAGTAATTACATACAATCTCATTTTCTACAAACATAAAGTTAATTCATGGTAGTAATTTTACACAGAATATTAGCCTGTGTTAGTTATGATGAAAATGTTAGTGTGGCAAATGCCTCTATTACAGTATAATTTCCTTGGACTTGATGAAAAAGGAAATATTGACTTAGTAATAACACTTCAGTGGTTGATTTTGTGGCAACTCTGGGTGATTCCAATGATTCATTATTGGGTATAGATAAAACTCTCCTCTTCCCCACCTAAACTCAGGCCCTCAACTCAGAACTTTTACAATTTTTTTTCCAGAGAAGTATATTAAATAGAATAATGTTTTTATAAAGGCAAGAGATTGAGACTATCACACAAAATGTTAGGAATTCATCCCAGACTCAGATGGGGAACGGATTCCAAAGGGGTATGGAGGAAGTCCCATAGCTGAAGACATCTAAAACTAAAGTGGACAAAACAAGAGGAAATGTATCAGTAGCTGGTAGTCTTATATTTGCATTCATGCCAATTCCTTCAACATTTGAGAGAAATTGCACATCTGACTTTGATGGAGGGGTGTCTCTAGTATACATGTATATTGGTTCACTGTACATCTAAATGATGGGTTAAGTCATTTGGCTCTCAGTGTACTTTTGCAGTGCTGGGGACTGGGTAGGTAAAGTGCGATTGCACAAAGTGCAAATTGCCTCCTTTAAATCAAACCCTGTAGATCCTCCCTTGTAATGGGTGTGGGGAGGAAGAAAGGCACTACATGATTTATGTTCTGTTTGCTGCAACTGGAGATCTGTGCATAGCAATGATCCGGACCCTTGCACGAAACTTATTCTTGCTATATGGAGAAATACAGCTTGGGGTGTCTCTTACGTGTATGTATCTACTCTTTCTTCTGCACATTTGATCATTTAAGCATTATGCTTTAAAACTTTTGGGGAGGCAGTGAAGGAGTTAAAAAAATAAACAGAGATACCAAACTTTTTAAAAAATTTTTTTGGAAATCTGCCTTCCATGGGGAATGGGGTTAATGCTGAATTGCCTTATTCTTTCAAATACATTGCTGTGAGTAAAGCTTGTGTTCTCCCAGCTGAACAGAAGGAACACAAATCTGTCATTAGCCTTTATGTCACACAATGCATAAAAAATGATACACACTGTAAAATATCTACCATCTCATTAAAAATAAATGAGCTTTGGCAAACTCTGGTTGTTTAGAAATGAGACTATTACCAAAGGGTTTTTAAATTGTTAAGCCTGAATTACTTATGGGACAGTTTAAGGAACTGTTTGACCCCAAGGACTGGTCTAGAAACTGTTGGATTTAATCCAGTTGGGCTATCGGACAGACTGCTACTGTATCATATTTATGGAAATATTTACTTAAGCATTTGGATTTAGGAGTATTTAAAGTTAAAACACAGGGGGCTGCAGCAGCATTTGAAAACATTGACTGTGGGAGGAATTGACACAGCTGAAAATGTTTCTTACAGACTTATTGGAGATGACAAATACCAAGGCTAACGTTTTACAAAGTGATGATGGATTTTTTGGGGGTGTTTCAAGTTTTTTAGTGTCCAACCTAAAACTCCTTAGGTAGAACTGGTGTTCAGAGTATGCCAACCACCTGCCTTATGAAAAGTGCATTGCTTTACAGGGAATCAGGGTGGGTATCAAGGAACATGCAGGCAAAGTAACTAGTCATTTTGGAAAATGTCCAAAGTTACACTTCAGCGCTTGACATGAAACTGTGATTTGCTTTTCTCCCAGGCCATGGTCTTCAATTACCCAGTGTTTGCCATATTGAATTAGTAATACTATTATTTATAATGATAAATTAGAATGGGCTTTTTAGTTGTGTGTGAGGATTTGTAGCAGCAAATTTAGGGAGGGTCCAGCTGGACACTTTAATTCTTATATTCCCAAAATAATCTCAGCTTTCTGTTAGGAACCTCCATGTAGATGCCAAACCTTGTCACAAATTGCATATTAAAAAGAACCTGCTTGTGGTCACCATTTTTCTGATTGAGCACAGTTTCATGACCCTCCTCATTGACTCCTTGGAAGTACTCCCTTGGAAGTGGCAGTTGAGTAATATAAATTGCTTCCCCTTTCCCAGGAGAGGAATGTAGTGTTCTCACTGGCTGGGGACTTGGAGACCAGGACTGACAACTAAACACATGTCTAGAATAACAAGGTAGGAGCAGAACAATACAACCAGCCTTGTGGAAAAATAACTTGGACTGACGCTAGTTTATATCGAGCAAAAACAAGTTCCATTTTTTTTTCTACAGGTACTGAATGTGAATGTATTAAATCCATCTCTATCCTCAGGTGTACTGGAAGTGGTAGTTATAAGCCTGACTTGTGTTATCCTGTAGATATGGCGGGGGAAGGCAAAAAAAAAAACTAAATAGGTAATATTTCT
>NW_005841856.1:3853046-3880254 GCF_000455745.1 Alligator sinensis | reverse complement strand
GATAAAAGCCATAAACAATAACTAGATAGTTAATATTCATGGGAGTTGGGAGTGTAACTTAAAACTGCATTGTGAAGATATTTATTTAATGATATGTTGTGCATTCACCCTGTAACATCCTGGAGCAGGACGTAAATTTAATCCAAGCAGTCTGATGGTTTGAACAGGCCTGTCCCTGCAACGCCTCAATTAATCATTAGGCATTTTTTCCTTAGCAACCCTGTGCCTCCAAAAAAGCAGAAAACACGCAGTTAAGCAAATGGTTGACCAAGGATATGCCTAGAAAATAGGCCTGCATTTACTGCATCTGCTGAAATCAGTGGCAAAACACCCATTGAATTTCCAGTGCCTGAAAACGGCTCAGCAATCCAGCTCTGGACTGCTAGAAGAAACAGTTTACATAACTGAGGCTCTACCTTTTTATTGTATCCATTTTCTGGGGGTATTTGGTGCTGATGAATTAATACATGTAGCCTTCATGCTTTGCTTCAAATATGGGCAAGTGAAATGGGGTAGCAGCTGCCACTTCTAAGGTTTTTTCATGGCACTTGGTTCTTTTTTCATGAAAATGCTTACCTTAATTTAAAAAATGTAGAGGGACTGGATTAGGTTTGCAGTGACCTGAGTTTTGTTCCTGGATTAATAACTGTTCTACATTGTGACCTCGGCGCATTTACTGTAAACATTTCAAGGCAGGTGCAGTAGTGGTATAAAAAAGGCAGCAGACAGATGACGCGAACGCTTAACCCCAGTGTAACTCTGCCAAGTTTGGCAGAAAACTACTGCTGAAGGAATAAAAGGTAAAATCAGTGGTGTATGTTATGCTGATTGAAGTCAGTCTGCATCCATCATGGGTTAGCTATTTGCTAAGCTCAGACCCATTATTGCATGTTCTTCTGCCTCAATAATGCAGAGGCAAGATAGATGTGCCCCTTATCGACTAACTGCGCATCTACCTTGCCTCCTGCCGGCCTTCAGATTAACACAGCTAACTACCTCTCTCTGCCTCTGTAATAGTTACCTGCTGCATGAGCAACCCTGGAATACTTGCATGTCCGTCTTTTCTGATCCCACTGTAACTTGTGTTGATATACAAAAGTAATGTAAATTGCACTGAAGTATGGTTTCACCTGCCCAGGGCCCTTTGTGTGTCTATATAGTTCCTAATATAATGGATCCCCCACTTTATCTGAAGTTGCAAGAGGCTACTAAAATAGGAATACTATATCTACTTGAATTTCAAGATGAGGTGACCCCCTCACCGTTTAATTTGGGGGGGGAGCCTTGGATCTGAGTACAAGCATGGGGGGCAGAGGGCTACTGTGGCTCTGACTCCAGCCCTGACCTGGGGTTGGAGCCTGCCCCTGCTAGCCCCTCTGCCCCTTCCCCCACACTGCCTACTCCTCTCTGCAGGAATGAGGGAGGGTAGTGGGGGTGGTGCATGGCCTGGGGTGTGCATTCACTAGGGGGACAGGCAGTTGTGGGGGGCTAGCGATGTGGGGGAGACAGGTGTCAGGAGGAAAGGGGCAAGAGTTAGGCCGCTTGACTAGTTTACTACCTGCCCCCCTGCCCGCCCCCAACTGCCTGCTCCTGCTGCTTTCCCTGATGCAGCAGCAAGGGGTGTAGATTTAAGATAGCCTTCCAATAATTAGATTATATACATGAAAAATTATAACAAACTTATAAATTTATCATGTATAGAATCTAATTATTGTGGGGGGGTCATCTTGAATTTGAAATAGTTTTGTATTCTGGTAAATATGATAACCGTTCTTTCCACATAAATGCCATGTCTATTCACTATCTCTCTGAAATGTTTATATATCACATAATAATTCGTCCCTAATTGTATTTAGGGCTCTAGTTGCTCTAGAAATAAATAGCTATCTACTTTATAATCCTCCATGGTGAGCACAGCCTCAAACTGAATGGCGAATTATACCTTTAGAATAGTTTGTAACTTGGCCTATAAAATAACCTCAATTAAAAAATTAACAACAGTGGGTTTTTAAAGACTTTGCGTGTTGTTGCTGCTGTTGTGTGATCTTCTGAGTCTCTTCCTGCTGTCTGCAATTTGAGAATCTTTTTGGGGAAATGTGAATACTAAATGGATATTATCTTTTAATGAATTGTGCATTGGATCAGTTGCCATGATAGTGTTAAATATCACAGTTAGAATAATGAACATTCAGCTTGGTAAAATCAAAAGCAAGTCTTCAAAGAAAACTGTATAAAAAAACTTTGTCTTATAAGGATTTTTTTTGTGTAAAACTGTATCCTGAGATATTTTGCAGCGTAGGAGCCCTGATGAGTTCTATGTTTTGCCAATGGGAATGAATTTCACAGTATATAATATTCTGCTTCATTTCTAGAGGAAATATTGAGGTGGCAAGTGTCAGTCTGTTCCTTATATCTTCACAGTCAGTGTCCTTTTTTTAATCCTGACTCCTATATTGTAACATATTCAGAGCTGTAAGATGTAAGGTCGCCTTCTGAAAGAAATGATATATATATATATATATATATATATATAAAGATAGTTAAAACATTATGTAAATCAGAACATCTCAAGGGGAAGATGAAAGCAACTGGAGATTGCAACATGTCATTCCAGAATAACTTTTTTGTTGGAAGAAATACTTTTATTATTAGTTCAAAATTAACTCACAAGCGAGTAGTACTTTGAAGACAGACTACACGGACTTTGAAATGGTACAGTGGAGCATCAAAACAGTTACAGTAATGGGTTATGATTATATGGACTTTAACAGAGCTAGCTATTGCTAATAAAGTAGATCTTTCGAATAGTGGGGGGTTTTTTTTAACAATTACAGAATAGGTTCCTTCTACCTGAAAAGCAATTCTAGAGAAACACAATGAGATTTCTCCCACCTCTCCAGTGATCAGAGAACTAAATATTCTGAAGTATTCATTTCACCTGCTTAAAAAGAAAGAGGAAAACGTATAGTACGTTGAATAATAATTTAAATTAAATTCTCAAGCTATTAACTTTAAGTACAGCATCCCACAAAATTCATCTCTTGCTTCTCTATTTTAAATTAAGTGTTACAATTTTGAGTCATTTTAGACCTACTCTTATAAAGTGGTTTTGTACATATGCACTGCATATGTACTGGTTGTCTGCCAGGAGTGTCATGTCTCATACACCCATTTCTAGTCTTAGAAAGGATAGGCAAACAACAGATGTCTCCTCCTCCAGCTGTAAACCTACTGTTCTTCTAACTAGCTGCTGGAAATATTTTGCCCCAGTAACACATACTACTGGATCAATAATTATGGAAAACAGTGAAAACGTCCCTTTCAATATTGCTGAGCTCTGTAAAGCTCTGGCTTTAGATGGATCTGCCATTAGAGTTGAAACATTCCCAAAGGGCATGGGTTGTGGTTTAAAATTCAAGTTATGGTCTTAGCTCAGTTTACCTGCTGAGTGACCTTGGTTGAATTGCACAGTTCATCTAAACTGTATGTGGGTGTGGTAACACTATACTTGCCTCATTATTTGTCTTATGAGGGTGATTTCAATCATATTGGCAAAGTATTATTTTATTATCTGTGCTCTTGAGTGCTTAGGAGTTTCATCATGGACAAGGATCCCATTGAGCTAGACTGGGTACCAACACACAACAGAAAGTTTGTCCCTGTTTCAAAGAACTTAGTTTCAAACTGGCATGTGTAATGTTGTTACTGTTAGGCTTAGGCATGGGGTTTCAGAAAGTCTTGCCTTTGAAAGAGAAGCTGCTTCTATGGCAAAATAAATGATGGATATAACGTTTTTGGAGGCGGACAATCCTATGAATGATACGAGAGCACATAATCACACCATGTGAGCTAAGATGGCATAAAGGTACCAAGATAATGTATTTAGCTCAAAGTCTAGAAAATTCCTGCTATATTCAAAGACCTTCTCGCTTCCTTCAGTTGGGTTGTTGCTTCCAGTTTGTTCACTGTTGTATATTAAGATACAGTTTTCTTCAGAGGGGGGTTTAGCATAGCATTTTAGGTTAGCTGGCTAGCGTCATCAACTCTACTTTAAGACACTTATGCTTCACTATACACTGCAGAGGGAGCGATGGGTATCTGCGAATGGAATGTACCAACGCTGAAATGTTGAGTGGGGAACCAGGCTGCCGGAGAGAGGGAGAGACATCTCATGCCTTCCAGCTGAGTGCCCAGGTTCTTATTTTCTGTTTCAGTAAATATTTAAATACTCAATACAAAGAAGAAAAAACTGCAATAAGACAGACTCCACCTTAAAATACTTTTAGGAATTTTTTTGGTTTATAGGTGCATTGAAGCCACACTCACTAGACCTAGGTTCCAAACCATCCTCTGTTTCTGATAGCCAGGGTGCATGCTTTAACCACTGTGCCACTGGATTAAAACAGGGGAGCTCCTTTTTGTGGAGGTGATTATAATCTCTGAGCACTTCTACTGAGGTAGGCCTCAGTGGTAATGGGAAAGTGGTATGGGAATGACTTCTGAATTCCAGGAGAGCTTAAATATTGAGTAGGCACCAGTCAATACTGTAGGCAAAGGGAATTTATGTCTCAATGCCCTGTTGAGGTAGCAAAATGCTCCATCAAAGGCTTATATACTCTGCTCTTATTGGGGCTTGTTAGTGCAGTGTTCTCACTGGACTAATGCAGTCATACTGCATCTGACAACTGAATTAGCTTTAGTATCTCTACGTGGAACTAGAACCACGTAGACATCGTTAGGCACTGAGGTACTTCAGGTGTCCACAGGACTAGGTGAAGATTTGTGAATGCCCGTGACATCTGTAAATTGGACTTATTCCTCCTCCTTAATCCAGTGTTCTCTCTCCAGTCACTTCCTAGTCGCATTGCAGTTAGAACTAGCTTCCTCCTTTACTGCTGCCCTTAAATGGTTCCTGAAACTACTCTGTCTTCCTGTGTGATTATGGGGAAATCACTTAGGCTGAGTATAGACAGTCAAGAAGCCCGAGGCATGATTGATTCAATCTTGACATCTTCCTCTAAGCTGTGTAGGTTGAACCAATGAGCAGCTGAAATGACCTTCAGTTTTCAATTGGAAAAGTGGGGGCACTAACCCAGGCCAGTAGGTGGGAGGTGCTAGAGCACATCTCCCAGCCTGTTGGCCATTGCCAGCCCAGCCAAATGTCCCTGAGTGGCTCTCAAGTACATGCCACCAACCCCCTGCTGTCTCCCCACAGGGGTTAAGGAGCCCCCTGTGCAGGTGCCAGCCCACCTTGGGGGAGCCTGCCCTTTAGGGTGGTCCCCCCCAGCCTGGGTTCCCTAGCCATTACAATACAAATGACAGTCAATCAGCTGGTTAGGAACACTATGTATAATCATGAGTAAGACGCAGTGCTTGGGTTGTGTGGGCATACGGTAATCTCTTCCTATTCTAATTTATTCAGTCTTGTAAAATGTGGCTCACTCACCTCCTCCAATTCAAATACTCCCTTCCTCATATGTGAATACATAATTTATACAATAACTAATCTTTTATGCTATGGATATTCTACTTTGTGGCATGAAAATTAGATGCAACATGTTTTTGCCAGCCTGAGGATTGCAAATAGATTTGAAGCATGGAGCTGATGTAGGCAAAGTTTAATGTGATGTGAAGTAGTCATTAAAACTTGATTTAACCTTTCTTGTTCTATGATTTCCCGTGGTGTTTGTGCACAGGGCACAGAAATGATGCCTGCTGTTTCAAAGTCCCATGGCCCCTTGTTGGATCTCCTCTGGAAGGTCTGCTCTCTTGGAGCATAACAGAAGAGCAGCAAAAATCAGGCCATAAAAGAAACAAATGCAATTGTATCCTCCAAGAGGCAGCATAGCCTTTTGGGCAGTGAAGTTGGCAAGTAGGAAGCCTGATTTCTGGACCTGGCTTATACTCTTCATGGCAAGAAGAATCACTTGCTTTACGCTGAGCACTGTACAAATGCAGTGCCTGGAGCCTCTTGGCATTACTGCTTATGTTACTGCTATTACTACTACTGGTGTTTGATTCAAAGAAGAAATATTCCTTTCCATGCTGTAGACTTGTTAATTTAGTCATGGTCCTTCTTTGTGGCCCTCTTTATAGAGAACTAACTGCAAATAAGACATACAGCACATATGACTAGCTATTGGTTGTCATGATTCCTCAATTCCTATGCCCTAGTTAAACTGTTTAAACACCTGAATCCCACCAAAAGGAAAATAAATTAATACCGGTGCTAGAGGCACCATATACTATGCATAAGTCCTCATGTTCCCTCATTGTACAGCATTACTGTACAACAGAAGCGTTGGGGTGTCAAACATATGGCTCATGGGTAGGATCCGGCCTGTGGAGCTGCTTGATTTGGCCACTGGGCTACTGGCAGGCCAGTTGCCATTGCCTGCCAAAGAATTGATGGATCCAGACACAGACCTCAATGGACGGTAAGCAAGTGAGGACTGTGCTGACACATCCCTTCTTGCCGTACATCCTTTTACCCATTGCCTTCATTGTGGAGAGGCTGCTTGCCCTATTGCCTCTGCCATAGTTAGTCCAACACCGCTACCTCTTGCCCTGAAGATCCAGTCTGCAAGGAGTCTGCCTCTAGGCCAGGCCAGGGGGTGACTTGGACACCCCATGTGTCAAGTGATCTGTGCGAGGGTTAGAATGGGCCTTCCCACTACTGATCGTGTGGGAGTTTGATTGTTCTTAGTGATACATTTTGGTATCATTTTAAATTTTTCAATCCATGCACCCAGCAGCGTTTCTTCTGTTTAATGCATTCTGTCATGCTCACAGGTTTCCAGGCATGCTGAGTGGACACACGCTGGCAGGATAAGCGTGTGCTGTGCAATGCTCTGGCTATGTTTCCCTTTTCAGATTCCTAATTCTGACAGAGGAAAACTCAAATGTTAGCAAAACACTGATCCTAGCAAACCCTGTTTCGATATAAAAATGTAACAGAGGACTGTCAGGGACCTGGATATCCCGAAGTCGGGTAATCCTCAAACTCTCATTTGTGTGACCTGAAAAGAATTTCCTATTCTGCCCATCCCTACTGTTATGGAGAGGCATTTCCCCTCTCTCCCTGGGACCTGCAGAGGTTGGTCAGCCTTCCCTTGCTCTAAGGCCCATATTCGAACCGATTCCCTTGGGTCTTGCAGTTTGTGTCACTCTTCACCAGCACAAAGGCTGGGGCTAGTTCAGGATGGTAACGTCCCCATTCTCTTCACCTCACTCTGCAGGAGTCCTCTGCCATGCCACTTTGGTACTCCTTCAAGGAAAGGTCTTGATCCTTTTCCCTTCCTCCTGCTCACAGTCACCTCACAGTCTGCTGATTAGCTTTTCCCACACTATCAGTGCGCCTGTTGAGTTAATTCTGATGGAATAAGTTGGCAGAGAGATTCAATGGTTTTAACATGACTCCTGTCCTTGCACAACGCTAAATGGTTAAACACAGCTCAGGGTCTGAGTACAGATACTGTGGCCTGCTTATTTCCATGGCAACAATCACCACTCAAAATCTTTCTATTGAAGATATAAAACAAATGAAGGGAAAAATGATTTAAAGTACTGAAAATACAAAGTATTGAATAAGGCTTTCAAGGGAATAATATCCCTTATTCCTTTTTTTAAAAAAAACAGGGAATACCCCCTCTGCCAGTCTTTTAGAGTATTCATTGTTCTCCTTTGGTGAAAGGAGAAGGTTGAGATGGGCTTGAGGTGATGCTATTTCTGGCAAAGTCTGATCCCATTTACCAAAAGACAAAACAAGGTAAGCAGACATAAAAGGGACCAAACTGAAAAGGCAACTTCTGCTTCCAGTTCTGACTCTGATTTGCAGTCATTGGGGGCAGGAAATCCAATTACAGCATACTATCTTGACAGCAGGGACCCTGGTTTTCCCTGATAAAAAAAAATCACAAATTCCCTCACCTGCCCTTTCACTCACCAGGACACAGGTTCAGGCCCCTCATTCCCAAGTCACAGCCCCGTAGCCCTGCTGGTGCCCCTCACTCCCCAACCACAATACCCCAGGCCCTGCTCGTGCCCCTCACTCCCCACCCACAGCCCCCTGCCCCTCCAACCCTGCCAGAGGTGGCCCCCAGCTGCCAGGGTTATGGGGCTAGGAACCTGGGTCTGCAGCCCCCCCCCAGTGCTGCACACACTCCCAGAGGGCAGGGGAGACCTGCACCCCCAAGATGGGGTGGGGGCAGGTGTGAGCTGCCCTCTGCGGGCTCAGTCTCCTCACCCTGCTGCCCTTCCCTGGGGCCTGCGTGGCCCAGGAGGTGGGGTCAGGCAGGGAAACTTGCTGCTGTGAGCCCTGCATCACCCTGGCAAAGTGGCCCCTGCTCACCCTGCAGCAGTGAGAGGCACAACCCTGCACCCTCCCTGGGAGTGCATGCACAACCCTGCACCCTCCCTGGGAGTGCATACAGCAGTGGGGAGACAGTCCCCTCACTATCCCCCCAGAAGAACCAACCATGGACCCATCCTGCTCCCATTGGGGCCCTGTGGCCATGCACTACAGCCCCGGGTCCCAAGCCCCATGTACCAGTCGGGCTGGGCAGCAGCCGTAGCCCCAGCCCTGCCCTGCCCTGCCCTGCCCAACTCCTATGGGGGCTTAAATTCCACCCCGTGCCCACGACTTAGCTCTGGGAGCTGCTCTCCAGGCTGTCTGGTGGTCATGTGCATGTACATACACATGGCGTCCCCTGTCTGGTGGCCCTCCTCCTGGTCCCCCCAGGCCCCTGCAGGCTGGAACTCTGCAAAAGAGCAAAATCCGCGGTTTTCTCCATTAAAAAGAAAAATCCATATTTCTCTCCAGTAACAGGGACAATCTGTGTCTTTTTCTGTTTTTCCATATGGAAAACCCATATCCCTGCTGGCAGACTTTGAGTCAGTTTTGGGTAATTTAAGCTAGCGTTTCTCAACCTGTGGGTCGCAACCTAAAAGTGGGTCACATGAATGTATGAAAGAGTCGTGAACAAACTTTAAAAATGGATTGACAGACTTTAAAAACTGATTCTCCCTGAAAGAAGAAAAATGTGGGGCTCCCCATGCCCTGCACACCCACACCCTGCCCCACACACTGGGAGGCAGTGGGTTGGAACTGGGCATCCATGTTTGCAAATGGGTCCTGGTACAAAAAAGGTTGAGACCCACTGATTTTGGGCTTTGCTTTAGGCTGCCGCACTAATCAGAAGCTCATAGCAGTTATGTAAGAGATGAAGTCTTAGTGAAGTTAGCTTGGAAGTTAAAGGGCTAAGTCATACAGGTTCCCAGGTCATTTGAGTATTTTGATCTGTACCTGTCTAGATGAGGTCACGGGTGACACTGCTAGCAAAATTAGCAAGAAAGAAATGACTTACATTTCCTCCTTACCTTTACAGAAGTTCTGATACAGTTTGGTCTGAGCCGTGTCACAATTTACTTTCCAGCAGTGTCTTTGGCTTACTTTTAGCAAGGAGCTGTTTTGGAACTGGTAAAAATTTCTTGTATGTAAAACTTAATTTCTTGGATTAAAAAAAAAATACAATTCTAAATTGACCGTGTAACAAAATATAAATTCCCACATGAAATTTTAATTTTCCTCTAGGCGGCTTCTAAATAAAAAAACCTTTCATTTTGAATCAACATTTCAAAAAAAGAAATGGAAACTTTCTATTTTGTTTTGACATACTATTGCTTTAAAATGTAGAATGCGATCACATATTTATTGAAATTGATTCCAAGTGTAAAAGTACATTTTGTTGAGACTCTTTCACTAGCTAACACCCAAAAATGCCTTCAGTTCCATGTGCCACAGTTACAGCTCATTTTTTCTAAATTGTAGCTGGAAATCCTATTTATATACTGGAACTTTATTTACAGATAACCTTTACAGGTATGTGAATCAAAAGCCACCGTCTTTTCTCCTTCAGGGGACAAGTTTCATTCTCACCTCATGTCCTAATTGAAATGAATTTTGCTGGTCTCAGCTCACTCCCTACTAAACACTAGTCAATATTAGATAGTACTATAAAAAAGGGCAAATTGACAGCATCTGATAGTGAGAGTCCTCAAAATTGAATTATCTCCTCAGTCAGGATTGAGGTCATTGCTCGGACAATGTAGCAAAATCATTTTAGTCAGTGGCCTTTCACAGTACAGAAAGCTGAAAGCCAAAAAGTCTTTGCGTTTTTTGTTCAGCTGTTTCAGGGCCCCAGTCTTCCCAGCATGGAGAAGACAATGCATAATACATTGGGAGTACGGAGCTAACAGAAGACTTGAAGACAAAGCAAATGCTCACTTCCAATCAGTTATAACATCAGGAGTTTTCAGAGCAGTACAAATTAAGCCTGACTGAATTTAGAGGGGAGCTTTCACTGGAGTGATTGGTACAGAATAATGGGAAAAGGAAATCTGAATGATGTTTTTTGGTGACAGTGTCATTGATCTGGGGGCTTTGGTTAAGGTATTTTGCTGTCTCTTAGCTTCCTCTCTTGAGATGGAGTGATGGTATTTCGCATTCTCACATACATTTTTAAATTTAGGGAAGACGCCTAGATTTATCCTTTGCTAGTGCAGAGGTCAGCACTAGGATGGAAGGGGTTGCATCCGGCATGCATCTGATCTTAGATATGCTGCAACCCGGTCCGCTCAGAGTAATCTTCAGCATGGTCTTGGTTTTTGCCTGGATGGCCAATATCCTATGAACCGCACGTTAGCTAGGAACAGAACGGAAACCCAGCATGTTACCTGCTCTGAACACAGCCCTTCCTAGACTAGATGTGTGACCTTAACATCCTGCTGAGATTGGGTCTTCTGCAACAGAAAGCACAGCTCCTCTGTGAGGCACTTTATGTTGTGCTGAGATTAACTAGCTGCATCTGAACTTTGAATTATTCCTCGTATATGCATAAAATGCTATTATACTATATCAAGGTTCCTTCCCCCCCACTCCCCCCCCCATCAAACCCAAAATCTAGCAAGTGTTTTGAATCTCCTGATTTTCTATATATTAGACTTCCATTTCCCACGGTGCTTATTAATTCAAACTACCAGAGCATGTATCTTGCAAGCTTGTGTAAAGAACTCCACAGGTATAAGTAATTTCCTTGATGAGAGTCTGGGTATAATCCATGCTATTGGAGCCACATAAGGGAGCTTTTTCTTTGAGCCACAGTATTTTGTCTTAATTTACTTTGCAGCTTTTAAGTTTTTTGGAACGTGTTGACCTGGAAGTTCACTACACGCCATGCTGAGGAGTGAGTATACAAGCCTGCATTTGAAACTAGGCAGTTTTGGCTTGGCCCTTTATTTAGGGGTGTATTTTCTTACCCAAGACTTTTAGTTTTCAAAATAAATTTGTCTCTTCCCTTCTACAACTACCAGTTCTGTTGGGTGACAAGAGTCTTCCTTTCTGCTCTGACCCAAGCATCAGAAATCAAGCAAAAGGCATGAGTGTCCCTGAAGCTTTAAATTGTGGGGAGCTCTGTGCTGATAAACAGAGAGAAAATTGATGATGGGCAGTCCAATTTTTTTGCAGACCCCCCGCCAAGAGTCAAAGTGCAATTCAAACTCTAGCAAGCAAGGAGTGGGTTCCAAACTATTGCAATGTACTGTGAGGTTGCTGGTCTTATCTACTTTTGATTCAGCTTTCAGGTTTTTCCCAAGTGGGTGATTTACTCTGTTTTCATTTTTCTCTTAATCCAGGCAGCCTTTTTTCAGTCTGGTTCCCCAAGAAGCACTTTCTTTCTGGGTCTGTTCTTTCAGTGTGAGCCAGCCACTATTGTCATGTTTCTCTTATTTCCTGTCCAGGCTGGGTTTCTGTTCTATTGATGTAACTCATTATTGGTTCTTAGGCACCATGCTTGTGTCACGGGATCATATTGTGCAGGAAAGATTTTTCCATACAATTTTCCTTTCAAAATGATCCAATAGTAACTTGTCTGCTGGTAAGAGAACACAGGTTTGATTGCCATAGGTTTTACATGGTCTGATAATGGTTTTACAGACTTGAAGCTTAGTTTTCCTTGAAATAAGCTTGGATGGCAGGAGCTTGTGCAATGCAAAGTGAGCTCTCTCTCTTGCTTCCATTCTTCTTTTAATTTCTTCCTTGACATTACCATCCTGTGCTGTGTTTGCATATGTACAAGTGTTATATTTAGATTGTCCAAGGTTAGGGCAGTTTCAGTGTCCCAGCTGCCAGAGTTCTGTTTCTTGATTAATGCATGCAAACTTTAATGAGTTCAATTAGCTTATTGATGATTCTTAATTCAGCTAATATGGCCCACAGACTTTCTGTGTGCAGACTGTTATAGACTCTCTGGAAGTCTATAAACAGAATGTGAATGCATATTAAGGCTGTGCGAAGTTTCGGTAGCTGACTCGATTCAGAGGAGATTTGACTCGATTCAGCCCAATTTGGGGGGCAAATCTCCAAATCCAAATTGAATTGGGAGACCCATTAAAAGATCTGAACCAATTTGGAAGCCTCCGAATCGATTCAGGGATGGGGGCAGGGTTTCCAAACCTTCTTTGTGTCTTGCATGATTTACTTATATTCTTTCAGAATTGGGCCCACGTTCTGGTTTGTTTTGCTGGAGGAGCTTCTGACTTGCTGATTTGATTTTATTTGTTGCTTGTCTACATTCATTATCATCAGAGATCCTGGTTTTCCATGATAAAAAATCACAAATCCTCTGATAAAATACCGAAAATCTGTGATTAAAATGAAAAGCCCCGCACAGCCGCCCCAGCCCTGCTGGTGCCCCTCATTCCACCCCCACCCACAGCCTCCATAGCCCTGACAGTGCCCCTCACTACCCCCAACCCTGCTCCTGCCTCTCACTCCTCCCCACAACCCCACCCCCAGTCCTGCTGGTGCCACTTGCACTCCACCCACAGCTCCTGCTCCCCCAGCCCTGCTGGAGGGGACCCCAGCTGCCAGGACTGTGGGGCCAGGGACCTGGGTCTGCAGCCCCCTTCCCCTGGGAGGAGGTGGCAGCTGCTGCCTGCCTGCTGTGGGCTCAGGTGTGGGGGCCAGCTCCCCGCCATGGCATACACTCCTAGCGGGGCAGGTAATCTCATGCCCCCAGATCTGTGCATGGGGCAGGGGCTGTGCACTCCTGCCTTGCTGCCCTCTCCCAGGGCCTTTGCAGCCCAGTGTGTGCAACCCAGTGCTGCAAAGAACAACGGGGCTGTGAAGGCAAGCTGGTTGCCACTGTGAGCTCTATGCTGGTGACGCTTCCCCTGCATGTGTGGCTGCAGAGCGGGTGGCGGGACAGGGTTGCACATAGAAGACAGGTTTCCAGGGCAGCATGGAGCTTGCAGTGGCAAGCAGCTTTCCTTGCTTCATGGCCCCGCTGTTCTTTGCAGTGCTGGGTCACACACGCCAAACTGCAGAGGCACGAGGGCAGGGTAGCAGGGCAGGAGCCCACAGCTGGCAGCCCACACATGCTCAGTGCACAGATTTGTGGGGCACGGTTCTCCCCTGTCTCCCAGGAGTGTATGCAGTGGTGAGGAGAAGCCCTCTCCCCCTGTCTGAACCCACAGTGGACAGCCTGCCCCACCCCCACCCCACATACAGATCTGGGGGACACGGGTCCCCCCTGCACCCCAGGAATGCATGCAGCAGCAGAGAGCTGGCCCCAGCCCCTCACCACCCTAATGTGCTGCCCGTGCCCCTGTTCTGCACCCGCCAGGGCCCTACAGCTGCGCATTGCCTCTGCCCTGCCCTGCCCAACTCCCTCCCACCCTCTGGGGGCCTCAGTTCCCCCCTCCCCACAGCACTTACCTGCAGGAGCTGTTCTCCAGGCTGCCTGGTGGCCATGTGCATGCATGTGGCACGCCCTGGCTGACCACTATCCTTATGCTCCCTCCCAGCCCCTTGCAGGCTGGAACTCTGCAGAACCCGTTGCAAAACTGCAAAATCAGCGGGTTTCTCCAGTAAAATGAGAAATCTGGTTGCCTCTGGTAGAAGGTAAAGTCCACGGTTTTCTCCCTTTTTCCATAGGAAAGAGAAAACCCGGATCCCTGACTATCATACCACCTGTTTCTTCTGACTTTCTCTTGTATCCCTACTGTTTTTCTGTACTTCCTTTGATATTCTTTATGTTGTTCCATTGGGACAACATAAAGGACTTCAGTGTTAGCCTGGACATGGACAAAACTACTCTGATTCAGTTCCAGTATCCACCCAGGCACAGCAGCCCAAAAATGCAGCAACATGACTTCAGGTTTGGGTGCACATTCAAATCCAAGGTAGTGCAGCCAATTTAACATGGGGGTATGCATTCATAGACTCTCTCATTAAGTAAGCTTATTGTGGGCACAGGAACACTGGAAGTAGTGTAGCCAGCTTAGAGTGGTGCTGTGCAAGTGCCAGTAGGCTCCCAATCAGTAGAGCTTAGTGCTGCATGCTTACCGTTGCATTAAGCAGGCAGGCGACGCTCCAGGTATGGGAGGAATCGTGCCCGGAGCAGAAGTAGCCCATATCGTGGTGCTTTGTAGTGTGCAGTGAGCTGGCTCATATTTCCAGGACCCATTTTTAAACTGGGTCAAAATTCCTGTATTTTACATTCTGTCAGGCTGCTGGCACTGCCTTTTTTTCAAACTGAGACATTTGGAAGCTTTAATTCACAGGATTTAAATGTTACTCTGGATTTCGGCTTAATTCCTCCCTTCCTTGCTCATGCTGATGTAACTTCAGCATCTTCAGAGCATTAACTCCTGGTGAGTAAAAAAGTGAATCAGGCCTTTAATGTTTTACGTTCACCTTATCATACTGCTGCTGTCTCTGTAAATGACATTACAACTCTTTATGTGCTTAGCTCAAATAAAATATTTAGCTAAATTGCTAAAGCGGCCAGTATTTTACTCGCAAGGAAACATCTGGGTTTAAAGTATATATGCTTTATCTAGGGCTGTTTCTGGTGATTGTGTATCTTGGGGCCCTGACCACAATTGCTTATGTGAAGAAAAAGCTTTTTATTTTCCCTGCTAGATCATAGTGCTGTATTGTTAGTGCAGTCTCAGCTTTCTACCAGGTTACAAGCTGCTTATTCTTCAAAATGAAGTTTTACTTTTTAGCTTAATTGCTGTCTTTCAGAAGCATTATAACATATCCTCTCTCTCAAAAAAAAATTAAAGTGACAGTATCTTTGCTATACGGCAAAGACAAAACTATCAGTCTTGTGTATTTGTTTACTTCCTCAACATTTATGTAATTATGAATGCTTAAATTTGCTTCTACGGGAGCTAGGTATTCACTGTATATATCCAGTCATTGTATGCATTGGGGAAGCTTCTAGCTTCCATTGTGCCTAGGCACTGTTCAGATCCATACTAAGAGATAGTCCATGCCCAAAAGAGTTTGCAGATGAAAATAAGAGAGGGGAAGTGAGTTAACCAAGATCACACTTCAACCCAGGGGCACAGCTGGGAACAGAGAACAGGTCTTCAGACATATTATCCACCTTATCTATCTAAAATATAGACAGCATTTACACTGTTTTCTCGTTTTGTTTTGTTTTTAAATAAGCTGTTTGGCATCCAAGCATTTTTCTTTGATTGAACTGGTGTGCAAAGATGTTGGGATCTGCTATCCCTCATGAATCTTAGAATATTGATCTAGAAATGGAGTTTTCAGTTAGGGGTCTAAAAGTGGAATGAAGCTCTTTACATCTAGGAAAGACAATTTTCTGATGTTATATACAGTAGTTAAAAGGAAGGGAATCAATGAGACGAAAGAATTGACTTTTTTTGTTTTTTAAAAGGTTCAATAAACAGAGAGAAGTAGTTTTTAAGTAGTTTAACAAAGTTTAATTTAAAATCCAGTTGATAGGCAAATAAAAACCTGGTCAAAGATTGTTTGAATGGTGCTGTGCTCCTCAATATGGTCTCCAGTTTTCAGTGGAGGTTGTTGCTCTTTATAAAAGTAAAGCAGTAAAATGCTTCTCTTGTTTTCAACTTTTTTGAATCTCTTTTCATACTGTTTTTCTTTTTAGTGGATACAAACTGATATCCTACCAGGGAAAAATTCATACTACTAACTGTAAATTAGATTTATTTAAATATAAAGTTAATGTACCTGGAATTGGATTTCCTATGCTTATTCTTCTCCTCTATAAAGCTCTATCTAATGTAATATTGGTTATCAAAGTAGAAGTTTTCTGTATGTTTCTTTCATGAATTACTTTTATATTTGGCACAAACTATATAGTACATATTTATCTAAGGTTGTAGAAAACTGAAAGAGAGGCTAAATGTTCTACTGAGAATATACTGAAGAATTCAATAGATATATCACCTGTTGAAGCAATAGTGGATAAATTATCCTGTGTACCTTCAGTGAAATGTAACCATCTAAATTGATTCCTATGATTTCAGTAACATGCAGTGGGATAATACTGTGATCTGTGCTGTGTTACTTAAAAAGAAATAACCAGAATATATGAAGGTGTTTCATGAATCAAACTGAACAGTCCTGGGGAAGCTCTTTGAGAAAATTATCCAGGAGCACATCTGCAAGAGACCAGCAGGGGAAATTATGCTTAGAGGCAACCAACACAGGTTCATTAGAGGCAGGTCCTGTCAGACTAATCTGGTTGCCTTTACAACCAGGCCACAAAAGCCCTGGATGAAGGTGTCACGGTGGACATAGTCTTTCTGGACTTTAGGAACGCCTTCGACACTGTCTCTCACCCCATTCTCATTAAAAAATTAGGTGACTGCGGTGTCAATGCAAACACAGTCAAATGGGTCACCAATTGGCTGGAGGGCCGCACCCAGAGAGTGGTGGTGGACAGGTCATTTTCGACCTGGAAAGAAGTGGGCAGTGGGGTTCCCCAGGGCTCGGTCCTCAGGCCCCCACTGTTCAATATCTTCATCGGCGACTTGGACGAGGGGGTGAAACACACCTTGTACAAGTTCACAGATGACACTAAAATGGGGGGAAAAGTGAGCATGCTAAAAGAGAGGGACAGGCTACAACTAGATCTGGACAGGTTACAGAGGCGAGAGGATGAGAACAGGATGGGTTTCAATATGGACAAGTGCAAGGTATTGCTCCTGGGGAGGAAGAACCAGCAGCAGACCTACAGGCTGGGGAACTCCCTTCTAGTCAGCACAGAGGCAGAAAAGGATCTGGGAGTCACTGTTGATTCCAAGATGAACAGGGGCTGCCAATGTGGGGATGCGGTCAGGAAGGCTAACCACACTTTGTCATGCATCCACAGATATATTACAAGCAGGTCCAAGGAGGTGATCCTCCCCCTCTATGCGACACTGGTCAGGACACAGTTGGAGTACTGTGTCCAGTTCTGGATGCTGCACTTCAGGAGGGATGGTGCCAGCATTGAGAAGGTCCATAGGAGGGCCACTCACATGATCAGGGGGCAGCAGGGTAGGCCCTATGAGGAGAGACTACAGGACCTGAACCTGTTCAGTGTACACAAAAGAAGGCTGAGAGGGGATCTGGTGGCCACCTACAAACTGGCCAAAGGGGACCAGCAGGCAGTGGGAGAGTCCCTGTTCCCCCAAGCACTACCAGGAGTAACAAGGAATAACAGGCATAAGCTGACTGAGAGTAGGTTCAGGCTAGACATCACTCAGGGCACTACTTCACAGTCAGGGTGGCTAGGAGCTGGAACCAACTTCTGAGGGAAGTGGTGCTTGCCCCTACCCTGGGGGTCTTCAAAAGGAGACTAGACAATCACCTAGCTGGGGTCATTTGACCCCAGCATCCTTTCCTGCCCATGGAAGGGGGTCGGGCTTGATGACCTGCTTAGGTCCCTTCCGACCCTACCAACTATGCAACTATGAACAATTATATGAAGTGTGCACTGCAAATTTTATCTTGAGTCACTCCCATTAATGGTGCCAACAAACAAGCCCTTACTGACATTAAGAGCAGTTGAGTAATAATTTTACTAAAATGAAATTTTTCTTACCTCTGTTTCTCTAATGTCAGACAGGCGTTTACTTTGTTTGGTCGCGATGCTTAAGTCCTTTTTTTCCCCTCTAAAATCCTAAGCCATTTTTACATGGGTTGTGGGACATGGCACTGGCTGCTTTAATTAGTGAGCCATGCTAATTAAAAGTGCCCGCGTGTCACATGTATCATCATCCCTGTGTGTCCCTGCACTGAAAAAATGGTGGCAGGGTGCTTTGAACTAAAGCTAATTGAATGTGTTTTATTTCAAAGTGCCCCGCCACCATTTTTTCAGCACAGAGATACTCGGGAATGCTGATACACATGACATGGAAGGCTGCTGGAGCACATCAATTTCTGTGCTCCGGCAGACTTGATTAATCAAGTCTTCTCCAATGCGCACAGTCACTGCACATGTCTTCATAGGCATTAGGGGCTGGAAGGGACCTTGCGAGATCATTGAGTCCAGCCCCCCTGCCATAGGCAGGAAGTCTGCTGGGGTCAAATGATCCCAGCAAGATGTGCATCCGAATGCCTTTTGATATAGGAGATGTATGTGTATATATGTGTGTGTGTGTGTATATGTGTGTGTCTATATGTATATATGTGTGTATGTATGTGTGTATGTATATGTATATGTACTCTGTGTGTGTGTGTGTGTGTATATACATACATATACGCACATATATATATATATATATATATATATGTATAATATGTCTAGAAGCCCCTAATATCCATGGAAGTTTGAATTCATTTTGGTCCCCTTTCATATTGTATCAGGGCAATAATGAAGACCAGGATCTTGTTCCAAACTGAAGTTCCAGTTCTCTGAATCCCTTTTAGGTTTGTATCAAGGAAAAGCAGTAGTTGGTGTTTAATTCTCTTCTGCACCAGCAGGTCTACCTTTGGGAAAGAGAACTTTTGTCTCATGTCAGCAGTCCAAAAAAAGAAAAAAACAATCCTTCATGTGCCCTTTGACCCACAAAAACAACTGTACTTCTATAAGAACAACAGCACTGCTTGAAAGAAGTGATGGCATTAGTAATATTAGCATGAAAGGAATAAGTAGAGATTGCTTTATTATATTTATATTGTGGTGCTTTGGAGGCTTGTCTGGCTGCAGCAAGGAAAGAAAAAACAAGTTGACATCCCCTGAGCTCAACTATAGTACAGAGAGACTGATCTCTGAAGCCTTTTTGTTTGATCTGACCTTTGTCAAGTTGGCTCAGCTAATCACTTTTGGGTATATTTGCAACTGTACTTGCCCATGTCACACTTTTGTGTTTCATCAGTGAGATTGCTAACGGTTGTTGGTAAATGTGACTGAAAACAGGCACTTTTACATAGAACTGCCTGTTGTGTATATAAATTGTATTTTCAAGTGTGCTAGGTTAGTTGGGTAATTCTGCATGGAAAATCTGTTTCTTAATATTTTCAGTCTTCTGAGAATGTAAATAAATAGCCAAAAAATATTGCCAAAAAAACAAACACATTTACTTTGGAGACTTGCTCCCTGTTTCTTTTTCCATGAGCCTCTTGTGGATCAAGTTCACCAAAAATAAATTTCAAAGTTCAAACATATGAACACTCCCATCCAATGAATGCTTTTGCTGCCAGTACCCATCCCTGGGTCACAGATACTTGTTTTTGATCATCTTGTAAAAGTTATAACCCAAAAAAGTCAAAAAAATTGAAGAGGAAAGTCTGTCTCCTTGTAACATAGGAAAGAGATCAAGTAAAGCTGAGGAGGAAAAAATCAAAATGAATAATTTATCCCAAGATCTTATTTGGTTTTTTTTTCCAGTAGCACAGTAACCACAAGCAAATTGACTTTTCCTATTTCTATATGTGTGTAAACTGACACACACACACACACACACACACACTAGCAATTATTAGGTAGAGCCACATTCACTCACCAGTTTCTCTCAAAATCATGTAAGAAAAGAAAGTAAGCTTTGGGCATAGGAAAACTAGTTAATTTGTCAGTTGAGCAGAGTCAAAAAGAGCTGAAGTTTTCATTTTAGTTCATATGTGAGAAAATTAAATTTAAGACAAAGTTTGACGTGATAAGAACAGGTTTCAGATTATAAGAATAGTTATGAAGCGGATGAATTAATCAGGGTCAACAATGCAAATATGAATAAGATACTGCAGCAGTGATGTATTAGAATATGCTTGGAATAGGTGATAATGCAAAAGGGATGAATGTGTCATCACTTCTGTTTGACAATAAAGGAATTTGTTAAAATAATTATCTTAAATGCGATGCAGTATTTGATATGAACACATGATTTTGCATCTAAGGCTGATTAACAAGTCATCTTAAATGACATTGGAACTGAATATCATCCCATACATCAAATCAAATAAGGGACTTGCACCAAATTTCCCTCATTTTAGGTGCTGGGGCATTCAAATGCAGAATACGTCGTTCTCCTTTTTTCAAGATAGGTTCTGACATCCAACATCCCAGTATAGCTCTGCTGTTACCGGGTGTTTTGTTTGTCGTCCCCCTCCTCCCCTCCCCTCCCCCTCCTTAGTCACGTACTTTGTGACAGGTAAGCAACAATTTCAACTTCATGCTCCATTTTTACCACGTACTGAGGCAATTTGCTATCAGGGCACTTTATTTCCTCTGCTTTGTCTTTCTGACCTGCAAGGTGCTTCTCAGGAGCAACTGTTCATTGAATACAAACACTCTGAGAGATCTTCAGGCTGTATGTTGTCCTTGTACATTTGCAGAGCAGTTTTAATCTATAGGTACTAGAACTCTCTTTATGTGCATGACGTTGGCTGCAGGCCAGGTTATTGTTTTAACAGCTGTGCTCATTGACTATGTATCATCACTGTTTAGTTTCAGAATGATTAGGGCTGGATGAACTTGAAAAAGCTTTTGAGTTTTAGCATTGCATGATTATTCTTTAAGCAGTCTAAAGCATCCCCTAGCTACAGAACTATGACAACAGCCGTCTTTTTGGTTGGCCTCCCAACTAGTTGTTAGAGCCATGGGAGCCTTCTACGAAAAAAAAGCCACTATTTTCTTCTGCTATTTTATTTTAAAGGGAATTGTTAGCCATAGGTGCTGTGGTGGACTGTTAGGCCCCTTGCAGCCATTATGCTCCAGGCTCAGTTACTGTGCTAATCACATCTTAAATAGTAATCCAGCCATACATTCAGGGAATTAATGGCACCACAGAAAGGGAAACCAGCCACAAAAATGTTACACAAAGAAAGTGTAATATCTTTGTGGCTAGCTTCCATCATGATTTATATGGAACGTGTGCCATGGGTAGGACTGTGCTGGGGTCTCCAGCTGGCCCTGGTGTGGTGATTGCCAGCCAACTATCAAATCAGCTGATCATCAGCTGGTTCCAAGGATTGCACCGGCGCCAGCTCAACACTCAGCTGATTGTCAGGCGCCCAGCTCCTGACACCAGGGCCAGCTGGAGACCAAGATGTGGGGGGATGTGGGCACAATAGAAGGGAGCAACAGGCTACAGTCGGACCTTGACAGGTTACAAGGATGGGCGGAGGAGAACAGGATGGGGTTCAACACAGACAAGTGCAAGGTGATGCACCTGGGGAGGAAGAACCTGCACCATACCTACAGTCTGGGGAACTCCCCTCTTGTCAGCACGGAGGTGGAAAAGGATCTTGGAGTCATTACTGACTCCAAGATGAACATGGCTCAGCAGTGTGGGGAGGTGGCTAGGAAGGCCAACTGTACCTTGTCGTGCATCCACAGATGCATTTCAAGCAGGACCAAGGAGGTGATCCTCCCCCTCTATGCGGCACTGGTCAGGCCACAGCTGGAGTACTGCGTCCAGTTCTGGGAGCCGCACTTTAAGAGGGATGTGGACAGCATCGAGAGGGTCTGGGGGAGTCCCTGTTCCCCCGGGCGCCGCCAGGAGTGACCAGGAATAACGGTCACAAGCTGGCGGAGGGAAGGTTTAAGTTGGACATCAGGAGGCACTACTTCACGGTCAGGGCGGCTAGGGTCTGGAACCAGCTTCCAAGTGAGGTGGTGCAGGCTCCCACCCTGGGGGTTTTTAAGAAGAGGTTAGATGACCATCTTGCTGGGGTCGTTTGACCCCCAGTACTCTTTCCTGCCATGGCAGGGGGTCAGACTAGATGATCTGCCCAGGTCCCTTCCGACGCTAGGAACTATGAAACTATGAAACTATGACTTGCTGGTGAAAGGCGAGCCTGGGATCTGATCCCCTATCCCAAAATTAAGCTTCCTGCCATGCACATGTGACATGGCAGGAGGTACGATTGTTGGAATCAGGGATTATATACCACTGTGCCTTTAAATGAATACCTGTCAGCAGCATTAGAAGGAGAAAACACTGAAAAATTGGAGAAGCATACACCTGCAGGAACACCAGATAAACAAGCTGAAATGACTACACAGAAAAAAAACTCTGACAGAGTTTCATATGCATACCCCATACAATGTAAAATGCTCACATTTACAGTCTCTCTCTTTTTTTTTCCTTCTGTTAACTATAAAGTTTGAGCTAATTGCTTTGTTAGCATAAACCATACATGGCTTAACACATGTTCTACTTTGCTTCTCCATTTCATCAGTAATCTATTGAACTGATAACAAAGCTTTCAGTTGTGGTTTTTAAGTCACTTTTGCTCGACATTACAGACAGCAGCGTGGAGTCCCAACAGAGTATTTACTTACCACATGTCTACAGTGCACTTCCTTAGCATTCCTGTGATTTAGTTTATATAGACACATCTGTCTATCACATGCATCATCAGATATGGCTTTTGTTGGTGTTACCAAAGAAGACACATGCAAAACATGAAGAATAGCTCAGTTAAGATTTGCACACCTGAATAGCTTATGGCCCCCTTTACATGTTACATTTATGCCATGATTAAGTGTTAATTGCAGCACAAATAAGAAAGGTGCTGCATGTGCACCCAATTTAAGGCACTATAAAATGGGGAACAAGCCATAAAAATGTTTCGCATCTAAATGTTCACATAAATAGTGATGAGACATAGCCAGTGAAAATTATGTGGAACATTATATGTGGAATGTTTTTATGGCTTATTTAAGTTTTAACGTGGCCAATGGCTAACAATCGGTTGATTATCAGGCGAGTCAGAGGCTGGATGGGGTGGAAGCAAAAGGCTTCTTCCACCAGGGAATTTAAACCCTTCAATGGGCTGCATTGGCTGGGAAGCCCAGCCCAGGGGAGCAAAGGCTTCTCTCCACTAGGGAATTTAAACCCGACACCAGGCAGCACTAGCCAGCTGGGTCCAGGACCTTACCAGGGACTGATTCTAGTCTTCAGTGCAGTCTGGCCAAGCTGAAAATCAGCTGATTATTGGGCACCCAGCTTTCAATTTTCTGGTGCAGAGGGAGCTCAGGTTTGTCATCCTGTTCTCCCCTCCGTGCTGATAGATATGGTACGATTGGGATCTGATGCCCAATCCCAAAATGGTGCATCTTGCCATGCACATGTGACATGGCAGGTGGCATGGTTGTTGGGGGGAGGGATCAGATACCATCATGCCTTTAAATGAACATCTGTCAGTGACCTTAAATATGTATTTGTACAGACAGAGATGTACATGCACATGTGAGTAGAGGCTGTCAGGTCTCTTGCCTAATGCAATGCTACTACTACTAAAACAAAACAAAAAATCCAGTTTATTAAAAAATCCTAGTCTGAACAATTTTATCCAATTTAGCAGCTGCTGTCCTGTTCAGTGCAAGGGCTGTACTAGAAGAGATAAATGAAAATTGAATTGGAAATCAACAGCTATACAGTCCCCAAAAGCTTGATGAGTGCTTGTTGCTATGGGGGCATCCAGACCTGCATCTCCTTTCCATGTCAAGCATCTTACTTGAGTATCTATTAGGTCAATAGTTCCCCCCGCCCGCTTGCTTTTTTTAGAGAGTCATTATTTGCCTTTTCACCAAAGGATAAGACTCTAACTCACTGAATCATTGCAGAAGAAGGTTCTGTGTTTTTTGTCTATATACAAGAAAGAGATAAAATTTTAAGGCCAAAAAGGATTGTGCTGATCACCTTCAGATGTCCTGGATCTAAATCACAGAATTTCCCCTCATAATTCTTTAGACATACCCTTCAATATAAATTGTTCTTCTGTGCAAGTATTAATTTCTTGTTTTTGCCTTTTACTTTAATACAATGATTATCATTATTATTCATTTTCTATTATGATCTTGGTTAGCAATTATTTATTCCATACAAGAGACAGTTAGTTATTCAAAGGAACAAAGCCTTTTAGCTACTACTTAATGAAGAAACGGTTCACTTTACATCCCAGATTTCCATAATTTTTCATTTTCTTGTTGTTAACAATCCATAAGTTTCCATACCAATATTAACAAATTACCTTAATGTTCTCCGAGACCATTTTTCTACTTCTTATGTTCCTTACTGGTTCAATTGTAGGTTTCTTTATATATCCCAGATTCTACACAGTAAAATTAGGGCATGATGCAAGGCCCATTGAAATTAATGTAAAAGATCCTCTGACCTCATTAGGCTCTAAGTAAACACCTTATTTTTATGAGAAGAACTATGGAAGAAGGGTAGTTATATCTGTGCATTATTTGTGCAAAGGTATAAAAATGATATATGGTGTGTCTACATGTGCATTCAAATGTGACTAAATTTAATGCACATTAAGCTAATACCCATCAAGCAATTTTTGGCAGGTGTCTACATGTGCAGGCATTTGGCACTAAAGTTAGTGCCGGTCCCTGCAGCCCTGCCATGTGCCCCTAGTGGCTGGCCAGACCCGGCACTAAAGTTAGTGCTGGGTTGCATCTACATGTGCGTTAATGTGCTTTAACTAATCATGCCTAAATTTTATACCTGCATTTACAGGTATCGAATTTAGGCTCAGTTAGCCTAATTTCACCATTTTTAATGTACATTAAGGGTATGCACGTGTCGACGTATGCCCGTAATGTGCATTAAATTAACCTAATGTGCATGAACATGTTTTGTGTAGATGCGCCCTTATATAGTTGTACGCTAAAAACTAGAGAGATCCTATAAAGCAGCTGACACTCAGTCAATGATGCTATTTAAATACAGTAAAAGCTGTGTTAACTGGCATTTTACTAACTGGACTACTCTATTAACTGGAATTTCTGGCATGTTCATCAAGTATTTCCTGAGCAGGGCTTGGGGGGAGGCGAGGGCAGCAGCTCCCCTCTGCAGGCTGCACAGGTGCTGCCTGGCTGACCGCACACAGGGGGGAAGAGTTTGTACATCACTGCCACCATCCATCACCCCACACTGCCACTGCTGCCACATCCAAGCCCAGATAACTGGGATTTTTAGATAACCGGCACCCCCCTTACCCCACTCATGCTGGATAACAAAGCTTTTACTGTACATGCTTGCTAATCATGAAAAATAAGTTTTGTCACTGTGCCATCTTTCTGGATCCATTAAATGAAAACTTGTCAATAATTTGCTGACAAATCAGTTATTTGAAGCTGAAAGGGTATGTCCAGAAAGCAATTTTATTAGCTACCAATATTTTGCATACTACTTGCAGCACTACCAGGAAGTCATTTAGCATTCATATCACTAACAGCATGGATTCTGGAGCAAGGAATTAACAGTTTTTTAAATTAAATACATCTTTAGTAGTGGCACTGATTGTCCCTTTTCTCCAGGTGTTAGGTGTTCTCGTTTTAGAGTGTGATTTTTGCCTCATAAATTCAGGCTGCTATTACTCTAAATATTAACATTATAAAGTGTTTATATATATATATTTTTATGGTTAGAAACTGGTATGCTTTAAATAAGCAATGCAACAGAACACAAAGTACATGTGGTGGGATGCTGCTGCTTACTTGTTACCCTTTTAGCTGCTGTTTCCCTAAGCACAGATTTCTACAGGCCTCTTAAGAAGTCTTTTTTTAAAGATATGAAAACAGTCAATGGGCTCATCTTGAGCAATAGAACTAAAAAACTCGAACAAGAGCCCCAGACTCATTACAATAACAGCATGGCTTTCTCTGGCAGCTATGCAGGAAATATAAAATTGGACTTAATACTAACTGTGTATATTACAGGAATTATTTTACATTTAGCTTACTACTGCAATGTCCTCTTCTGGTCACTGTGCTAGCCAACAATTCCTCCCTAACTTTTGACTTGTATTCAATGGTGACTATTGGTATTGTATTGCAAGTACTGTATATTTGCCACTCCCACCCCCATTGCTTCAAGGATGGTATTGTTGCTGAAAATGAGCCACAGGCATAGAATAGTTTTCACTCTCTTGTTTTCCTAGGGAGATAGCACATGCACAGATAAATGGCTAGAGCAGCAAGGAATCCTTTTGCACAGATGCTGTAAGATATTGTATACTAAGAAGAAAACATAAATACAGCCGAATAGGCCATTTAGTCCACCGAAGCTCTGCAGACACTTCTCTGATGGAAGAAGGTTAAAAAAAGGTTATCCCCACCCCCAAAAGAAACCCCCAAAACAATACAAACAAACAAAACACTAGTAATAGGAAATAAAAAGAAAAGTCCCTTTCCAGAAAATACATGTGTCCTCAGAGGAACCAGTTGCTAAGGATTTCATAGATTTCATAGACATCAGGGCTGGAAGGGACCTCGGAAGATCATCGAGTCCAGCCCCCCGCCCAAAGGGCAGGAAGTCAGCTGGGGTCATAGGAGCCCAGCAAGATAAGCATCCAGTTTCATCTTGAAGGTGTTCAATAAAGGCTCTTGAACCACCTCCGGTGGCAGGCTGTTCCAGACCTTGGGGGCTCGGACAGTAAAGAAGTTCTTCCTTATGTCCAGCCTGAAACGATCTTGAAGTAGTTTGTGACCATTCGACCTCGTCATCCCTTGGGGCGCTCTGGTGAACAAACGTTCCCCCAGATGCTGGTGGTCACCCCTGATAAACTTGTAGGTGGCCATCAGATCACCCCTGAGCCTGTGCTTTTTCAGGCTAAAGAGCCCCAGGGCTCTCAGCCTGTCATCGTAGGGTCTGCTTCCCTGACCTCTGATCATGCGCGTGGCTCTTCTCTGGACTCTCTCAAGCTTCTCCACATCCTTTTTGAATTGTGGAGCCCAAAACTGGACACAGTACTCCAGCTGCGGCCTCACTAAGGCCGAGTACAGGGGGAGAACGACGTCCCGGGATTTGCTTGAGAAGCATCTATGGAGGCAAGCCAGCGTTTTGGTCGCTTTACTAGCCGCCGCATCGCATTGCAGGCTCATGTTCATCTTGTGGTCAATGATGACCCCCAAGTCTCTTT
>NW_005841856.1:3828025-3852894 GCF_000455745.1 Alligator sinensis | reverse complement strand
GATCGCTTCTGACTCCAGTGTCCACATCATTAATGAAGATGTTGAACAGTATGGGTCCAAGGACAGAGCCTTGGGGGACCCCACTGGTCACAGGACACCACGATGAGTGACTTCCATCGATTACTACCCTCTGGGTCCGACCCCGGAGCCAATTTTCCAGCCAGTGGATCGTGGAGGACCCAAGGCGACAATTGGCCAGTTTCTCCAAGAGGCGATCATGGGACACCAGATCGAAGGCTTTTTTGAAGTCAAGATATATGACATCAATCTCTTCTCCCTTGTCCAGGTGATAGGTCACCTGGTCGTAGAAGGAAATGAGATTGGTCAAGCAAGACCTACCCGCAACAAACCCGTGCTGGCTATCCCTTAAGATGTTGGCGTCGGCCAGTCCATTAAGGATGGCCTCTTTAATAAACTTTTCTAAGATCTTCCCCGGGATAGAAGTCAGGCTGATGGGCCTATAGTTAGCCGGATCCACTTTCCTCCCTTTCTTGAAGATAGGCACCACATTGGCCTTCTTCCAGTCTTCGGGCACTACACCAGAGCGCCAAGAGTTTTCAAAGATCCGTGCTAGAGGCTGGGCTATGATGCTCGCCAGCTCCTTGAGTACCCTGGGGTGAAGATTGTCAGGGCCAGCTGACTTGAAGGTATCCAGCTTCTCAAGATGTTCCTTCAGAAAGTCAGCATTAATGGAGGGCAGGGGATCACCCTCACCCGGACTTCCCGGCCCTGTAGCGGGCATGGGCGTCCCATGGGACTGATGAAAGACTGACGCAAAGTACCTATTTAATAGGTTGGCTTTTTCCTGGGCGTCAGTTGTCAGTTGCCCCATCTGGCTCAGCAGGGGTCCAATGTTGCCTCTGCTTTTCCTCCGGCTCCCCACATATCTGAAAAAGGACTTCTTATTGTCCTTGATGCTCAAAGCTAGCTGGAGTTCAGTTGCAGCCTTGGCTTTCCTGGTCTGCTCCCTACAGGACCGGACCAGTGCAGAATAATCCTCCTTGGAGGTGACTCCCATCCTCCACCCTTTGTAGGCCTTTCTTTTTAGCCTCAGGAGGTCTGCTAGGTCCCTGGCTCTCCAGGGGGGCTGCTGTGCCCTCTTGCTGCCTTTCCTCCGAGATGGAATAGACTTAGTTTGTGCATTGAGGATCGCTCCCTTGAGGAGCAACCACTCCTCTTGAACTCCCCTCTCCCTGTGGTCACGGTCCCTTAGGGCCTCACTGACAAGCCTCCTGAGCTTGTCAAAGTCGGCTTTCCTGAAGTCAAGGACTTGTGTGTTGCTGACCGACTTGCCAGCTTTTCGGCGGATGGTGAAGGTGATCAGCTCATGGTCGCTGTCACCCAGCTTCCCATCGATCACTAGGTCGCCAACTAGGTCATCCCCAGTAGCCAGTACCAGGTCGAGCAGCGCTTTGCCTCTCGTTGGCCCATAGACTTCTTAAGTCAGGTAGAGGTCATCCACGCACGAGAGGAAGCTCTGCGACCGCTCAGATTTTGCTGAGTGATCCTCCCACGAGATGTCCGGGTAATTGAAGTCACCCATGACAACCATGGTCCTGGAGCAAGCTGCCTCAGCCAGTTCCTGGGCAAACTCCTGGTCAAGCTCAGGACTTTGGGTGGGAGGTCAAGTACAAGTCAAGCTCCATCCACACCATCACAAGGAAGCTTAGGAAATATCACTTTCCCCCTCTTTCCATGCAACTCGTATTACACTTGTTATATAAAAAGAACTTACCTATAAGGTGTATCCTTTTAGGTTTTTCCAGAATCTTTAGGCTAGCCCTACTTACAATAGGCTTGGAATAGTAGATAGGAATTGGGCTGTCTAGAAGGAGTCAAATTAGTTTGACCATAGGCCCAGAAATAAGGCTGACTCAGAAACAGAGATTAAGGTGATAGGTGGGGGAGAGGGGTCTGTTTTGCAAAGGGAGAATTAGTGAGTTTCTGGTCCAATTTTTTGGTACCCAGGGAGGTTGGCTGAACTTCAATCCTGTGATTGATCCAAGTGCCTTCATACCCAAATTCAGCGCTCTGGGATACATGCTCAGCATCTATTGGCTTCAACTGCATGTGCGGTCTGCTAGCAAGGTTTGACCTCAGAACTGTAAGGTTGCTTGACATCCAAGTTTTGGTACTGGCCTGTATGTCATGGTGCAGAGTGTCTCAGTGGGACGCTTGCATAGGAGCAACATGGTTTTGGTCTTTGAGTGTAGCCTCAAAATTGGGGCAGGGGGAGGGAGGTGGATTACCATTCTTGGTTCTCCGTGGCCCTGAATCTAGGAGCTAATACCCGGTTGCACTCCTGAGAGAGGGACTTCATGTCCTGTTGGGGACATGCATTGCAGTCTACACTTCCAAGGAGCACAGCAGACAGTGTCTTCAGTGAAGGCATTTATTTGAACAAAAGCCACCTAGCCAGAGGATCTCTGTCTCTTCCAAATGGGTTGAACAGTTTCTCCATTCCCCAGTCTGGCCTGCACATCCCTAAGCACCCCCAGAGATGCTCAGGCATTCCCTTTCCAATCTCTCCAGCTCTCCAAAGCCCCTTCACCGCTCTCAGCCCCAAAGTCTTCTGGCCAAGAGAGGACAGGCTGCTTCAGCCCCTGCTTGCTCTCCAGTTGTCATGCTTATTTCCTCTGGACATCACCTATATTTCAGCAAAGCCATTCAGGACTGTTGATGCTAAAAGTCTATCATGTCTTGTCCTGGCACTCTGGCACTTAACCCTTCATGCTCTGTGAACAGGCTAATGAGGTAAACCAAGTCATGCAATATTATAAGAACATGAACACAGTTAACACAAATATAGCAATAAAACCTATCATCTATCATGGGGCTAAATAGGAAATTGGAGCCCAGTGCCTACAGTTGTTGTATGCTGACAGTGCATGCAATATTTTTTTTCTTTTTCAAGTTGATCCTCTCACTAGTTGGGGAGGACCACCTGACTTTGTATAAGCTGACTCAAACTGAAATGTACTTTTCCCTTGTAAAAGGTACATTTCTGCGCAGAAGAGAGAGAAGTATCTATAAGCAGAAAAAGAACTCCCTGACAGAGGCTGAAACAGAAATTCAACCACCCACCCGTTGTTGAATATGAGAAACTAAAATGTACTAGAAATGGGTAATAGGAGTGGCCACTGTGACTTGCATAACATTTTAACTAATTCTATAAATTTGTGTCTTTTTTATTTCTATTTCATCAGAGAAAATGATGCAGAATGTTTAAAAAAAATATCTTGAATATACAAGGACAATATCTTGGTGTGAAAAGGTAGCTACTTTCAAGGCATATTCATGTAGAGGCAGAGGAATAAAGAACTACAGCTTTATCAGCCATATCAATATTTTACTGTGGTTACAAATCTAACACAGATGCCAAGATATTTTATGGTGCCAAATGTTGCTTTTACTTTGCAGCACATGTTGTGCATTCTTTTTTAGAAGTGAACACATCTGTTATGATTTCTTCCGATATATATTTTTCCTTCCCTGCAATTTGGGCTCTGAAGATTACAGAGCCATAAATCAGAAATGTTGCAAATGCAAGGGAGACGATTTACAAATATGGTAAATCTGCATCATTTCAAACTCTGCAAGTACTGGAACAAAGCCGGGGAACCCCTGGTGTTGGACAATGATGCCTCTTCCTTTTCTTTTGAGGGAAATATGGTAACTGGAGTGCTTCTCATTTGCCTATATTTTTTAGATTGTTTAAAACCCTAGATGAGCATGAAGATTAAAACCACTAGTTGAAATGTAAATTTCTGTGGGCGGAGGGAAGGGGACAAAAGAAGCAGGTGATCCTGCTTTTTTCAAGGTCTGGCTGCTTGTCATCCAGCATAGTTTTTTTTGTTTCCCATTGAGGCTAATTTCCAGTTTGCCACTGGGAGTGAGTACTGTATTGTATGCCTGTATTGCTGGGTACCCTCACATCGCTCAGTTTAAAATCATCCATGATAACCCTTGATCATTCCTTTCTTTTCTTTCTTCCATTGCCATTTGATCATCCTATCTGATCTCCGGTATAAAACAATCTATGTAAAATGTTGGGATGGAAGGCCCATCAGCACACACCCACTAGAGAGTAGAACTGGGAGAAAAAATGTCAAAAAAGTTTAAATTTGGATAGAAGTAACCTTTTAAATTTGTAGTTATTTTGCTAATTTCTGCCATATCCACATGCCATTTTTGACCAACGTACTATAGGAAGGGGCTGGTTGTAGAGATCCAGGGCTGCACTGTATTGTCTCAGCTGGACTAGAATTGAGATTAGGAATGAAATGTTTTACATCAAGTCTTTTATCATCACAAAAGTGTAAGAGTGATGCTGCAGTTGTGATGGTCCAGAAATTATGCAAGAGGCAAGGATTTCTTAGGGCAATATCTTTTATTGGACCAACTGTGTACTTGGGGATAAAGTTAGAGAAACTTTTGAATGAAAAACATTCCTCATCAGGTTACAAAATCACAAAAAATAACATCTGCATCACTTAGTAGAGCAGCTGACCCCTGCTGGGTACAAATGACCGTGCGCATCGGGCTGCATTTCGATTTCGGGGGGTGTTTATATTTTTGTTTGTTTGTTGTTACTGGTGAAATGCATTATGAACCTTTCTTCATTTTGGGGTTTTTTATTTCTTTTATCATGCCTCAGGTTAGAATTGTCACAGTTGCATGATCGGTAATTAATTCATTCTCCTATTAAGCCTTCAGTTACACCAAGGCTTTATTAGTCTTTGTTAATAAATGATATTTATAGTTGGCACATTACCTCCTGTAGCAACAATAACAAATGTGTTGCCTAAAATAACCTACTTTATATTGCTGTTAAAAAGCACTTTTCATTCAAGATTCACAATTTTAAAAATTCATTATAAACCTCTTGAAACCTCTGAGGATCGAAACAATGCAAAGATTTCTGTGAAGCTGGAGTATTTAAAGCTATGGGCCAGGTTTAAAACAAAAATAAAAGGCTCACAAAAAGAACCCACAACTGGGACCAGATATTCAAGTAGGCTAAGCTTGCAGCAGCTGCTCATGTGACAAGAGTCAGATTTTCAGACAAGCTTAGCTCATTGCATACTGAGTCCTTCTGAAACTCTGGCCATGTCACAATGGAGCCTGAGCTCAAAAATCTGAGTCTGACTTAGGTACTGAAAATCAGTCGGCCCTGATTTGTTTTGGGTCCTGAGGTCTTTTGAACGTCTGGCCATCTCCCAAAATCAATGCTTTGTGCTGATGCAATGCAGCAGGACCACTTTACTATTCCATTTCATTTTTGTTTTAAAAAAAATCCTTGTCCTCAGTGCTTTCTTGTGTGTTTAGATGGGGAATACTGAGCAATAGCTGCTCTCCTTGTCGTCTTGTCCTTGAATTTTTGTGGATCATGCTGAAAAATAAATGTGCGTATACATTGCATTTATACATCCCTTTACATAGCTGCTACGCCATCAAGTAGCCCTTTCTTGTTTGAAAAGCCACTGGCAGCCTGCCCAAGTAGCAGGTCGGCCTTGCATGTCACATATAGTTAGTAAGCATTGTTATTTGGATCCAGCTGTGCACCCATATAGTTCTTTCGCCTGATAAAGACATACAGCTTGGAACGAGAGCAAGGTTGAATCCCTGCCATCCTGATATTGCCAGTGTGCATATCCTATGGAGAATTCCACGTATCACTTGTTACATGGTTGTGAATCAATATCCAAGTGTAATGTTGTGGCAGCTGCCTGTTGATGGAAACTGAAATTAGCATTAAGGAGAAGCCGCAGGCTTCGCAAGATAATCTGACTTTATTTTTGCTTTCCCTTCCTGGATTCTGTGTATACTTATCTTATTACCAGGGAAAATTACTTTCCTTTGTGCTGCCCTTTGGAATTGCAAACAAATTACACTAGGACATGGAATTGAAATGTTAGCCTTACTGGTGGTGTTGAGATTAAACTTGAATGCTGTCAAACTGCTACAAGTTAGTGCACTAAACAACCACAAAAAGCACCCAAGGGGAAAAAAAGAAGATTCTGAATTAATCATGGCATTGTATGTGTCCCTTCAAGAGCTCTCGCTTCCAGGGAGAGATGTATAGTCAGACCAGTGGAACAGAAAGCGTTGCATACTAGAAAGTGCACTAGAGAGCCACCTACTGCCACCTGAAAAGAAATACAGCTAAATGATGAGGAGCGGTCCCAAGCATTCGTGTCATACAAGTGAAACAAGTTGAGGAAATATAAATATTGATTGCATTTCACATCCCATAGATATTACGTGGAAATTATATATGGGATGGTCAAAAGATTGATTGGTTGGAATAAATATATACAAAGTTTGCTGGGGAAATATCCTGTATTTTGTAACCACAGGATTGGTTTAATCCCTTTAAGGGCAAGTCTTTGCTGTATTGGATGGTACTTTGTGAAGACTTGCCCCACCAGATGAGAGTGGGATGCCAAAACAAGCCATGTAGGCACCTGATTCCTCTCTTAGGCGGTGTCAGGTGCTCTCATGAGGGCTGTGTGACACTTTCAGTATGTAACACAAGCCGAGTGGGAGCAAGCGTGTAGGTCATGCAGGTATGGATTCAGGAGGGTGCAGCGGTGCAGTTGCTCTTCCCTTTGCTTCCTGCTCTACCCAGACTTTAAAACCAACTGCCTGGGAGAAGTAGCTGCATTTCTATTCAGGCATCACTGAGGAAGTCGCTTGATGTCCTGGCTCATTAAATTCTACCTGATTCCTGCTAATTGAACTCCATAAGTGTTAATGACCCTCTCTGCTTTTCAATGGTCTTAATAGTCCACTATTCAAACCATTCTTTTTTCTTAAATTTAGCTGCCTGTTAGCCATTTCTGGTCATTTCTCTCTTCTGTTTCACAGCCTCGATGTCTGTTTTTACTTCTAGCAAAAAAACATTAGCTCAGGTGTAGTAATAAAAACTCAGATGTAGAAATGACTGAATGAAGCACGGTCAGGTTGCTCAATATGACCAGATTTTGTTTTATAAATTTGAATATGAGATGTACATGTAACTGTCATGACTACAGGATTTATGAAACATTATCTGTTGACTATTTTGACTATTTTTTGTCCGGTTTATTGTATTTTTTTTTAACTGAATATATAATCTAATAAATGAGTGCACATTCTAATAAAGTTATATGTGGTTTTGCTTTAATCTTAAACTGAATAATATAGCACCAGGCCTCTAAATCCAGTGGCTGAGAGCTATATTAGTAATGCTTAGAAAAGCTTCTAGTTTTTCTTTAAATAGATAAAAATGTGTTGTTTTTATATTTGAAGACATATCACGCCATCTGCACTCCCTTTTTCAAAATCCTAGATCCACCCATGGGATCATATCTGCATGGTGGTGCTTCTGAATAGTGTTGAACAAAACATAGACCAGCTCTAAACACCTGGTAGGACCAGGTCCTTAGACATTGGTTTAACTCTTTTTAAGTTAAGACAGCTACACTGATTAGCATTAGCTGTGGACTGGATCCTTAGAGTCCTTTTTACCTGCTATCTGTGATACAGCTAGAAGGCTTTTGAATTGGCGTGTTTCCCTGTAATGTCATTTTAGCACATCTGGTCAATTAAATGTAAAACCTCTGTTCACTTCTATGGACCGGTTAGAGGCTGGGAATGGAGTCCTAATATTCTGCAATTCCTCTCATGGAGCAGTCTCTTCCTATCAGAGTTGAGGCTGATGCATCGTGACGTGTGTGTCTAAAATTAGCAATGCACAGCAGACATTTTAAACCAGTGTCCCGTAAACAGATGCTTGCATTGTCGAAAGTCATATGTGTTCACAGCTGAGTCAGTATAGTGACCTGTGTTTGGCTGTGTACTCAGGTTTCAAGAGTTTGATGCATTAAGACAAGGAGGTTGAGAAACTTGATGGACTGACCAGTCACTACAGAAATCAAAGGATCCATTTTTTTTTCAGGCATATTGATCCTTCCTCCTGAACAGATGCTAATAGAGTCATTTTTTGAAAGAGCGGCATGCAGAGATGTCAGCTTCCACAGAAAAACAAGTGAGATACCATCAGCTCAACTATCACTGTTTGCTAACATTATGCTCAGGCTCCTATTTTTCCTTGGGAGGGGATTCAGTTATTTGTGCAAGAAAATCATACATTTTTTCCCTGGACCACAGAACCCATCCAAAGGGTAGATGGGAAGCCCCACCAGTTTGGCAAATGGCTTAGAGACAGTCTGTGTTGTTTAGGTAATGCCATAATCCTTTGTTAGATGTTGTTACTAGGGTGCTATGGCTCTATCTAAAGTACTAATTGTTCTCAATATCCTGACCAATGCTAATAAACATTCTCATTTTTAACTGTGAATATTTTTAAAGTTTCAGACTTTCATTCATAAGGTGGGTTTTTTGGCAGGGTGGTAGGCACGGCATCTTTTCAAACATTGTTTTTCAGTAATGTAATAGGAGATATGTCACTTTAGATCAGCCATATATTTGGCTTTCTGTGCTGTATAGCATCTCCAATAATACAAGTGTAAGTGTCTAATAACAGCCACTGTTGAGCCAAGCTGTACTTGTTAAACAATTGAACTCGGTGAGACCAACATGTTCAAGAACCCAAGAGATCCTGGACCAGGATTTGGTCCATACTTTTCAAAGAGTTATCTTTTGGGATGTTTTTCCTCTGACTGACCTGGTTTAAAGAAAGATGCAAAGTTCTAATACTTTAGGCAAAGCTGAAAAGAATTTGCTGAAATCAATCATATGGGAGTTGCTGTGTTTGTCAATAGAGAACCTGTGAGAATTTTTATCAGATGAATAAGTTATTCCCTGAAAACCTGTCATTTTGGATTGACCAAAACTACTTATAATTTTGTGCCAAATATGAGGAATTGCATTTCATCCAGAAATGACTGATGAAATTATTGCTTCATCTTGACTTTTCAAACATCAAAATGTTTTAATTTTATATTAAGATGCTTTTTCCAGCTAAATATTAGAAAACATAATTTTAAAAAGTGGTAAAAAGCTCTTTTGAATAAGAAAACGGCAACAACAATAAAGATATAATTTGAGATTGAATAAATATTTTGTGGGCATGTCTACATGAGACACTAAATGCACAGTAGTGCATTAGTGCAGTAGGCAAAAACCATGGGAATCCACAGAAGAATTAGTTTACTGTGCATTAGCATCACCAAAAGTGTGTGCCAGCACTACTGCACAGTGGCACCAATTATGGTGCCTTAAGTTACTACCTGTTATTACAGATGTTAAACTTAATGCACCATAATTATGGCACATTAATAAACATGTAGACATACCCTATTTTTTTGACCCTGAACGTTTTTTCTTCTGGCACCTGAAATTTCATTTCGGGCTGACCCAACATGATTTTTTTTTTTTTTTTGATTTTGCCACCAAATTTAAGTATTACACACCTTTAGGTTAATAATGCAGTTCTTTTCTATTTTACAAGGATACTTTCAAAAAAGTACATTACTTGAGATAAAATCTTCGTAGATATCTTTGCATCCTTGAATGTAGATTGATCCAAAGCCAACAGAAGTCATTATAAAGGAGAGGAGTTTGGGATCGGTTTTCTATCAACGCTGATTTTTTTTCCCTTCCGTAGTATTTTAATTGTGTCAAATTGCTACTGCACTTTCAAAGTATTATTTCAAATCTATATTCATACTGATTATTAGCATAACGAGCCCAGTTCTTCAAATGATAGGTATGGGCAGCTGGTGTATCATGGTCTAGTGTATGTTTAATAAAAGCTCTTCAGAATTATTCTGTGATGCGTCCTTAACACACTTTCTTGCATAAAAGATGAAGTGCCGTGGAAAATAATAATTACGGCTGGGATTTTTGAAGCCTAAATCACTGAGGTTAGAATTTGCAAATGGGCCTATAATAATGCTCTGAACAAGCAGTTCTCCTTCCTGCAGTTCTCCAGTTTCTATTGTGTCCTCTGGTTTGTACATTTGGCTGCTGCTGGTGGTTCTTAGTATATGAAGAGTTTGTTGTTACTCATGTACTCCAGACACATGCATTTGATTTTAGATTATCATTCTGTTGAAGAAACTGCCTCGTTATAAACAGAAGATAAAAAGAAAAAAACATTCATGGTCATTTGATAGCAGGGGGCAATGTACATTTTAATCTAGCTATAAGGTCCTTTCTTTGACAGTATTAGCACTCCCCACATACATGAATGTATGATACACTTCTGAGACCTTTAATATCACAAAGGTTAATTCTTCTCATATAACTAAGCCCAGTGAAGAGGCAACAACCAAGAAAACACTTACTTCTGGCTCCTAATCCATTCCTGTTATAGCAATGAGTGCCTGTCAATTTTATAACTGGCAAAAAATAGACAGTTTTACTTTTTGGCTTACAAAATATGGGTTGTCAGAGGTGAAAAAGACAAAAAATTAGAGAAAGCTATTAAAAATAAAATTATGCCTAAGTCTAAATGATCATAGGTGGACAGATGTTAGCAGCAAGGTAGCAGATGTCCTACTAGACAGCAGTAATACACCAGAGGGTAAGTACGCATTTCAAAACCCAGAGATTTAAAATAAGTTGAAGACACTGTTGCTCATTTAAAATGGCTGTCACTACGACTGAGCTTGAAAAGCAGATCTGGTGCAAATTAAGTGGATATTCTCATATCCCTTTTTAATGGGACCACCTTTAATTGAATAGGGTCTTCCTGGCAGTGAATATTTTATTCAGTAATGAAATCCTGTGCTAAGATTTTTGAGGGTACCTATTTGCACTCTGTTACACTGAAACAAATGCAACAAAGTCAGTATGGCTGAGACAGTACCTGAATGCAAGCATGTACTCCTAGGCATAAGAATTGTGAGAAATGCTTTTGTGGTTTAAGAGATAAATGCATAGTCCCAGGTCCACTGAAACTATGGGAACCTTTCCATTGACTTCAACAGGCTTTAAATCAGGCCATGGTGATCTAGGAAAACTAAAACTTTACAAGGGATGATGATAATAATGCCAAATATCTATCTATAATATATTCAGTGTATACCGTTTGAGTGGGAAAGTTGTATTGGTTCTCATGTACTGACAGATTGCGTGTTTATTGGGGCAGCAGGGTGGGGGGGAGAGCATGGAATATAATTTAAATTGTAATAATGGTTCTTTTAAATTGTCATTTAGTTAGGCTGCAATTACCAAACATATAGCATAGCAATGAAGATCAGAGAACTGATAATTTTACTTAGTGCAGATCAGATTTCTAATAAAACGCACATGCTGCACAGCAGCAAAACTGAAGTCAGTTTCTATTACTTTTCATAGTGGCCAAGGACTTTATCCAAAATTTAGCTGGGTAGCATATATATTTCATAGACATATTACATCAAGCAAACATCAGCTGTCACTTGTTAGGACCATTAACTAGACAAGTCCAAAATAAAACGCAGACCAGAAAAGATCTGTCGTGCATTCTTTAAATTGTGTGGTCTGAGAATCTATTAAAGCTGACAGAGAAGGGGGCTCTGAATTGGTGAGCAGGCTGATTACACCTCGTTCCCTATTCCCTATTGACTTTGGTTATGCCATACCTTTCCATTTCCTAGAGAAATAAATTAAAAGTCAGAAGTAATTTGCCTGATGGAAGGTGCAGGTGGAATTTTGCTCCGAAGAGCATTTGCACACTGTGAAATCCAATTTAACCCCTTGATGGGGGATAGCTTATTTTCTTTTGTTGACAGCTTTGTGGCAGCTAAAATAGGAACCTGATTAAATAGAGACAGTGAGAGATTGAGGTCTTGTTCTAACAGCAGGGAGGATCAAGGCCTCTAATCTTATCTCCCAGAACACTGAGATGAGCTGAGAATGTTGGCAGCGAGATAAGCCTGGCTATTTTGAGCCATAAAAAGACCCCAGGAAAAAGAAAAAAAAAAGGTGTGAGCAGGGGGAGAGATTTTTCACACAAAAAAATAACATTACATTGTTTAAATACATTTGGGTCAAGTGCTTGAAATTTTTTTGGCATTCTAAAAGTGGAGATTACATGCTCATCTATGAGCTTGCGTTGGAGCAGGAACAGTAAAAGAGCTCACTCCCTTTTCACAAAGGAAATATGTATGTCTTCAAACTCACAACAACTCATAATCCGCTTGAAGAACATAAATATACGCTAGGGGGAAAGCGATCACATTTGGCGAAAAAAGCGGATTCTTCCTGGAATGTAGCTTTTTAAAAAAATGGGTTGAATGTAGCCAAAAATAGAACTATTCAGGAAAATTAGGTGGTGCCAGGAGCATAAATGCAGGATGGGTTGTTAAATGGGAAAGCGATTTAGTAAAAAAGAAAAGAAAAGAAAAGAAAAAGAAAAGTAGGGAAAATCTGGATTATTATTTATCTTGTTGCATTTAAAGGACACTAAGGATGCCAGGGGAGAAGGAAGCATGAATAAAGCTGGACACAAGCAAAAAGATCAGTTCATTTCTCCAAGTGGCCCAGGGCAGTTCCAGTGGCAGTTGCGTCTTGGCCTCCAAAGCTTAGCTCAGTGGAAGTTTTGCAAATATAGATAGAAAAGAACATCAGAGCTGAGATCCAACGTGTGAATGCAAGATCAGAATTTTCCCTAACTCTCTAAGGGCTATTAAAGGAACAATGTTAAAAACTCTTGTAAAATTGTTTGTGCTCCTGTAACTTTTTTTTGAAGAAAAAAAATTGAAAACCTGTTAAAACTAATGGCAATATCAAATTATATAGAAGACTTCAATTCTTGGCACTTTTTCTCTTGATTACTTCAGAGTAGCACACTAATAAACTACTAGACTAGTAGTGGTTTGACTAGATAAGTATTAATAGCTTAGTGCCTGACATGTATTTAAATTCTGCCTGTCACTTAGCACTGAATTGCTATGCTCATAGTTAAAGTTTGATACTTATACATTAGATTATTTATAATCAGGCAAAATTCAGCTTGAGAGATGTCTATTGATTTATCTCATACATTCAGTTAAAAAGACTAGCATGAAGAAAAGGAGAACTATTTTCAAAACTTGCATCTTCTCTTGAACTGCATACAGTAGGGTAGTAGGATTAACTCAGAATGGCTTTTTGCTCATTATAACTGTAATGTATATATTTTTTCTGAGTATGAATATAAGGCCAAGTATGTGAATAAGGCCTGTGAATATTAAGCATGATTCCTCTCTTTTATTACCAACAGGGAGTAAAAAGAAGGCACTGGGTAACATGGGGCCTCTGCAAGATATGCTTGGAAATCTGGTGGTCGTACCAGATGGCCTCTTTAACAAATTATTTGCCTCCATTTTTCTGAGGAGGGACCGGGACATCCCCCCCACCAGGATCTCGGATGGATCCAGGGGAGGTGCAGCCAGGCCCAGGGTCAGTGACGACCTAGTCGGGGAACTTCTGGTGGGTCTAGACGTGTTCAAATCAGCAGGTCCAGATGATCTCCACCCCAGCGTGCTGAGGAAATTGGCAGAGGTCATTGTGGGTCCCCTGGCACAGCTTTACAAGCACTCATGGGGCTCTGGCAAGGTGCAAGAGGACTGGAAATGGACCAATGTGGTCCCCATTTTCAAAAAAGGGAGGAAGGATGACCCAGGAAACTATAGGCCTGTTAGTCTTACCTTGGTCTTGAGAAAGCTCTTTGAGAAAATTATCCAGGAGCACATCTGCAAGGGACCAGCAGGGGAGATTATGCTTAGGGGCAATCAACATGGGTTGATTAGAGGCAGGTCCTCTCAGACCAACCTGGTTGCCTTCTATGACCAGGTCACAAAATCCTTGGACACAGGTGTCATGGTGGACGTAGTCTTTCTGGACTTTAGGAAGGCCTTCAACACTGTCTCTCACCCCATTCTCATTAAAAAATTAGGTGACTGCAGCGTCGATGCCTACACAGTCAAATGGGTCACAAATTGACTGGAGGACCACACCCAGAGAGTGGTGGTGGATGGGTCATTTTCGACCTGGAGGGACGTGGGCAGTGGGGTTCCCCAGGGCTCAGTCCTCGGGCCCCCACTGTTCAATATCTTCATCAGTGACTTGGACGAGGGGGTGAAAAGCACCTTGTACAAGTTTGCAGATGACACTAAGATGTGGGGAAAAGTGAGAACACTAAAAGAGAGGGACAGGCTACAACTAGATCTGGACATGTTACAGAGGTGGGTGGATGAGAACAGGATGGGTTTCAATATGGACAAGTGCAAGGTATTGCTCCTGGGGAGGAAGAATCAGCAGCATACCTACAGGCTGGGGAACTCTCTTCTTGTCTGCACAGAGGCAGAAAAGGATCTTGGAGTCACTATTGATTCCAAGATGAACATGGGCTGACAGTGTAGGGATGCGGTCAGGAAGGTCAACCACACCTGTCTTGCATCTACAGATGCATCATGAGCAGGTCCAAGGAGGTGATCCTCCCCCTCTATGTGACACTGATCAGGCTGCAGTTGGAGTACTGCATCCAGTTTTGGGTGCTGCACTTCAGGAGGGATGTGGGTGGCATAGGGTCCAGAGGAGGGCCACTTGCATGATCAGGGGGCAGCAGGGTAGGCCCTATGAGGAGAGACTACGGGACCTGAACCTGTTCAGCACACACACAAGAAGGCTGAGAAGGGATCTGGTGGCCACCTACAAACTTGCCAAGGGGGACCAGCAGGCAACGGGAGAGTCCCTGTTCCCCTGAGCACTACCGGGAGTTAGAAGGAATAACATGCATATGCTGACTGAGAGTAGGTTCAGGCTAGACATCAAGAGGCACTACTTCAGTCAGGGTGGCTAGGATTTATAACCAACTTTCAAGGGAAGTGGTGCTCGCTCCTACCCTGGGGGTCTTCAAAAGGAGGATAGATAATCACCTAGCCAGAGTTGTTTGACCCAAGCATTCTTTCCTGGCCATGGCAGGGGGTCAGACTTGATGATCTGCTCAGGTCCCTTCTGACCCTACCAACTATGAAACTATGAAACTGAAATATGTGCACAACTGAACATCTTTTCTGTCTGTAGCAACCAGAACTGTGTATTCAGATGTGGTACTTCTATGAGCAAGTATTTACTTAAGAATGTAAATTTCCAGTTAATTGTGGAAGTACCATGTCTACCTGGGAAGTTCCATTAAGAACATACATTTTTTAGTCAAGCAGTTGTATCTTTATTTGACCCTTAAATAAACATTGAACAGATGCTTAATCTTTGTAGTTCATCCTAGTACAAAAAATAACTTTTAGTTCATTTTTAAAAATACAAAATCTACCCAGCATTTGTTCCTGTGCAGCCACACTGCTGAAGTACATTCATCTTGTAATTAGGAAGAAACCCTTTGATACCAGAACAACTAGTATCAAGATAATCGAATATGGTCAAACAGATTGGCCATGAACCTAACACCTACAAATAAGGTCATGCCTGATGGCTTTTTGACCTTGAAACAATAATCTGTGGCTGGAAATGTATATCACTAGGGTGCTGGTTCCCACAGTTCAGCCTAGAGCAGACTGCACTTTCACTGGTGAACTGTTCATCTCTGCAGTTTGCGAACTCTTGTAAAGCATTTAAGAATCTTTTTGGATGGATGTAAATGTTGGGTTGTTATTTTCAGTGCTACATATATGGTTTAAAGTGTGTTGTCATCAAAGCATTTCAGATAAGCTCAGTGCCACTTAACAAGGTCTGACTGTGCCTGACACTGCTTCATCACTTCATGCTCAATGATATGTCCTCTTATATGAAATGAAGAGGCACTGCATTTGGAGAGGAGGGCAGCTATTTGAAACTAAGCAGAATTTAGATTCCTAAATCTTCCATAGCATTTTAACCCAGTGAGAAGAGGAAAACTAGAGGGATTCATTCATTTGCATGGAATTTGTGCCCGTCTAAGCCCAAGCAATTGCTCCCAGCTCTGGCTTTGTCTTTCTCTAGCACTAACAGCCCCCATGCACTGTTTTCTATGAGATGCCCCTGTTGCTTATGACCTGGATTCATTAGGGGGTGCTCCGGATGGACATGCCTTGGGGATCCACCTCCCCTATGCCCCTTCCAAGTGCCAATGTGTTGGTCTCACACTGCACAGTAGACAATCTGGATCGCTGTGGTCCGGCATGCCATCTCACCCTGGTTGGGCCCGCCATGTATTTTAGGTGAGTTGACTGACCTGTGTGGCAGCTGTGGGTCTGCTAAGGATTAGCCGGGGTTATTTCATGCTCATACCCCAGCTAAGAAACCTAAACAATATGAAGGAGTGATCTCGCCCTTTGAGACCATCCCTTTTGCTTAGACAGGCATTTGTGGCTAACTTTATTCTGTTCCTCCACCCCAGAGTCCCCGGGAGCTCCTGGCCACAGCTGTGGTCTCTTTGGGCCCTGTCCCTGAGCTTTCATGTCCTCCTCGCTGCCTCTCTCCCCATGGAGCTGGGGCAGCCCCTCAGGGCTGTCGCCTTGCGACAGAATTATTGAACTTTGTTTTTGGACTTTTCCCGCACTCTACTAGGAACACTTCACTGGAAAAAAATGAATCCAATGTGTAATACATTTTTAAAACTGAAGCAGGTACGATCAGGATGAAACAGCATATTCCAAACCCATTTGCTAATTTGCACCAGAGAAATGGAGGTTTATGATGTACTAAGGAATTACAGGAACTATCCAAAAGTAAGCCACTGTTGTCAGGATCAGCCTGTATATTGAAATGAAGCCTTTAGTAGTGGGTTGAAATGAAGAGCAGAATGAAATTTCCCCCACCCAAGAAGCAGCAAAGGAGGCGCAATACTTCTCAGAGTTAATAATTTGTACAGCACACTTGAGGACAAAGCTCCGTTAGCCTTTCTTTATGGGTTGCCAAGGTCAGGTCCTTACAAAATGTTGAAAATAGATGGGCAAAGATCTGGCTCTGCCTTCAGTCTGCCAATGTTCTTAAGGCTAGATCTTAGTTTTTGCTCTTATATTGATTGCCAGTTGTAGTTATAGGATCCAAGAGACTGGGTCCTTCCCTAAAGAGGTATCTTAAGTATCTGCAGATGGGTGACTTCAGTATGATTCTTAGGAAAGATACTTTCAAAAGTATCTTGATGTCAAGATCCATTGGGAAAGACATTTTTTCTATTTAGTTGTAATTATTACAACTCTCTATTGCTCTATTGCAATGCTCAGTTTTGTTTTGGTCTTGTCCCTGTTTACGTGGAGTTTTCCTGCTAAATTCAAAAAGAAAATAATTGGTTCTATTAATTTTCTAAAGGAAGGAAGACTTCTTACTTTAAATGGACATGTATGCATTGGATTTTGTACTATTTTACTTCTAAGCTGAAAAATGTGAACACAAATTCTGGAACATGAAGATAAGCAAAGCCCCCAAATGATCAAAACTATATTGGTGTATGTCTGACTAACACAGATTTTAACATGCACTCAGAGAGTGAACTTGAAACACAGATAGGGCCTTATTTTTTTCTGCTCCAGCACAAGCCAATGGCAAAACTCTCACTGATTCAAGTTGGAGGCAGGATTAGATCTATTGTGTAAGGGATTGTGCTAGCAATTTACCTTCTCTCAGAGAGGTCTGCACCACATTTCTTCCCTTGGTTTTCTTTATTTTCAGATAGTAAATGATCATTATACTTGACAGATCTCAAATGGGTTGTTCAAGTACCAACAAAGGTAGCTAGATTCGTCATAATGCCTTGTGGACAATCATCCTTATGTTTGAAATGCAACAAGTGGTTTATATTTTCTTGACATGACTGCCATTCATGAAAGTAGGGTTTTCTTTTCTTTTTTTTAAATTGTCCTTGTTACTCAGGATACTATCATACAGTTCAGAAGTTATACTATTATAACAATTGCTGGCATATTATCTAAGGGAGGTCAAAACTTCTCTGATAGCCTTTGCTCTTCACTCATGTTGAAACAGCACTATGGAAATGGCAGTCATAAACTAAGATGGTAATGTACGTTATGTACTTTCAAAGCACAATTACTTATACAATGGAGGCTCACATACAGGTGCTCTGAAATACTGCATCACTCTATTTCAGATAATATTCCTAACAGCCTGCCTTACTGTGTGAAGTTAGTAATTTCTCCAACAGGGGAAAAGGATATTTAAGTCAGTTGTGATCATGTCAGCTGTTTAACATTCATTTTCCATTGCGACCTCCTGCAAGAGAATTTTTAGTGCTTGATGTATCAGTTAGCAACATGTTTTCATAGTCTTTCTTTTTTGCAAGGAGTATATATACTTAATAAAACTTCCCCTTAACTATTTTGCCCCACATACCAGTGTTTCCATAACTATAAACAGTTGACTGCTTTTTTTTTCCTGCAAAAATTTAAAGACAGTTTCCCTCCAGTACAAATAAGCAGAATCTTTTCCCTTATAAATAGCCAGATATGTTACTTTAGAGAGACACTAAAACCCAGAGTGTGTGAGTCAGATTGTGGAACCAGATTTATAGTCCAAGAACAGATTGCCATTTTTTGTTTGCATTGCAGCATTTTTCACCCATAGTGTCCTACAAGATAAAGTGTTCACCTGGTAACAATAAAACAACCAACAAATTAATTGTTAGGGGGCTTTGAAAAATAAAGAGCATACAAATGATGTCAGGCAGCTTTTCTCCTCTCCCCTTAATTTGTTTTGGGCATTGATTTTAGTGTTCATAATAAGGAGAAATGCTGTCAAGGGTTGAATGTGCTGTGAGCAGGCACTGTGGAAGAGTTACATAACTGAGGTCTTTTATGCAGGACCCCTGCTATGCTAGTGTGAAGTTGTTTCAATTTTAGGGTAATGTTTGTGCCACATCAGCTCATGCTGTGGTTTTGAAATGAATCCCTGTGCTTGCTGGGGTTCGCTTGGGACCACCAACTTTATTTCAGCTCATGTTTAGACCCCTTCGAAGCATGAATCTCCAGACTTAAAAATATGACAGGGTTTTAAGCTTCTCTTTCTCTTTCCCAATTTTATATACCCCTAACTTAAAACTGAAATGAGAGGACTGTATTTTGTACTAGGCCAACCAGATTAAATAAACTGAATGGGATACTGGAGCTCGAGTGTATTTGTACAATACACCCATTTATTTGTTAATTGTTTTGATTAACATCATTAGCTGCTTTCCTTGTATTGTGACTATTCTTGCATGCATGATGGATGTCTCTTCAAGCAGTGGTGAAGAGCATTCAGGCCATCTTATCCTAGGATGACAAAATCTCGTTCTTATGTTTTTGGATGTTTACAACAGTCCATTACTTATAGAGGTGTTAATAGGTACTGGTCCCTGACAGTGGGTATGAGATTTCACAAAGCGTGGAAGGATATAGACACTGGACCAGTGAGGCAAAGCTTGTGACATAAAACTGGAGCAAATTGCACCGTGGCAGCTGCATGCAAATGAGCACGCTGGGCATTTAGAAGTGGGCAAACAGTTTTGGATGCTTCAGACTAATCCATAAGGATGCCTACAGCCTAAATAAATGTTTTTCAGACTTCCTAAAGTTATGGAACCCTTTCGTATCACTTCTTTCGCAGAACGTCTACCATCTCCTAAAGACTGACATAGAGCCAGTGACCCAGCCCACCATCGATGGCACTCTGCCGCCCAGCCCAGTCTGCTATTACTCCCAATCTTTCTGCAGAGCCCTTGATGAAACCCCAGGTTCTGCAGAACAGCTTTTGAAAACCATTAGCCTAAATGAATCATGGCAAAGGCAAAACTGCAGTGCAATTGGACTCAAAGAAAAATATATGGTATATGCACAAGCATAACAGCTTTTGCATCACTAGCTGGTGCACTACAAGCTGCAACCTAAATAATAATAATGACAGTGTATCATTTATGGTCAGACCTTTTCCCAGAGAGTTGGACTTTTAGCTTTTGCTATTGAAATCCATGAGAGCCCCAGGTAGAAGTGAATCTATTCATACACCAAAATCGTAGACTATAGCATTTCTATCTTTTTTCCCCTGGATTTTTTGGTAGCTTCTGAAAACAGAAATTTGTTGTTTTTGGTTTTCTCCCGCTGGAGGTGTGGTACCCTGAGAAGCCTACAAAGCACACTCCGCTGTAGTATCTGCACTTTTTTCTTTCAATGTGGCTGAAAAAAATGAGGCATTAGGCCAGGGCTGGCCCACTTCAAAGCACCCAGTGGCCCCATGGGTCCTACACAACAGGGGCCATATGTGGCATGTAGCCTGGGGGAACTGTGCACACATGGCATAGGCCCCCAGGCTACATGCTGCATGTGCGCACGTGGGTGTTCTCTGCTGCCCTATGTGCATGGGCTGGCAGGCACACCGCCTTATTTTCAGCACCTCGGCTCTAGGCTCTCACACTGGACTGAACTGCATGGGTGTTTTGGCCCAACCCAGGGCTGCGGGATGCACTGCACTGCTGCGCCCTGTCCCCAGAGGCAGGGACAAGAAGTAGAAGCCAGACAAGGGAGGAGAGAGCCCTGTACCTCCAGTTGCTATTGCAGTCAGAGAGATGTGCACAGAAGCAGCTGAGTGGAAGCCTGGGGCTTCATGGTATTCCCTTTACAGGCTGCACTAACTCCAGGGCTGCCAGTTGGACAGCTCTGTGTAAAGTGCTGCATTTAAAGAAAAAGAAGGGGTTTTAAAATAGATATTCTTATCATTTTCTGCTCTTCTGAAAATACTGGTTAGATCTGTATGTTGACTGCTTCCTGCCCAAAGATCAAATCCAAGAACAATGTATTTAGCGAAGACCTATGCCTGCATTAATAAACCAAGCTGACAACCCTTTCAGGTTGCTGATAGTGATTTCATCAATATGAAATCAACATGGATGACATAGTGTCGTGCAATATGTCATGTGGATGACATGCAATATAGCCTATAAGGTGTATGACATGTGGATGGCATGCAATATAGCTTATAAGGTGTATGCTAGAACACATGGGTCATGACCTTTGCCCCAGGCTGTTTCACAATGCCTCCTCAATGGCACCAGCTGCATAGACCAGTGAGATCACTTCTGATTTGGGGTACACAAAATGCCCAAAGGTGTCCATTTGAACATATCAGTTAGGAGCACTGGGATTGTGGCCCAGTGCACGAAAATTAAGACTATGACAAATGAATGTAAGGCTGATCAGAGGTCACAGAAAGATTTCCATGGAATTCAGTGCCAATGGGCATGTCTACACGGGACGCTACATTGCTGTAGCATCAGCGGGTATGAACCGTGATGCTGACACTATTGCACAGTAGGGTCAGAATCGATCCATGCGCTGCCAGGACTGCACAGTAACAGCCGTTACTATGCGTTTAGTACTATGCTATAGGATAGTACTAAATGACTGCGCAGTTGGGGGCATGGGTATATGTGCCCAATGAGTTTTAGCTCATTGTTAGGAAGATCTCAAAAGAAAAGTTCAGCATTACACAGAATATCTTTATGTTATTTCCTTTAGAAATGTGCTTTTGAAAAGTTCTGGGACAAGAACTCAGATGCCTGAAGTCTGCTAGTCTACAAAGGGTCCAACCTTTTCTCACTGAAGTCAGTGGAACTCTTTCTGAAGGTGTCAATGAGAGTATGAGTGGTCCCAGAGATGCAGGAACTTAGAAGCTTCAAATACGTTAATATTCATTATTTTGCATGAAGTGACAAGATTTCTCCTCTGATATGTGTATGAAGCTTCCACTCTCTGCAGTGTAGCCCTAGGACATATAGTCAAAGTGGAATTTGGCCTGTAAATAGCAAAAATAAAACTTTGTCTTGATATTTTCTGTCAGTGTTACTGAGCTTGCTGACTTTTATGAGCATGCTCCTTGGTCTTTCTTTTTTACCACTCATTTTTTTAGTGGAAAAAATAATCTTAGCTTGGAGAAAAGGTATAAGGTGACATTTAGGAGAGAGAGATGGCTCAAAATGATTTCCAGTCAAAAATAAAATGCTCCCTGAAAACTTATCACACTCTTGGTATCTGTACATCTTGTAGCTGATATAACACTTGACTTGCAGCTGATTGCAACATATAGTATGTGTAGGGTCTTTGCTAACATGGCAGCTATATTCATAAAGAGAATAACCTTCTTAATAATATGGCTTGCAATCTCTAATATCTTTTATTGTTTTGTGACGATTTAATTTCAGAAGTTTGACTAAACTTAAATTTTGAAGCCACAACTGGGCCCTCCATAACATATGGTGATAGTTGAACGAAGCAATATTAATTATACTGCAGTGAGAGGAAATGAACATTTTCTGGCTTTTCAAAATGTCTCCATTAGTTCAATGATAAAACACAACTTGATACCTTTGTAGGATATGAGCAGGTAATGCTGAATCTAGTTTTCAAGCATATTTGCAAACATTTTTCTTGTGAACTTTCAGTACACTGTTCAGCGTTCAGAGAAATGCGCTGATTTTCTAACAACCTAAAGCCCTTAGTTCCATAGGAATGCGATAATTGTAATTGGACAGAGCACGTTGAAATATTAGAGACATGCTAGCATTTAATTACCTGCACATTCAAAGTAAAGGGCAGTTAAAAATATGTTACAGTTAAATGGTGAAAAAGCCATTCTGGCATTTCAGAATCTCCTTTTTTGTAAGTTGAGCTGATGCATAAAAGGTGGTGTGTGAGTTGTAGCTTGTTCCTTTTTTGTGGGTGGCTGAAAGTAACTTGGTCCATATTAGGTTGAACCGATCTCAACATTCCTATCACAAAATAATCAGACCTTCAAAATATTTTGGTATGTCTCATGCAGAGAAACTCATTTCATTTAAGAGCAGATGTGAATGGCTGTAGCACACGTGGGAACTGCTTTTGTGAGTAAGATAGTAGAATGATGCCGAAGTGATGTAACACACATTAAGAGGACTAAAACTGCCTGACAGGTTTCACAGTGTAATTTTAAAAAGGACTGATCATCTAGTGGGTTCCTAATGTGGATTGGTTTTTGATCCTGCCCTCTTAAATATGTTTTTAATGGTGATCTGGAAAAAGCATAAAATTATCACTTGAAAAGTTTGCAGATGACAGATTTTGAGGGAACTGGGTAGGAAACTGATCCAGACCAACATGCATCATTTGGCAAGCTGAATGTAGGAAAATGTGTATTGTAATAGAACCAAATGTAAAGCCAGAAATTTAGGAACAAAACCAAACAGCAAAAGGTCGGTCACACTTATCTTACAAGGAGATGTTGGAAGCTGTGATTCATAGAATCATAGTGAAGAAACAGCTCAACAGGAGCTCCCAGTCAAAAGGGCTAATGTGATATTTGGGCGCATGAGCATAGGAATCTTGACTGCAATTGGAGATTGTGGGCTAGACCATGCAACCTGTAACTCAGCATTTAAATTTTAGGCACCTGGTCCTCTAGCAGATTCCATAGCTTTGAGCTCAGCATTTACTCCCCCAGTGCACAGGGAGAATTAAGTAGCCTGGAATGGCATTTGTTACAAATGGCATGCTGAGTGGGGAGCAGCTTAATCTAGCGAATAAGAGACGCTGACGGTTGGTGTTTGTCCTAAATCCCACTCACAGGGGGCAATGGTTAGGGAGCCCCAGAGAGGTGGGAGATGCCCTTTTGCATTTCCAACTGGAGCTGCGTTTGCTACTTCCTATGCAAATGCTAACCACTAGGCTTTTATGCAACAACCACTCCCACTCCACCTCCATCATTTTAAAAGAAAGTGGCAGCTGTGATTGCATTTTGGGTGAGCCAGGTTTATGTGCAAGCTGAGCACTGGACTATTTGGTTCCAGGTTGTCTTCTGGACTTGTGCAGAGATCCAATTCTAGGTACCTGGTGAATTTTAAAGTGAAACCTTACATCCCTCTGGATCTTGCCTTCTTCCAAAGTTAAGCAGCAGATGAGCAGACATTATCAGGATTGCAGGTTTGGTTTTAGGTGGCTAAATTCCACACAACTCTTTTGTTGCATTTCTGAATCTCTCTCTTTCTCTTGCGTGCTCTCTCTCTCTTTCTGAAGCCTCATGACCCTGAAAAGCTGTAGAAACTGGCTTGCAGGGGCCAGGTTTGATGAAGCCCTCCAACGCTTCTACTTCTTTGTCTGGGTGTGTGTCACATTTGACTTTGGATACTTCACCTTGCAACAAAGTTTGTATTGCACCCTGAGGCATCAAGCAGCTACTCTGCAAGGTGGAACACAGGCAACTAATCCTAAATCTGTAACCCCATGAAGGGCATCGGGATAGAGGGGGCTTCAAGCCCTGGTGATAGTGTTTGTGTTGCTGATGTATTTCATGCTCAGAGCCTGGGAGAGCTACACATTTTTACACTTTTAACTTTTTGTTTTAAATATTTTATATTACACACACACACACACACACACAGTCTAATATTATCAAAGCCTTAATTTGTCTGTCTGTCTGTCTGTCCATAACACTTTATTCATGCTTTGATTGGATGACTGAAACAGCCAAGCAGAGTGTGAATACAGGAGGTGGTAGCATGGCAGAGTGCTGTCATGATGTCAGGGACACAGGAGACAGAGCGGGATGGCCTTACCCCCACCCCCCCACCACTCCCTGGAGGTGGTGGCAACAGAGCAAACAGAACAGAGGGACAAGGCCATTAGCGCTGTCCTCGCCCCCCTGCCCTGCTCCCTGCAGTTGGCAATGATGGAGCAGGTGCGGGGGGGCGAGGCCACCAGACCTGGCCTTGCTCCCCGCACCCCCTTGCTCCTTGGAGGTGATGTTGGCAGTGGCAGTGCAGAGGAGAGTGGGGTCAGGATGTCATGGCAGAATGAGGCCACCAGCACTGGCCTCAGCCTGCCCCTCCCCCCTTCTGTTGTTGCCACCTGCAGGGGCAACATGGGCTGGCATGGTGGTGGTCAGGGGAGATGCGGGCCCAACGTGGGGTGGGGAGGAGTGGGTGTACCATGGTGGTG